>NW_027185694.1:5826018-5967079 GCF_028583685.1 Petaurus breviceps papuanus | reverse complement strand
TCTCTCTCTCTGTCTCTCTCTTCCCACCCCATCTCTTGGGGAACTCGGCATAGAAACTTGCTCACAATTAGAGATAATAATAATTATATATATATGACACTTTAAAATATATAAATAGCTTTCCATACCTTATCTCATTTTCTACAATAACACTATAAAATAGCTATCATTATTGTTTTTATCCCCTTTTCACAGAATAGGAAACTGAGACTGAAATTGAGTGACTTTTCTGTGGTCACAGTTAGTTAAGTGTCTAAACTCAGATTTTCCTTACTCTAAACATAGACCTTTGTCCACTGTACCACCTACCTACCACCATCTCTATAACATACAACTTTACAGAATTCCCTGAAGCACACAGTTTAAGTGACTTACCCATGATCACACAGCTATTTGTCAGAAGTATTATTCAACTCTCCCTGATTCCAAGATCAGCCTTTATACGTCATATCTCATTTTCTCATCTTTTTTTAGAGAGACCATAAATATGGAGAGTTATAAAGCAGTTTATCCCATCTTGACAAATTGAACATAGAAAGCAGCATTTTAGATTATTCCAAGCTACTTTACATCCTAGCAACGGCTTTTTGCCCAAGTGACTCCCTCAAGACATGCTGTCAGCCAGGAACATTACTTGTTCCCAGTGTTGCTCAGGCTGAACAGTCTGGTTTTGCAGCCTTTCCAACCCTGGATCTGGATCAGGCCAGAGGACTTTTTTCTTGCCAAATTATAAATGAGGCTATTTCTTCTCTCCCTGGACTCTTGGCCTTTCCCCATCAGTTATGGTCTCTTGACCACACAGCTTATTTTTCAAAGTTTAAATCTTGATTTAAAAATCTAATTAGGTTTTCCTTGTCTCGAGATGTTGGTTGGTGTCCCCTGTACCAGACAGAATGTACTCTCCAAGTTCTAATTCCCTGAGTGCTCTGTTTGCCAGCTATTTCTTATGAAAGAGAAACAAGCAAAAATCCTAGAGACCTTAGAGATTTCAAAGCTGAATAATAGGGGAAGAAAAGCAGAATACTTCCATCCTGTTAAATGGTAGGTTGATGATGATGCTGTTTTCCTTCTGTGATATGTTTACTCTCTGGGGATGCCAATCATTACAGATAGAGCTGTGGACAGGTCCCAATATTTTGGAAAGTCATAAGTAATTATACAATGAAAGTTAGGGAAATCATTCATGCTCTTTGACTCAATTAATCACCCAATATTTATTAAGCATCTATGGTGTGCCTATGCCAGGTTCTGCGCAAGGAACATATAAAGGCAAAAATGAAACATTTCCTGCCCTCTAGGAACTTACACCCTATGGTCACTACTGACTTTTTACCCTCTAAGAGACGGACAAGAAGGAAAGCAAGTTTTTAAAATGGCATAGCAGCATTATTTTAAAAAAAATGGGAAATAAATTATGTACCTAACGATTGCCTGAAAAAATTGTAGTATATGCAAATCATGAAGTAATACTGTGTCTCAAGGAATAATGGTTATGTGGAATTCAAAGAAATATGGGAAGATTAGTTTGATGTGATACAGAATAAAGAAAACTGAACCAAGGGACCAAGAAAACAGTATATCCATCAACAACAGCAATGCAAATTAAGGCATTAAATAGCAGCAAAACTGATTAAATACTATGAACCACATTAATACTATTTAGTCAGTCAGTCAGCACCCCCTAACCCAACTACTAAAAAAAGATACAATAGCGTAGTCAGAATATACTACAACAATTTTGCTGTTCATTTGTTTTCATCAAATTTTAGATGCTCTTTAGAATTGTGATGTTTGGGAACATTTACCAAAAATTTGCAAAAGGTATTAAAAGTCCAGGCTGCATAAGATCAGCTCAGTCCTGTGCCTTGGGTCAGCAAGTGACTGTTCCTTCTCCAACAACCACAAAGAGCTTGGTACTTCCCTAATATTCCTCCTATATAGAATGCAGGACATAACTGCCAGAGTGAATATTAATTTTTCACAGGGTCTGATCCTTTTTTTGGTGACTAAAATCAGGTTAGTGATGATCAATGCCATGTGGTGATTAATTTTTTGATATCACATTAATTTCATTCTCCTCTCTCGTTAAGCTTTTGGCAAGGGAGAAGAACTGAGCTTATCTCTTATTGATTCCTGTACTTATTCTCTGAAAATAGTTGAACTGAGCCATACAGTAGTAAAAAATTCAGAGATATGTGGGAATGAAAGGAGAAGCAAAGGTTAATGGTAATTGTCTGAGTGAATAACACCTCTCAACCTTTAAATAATTGTGTGTTGCATTTGCTCATATTGTATTACTTGCCAAACACACTGAATGCTATTCATTTACTTTATTCATCTCCTGATTTCAAGTGGATAAAATTGGAATTTTGAAAATTGCATTCCTGACCACTCACATGCAATGCAAATGAAGCTAATATAAAGGATTTATCATCCATTTGCTACCTCTTCACTAGGTGTAAATGTAGAAGAATTTAATTGGAACCACAATCTGGTGGGGGGTATTGCACAGAAAAAAGAAAAAGAATTGGTGAAGGGAGTTTTGAATTTATCTTGAGAAATACTAGTGTCATTCCCACCTGTCCCCTTTCCCCCTGCCTCACAGCCATGTTAAATATTACCAGTGCTACTGGTAAGATCCAAAGAAATGAGATGAATTAATTGTGCCCTTTCTTTCTTCATTTAAGATAATATATCTTTCAAAAAACAAAAAATTATTTTTCTGAATTAGAAAAAAATAATAACAATTCATTTGGAAGAACAAAAAGTAAAGAATATCAAAGGAACTATTGAAAAAACATAAAGGGGGCGGCCAGGTAGCACAGCTTGTAAAAGCACCGGCTCCAGTGTCAGGATGACCTGGAGATCGAATCCCGGGCTCAGACACTTAGCACCCACCCAGAAACACCTGGTCGTGTAACCTTGAGCAAGTTACTTAACCCCAATTGCTTAGGAGCAGCCAGGTGGCTCAGCGAGTAAGAGCACCGGCTCCAGTGTAGGGATGACCTGGGGATCAAATCTGGGCTCAGATACTCAGCACCACACCCAGAAATAACTGGCCGTGTAACCTTGAGCAAGTTACTTAACCCCAATTGCTTTAAAATAAACATAAAGGAAGGAGGTTTTGCAGTACCAAATTTTAAACTATATTAAAGGCAGTAATTATCAAAATTACCTGGTACTGTCTAAAAAATAGAAAGGTAGATCATTAGAACAGGGTAGACATACAATCTAGAGCAGAAAATAAATATAATAACCTCGTATTTGACTAGAGTAAGGACTTAAGGTTTTGAGATAAGAATTCATTATTTGGTAAAGATTGTTGGGAATACTGGAAAGCAGTATGGCAGAAATTGGGGCATAGACAAATACCTTACATCATTTACCAACCTAAGGTCACAATGAACACATGAATAAGATATAAAGAGAGATATCACAAGCTTATTTGAAGAACACTTATCAGACTTATGGAGAGGTGAACAATTTATGAGCAAATAAGAGACAGGGAGCAAATTTAGGTATAAAATGGATAATTTTGATTACATTAAATTTAAAAGGTTTTGTAAAAATAAAACAAATGTACACAAGATCAAAAGGAAAGTAGGAAAAATTGAGGGACAACTTTTAGATGGTTTCTGAGATAAAGATCCCATATCTCAAATATATAAAGGATTTTGTCAAATCTATAATACATTCCATTCTACAGCTGATAAATGAACAAAAGATATGAACAGGAAGATTTCAGATGAAGAAATCAAAACAATTTATAGCCATTTGAAAAAATGCTCCAAATAATTATCGATTATAGAAATAAAATCTTGACAACCTTGACATATTTTTTACCTACTAGATTGACTAAAATGATTGAAGGGAAAGCAACAAATGTTGGAGAGAATGTGGAAAAATTGGGACACATTTGTTGTTGGTGGAATTGTGAACAGATCCAATCATTTTGGAGAGCAACCTGGAACTATGCCCAAAGAGTTATTAAAGTGCCTATATTATACCTTTTACCCAGCAATACCACTGCAAGTTCTATTTCCAAAGATGATTAGGGGGAAAAGAAAAAGAGCCTATATGTTCTAAAATATTTATAGCATGTCTCTTTGTGGTGGCAAAGAACTGGAGACGGAGGGGATGCCCATCAACTGGGCAATGGTTGAACAAGTTTTGGTACAGGATCATGATGGAATACTACTGTGCTATAAGAAATAATGAGTACACTGATTTTAGGAAAAACATGGATAAACTTGCCCAAAATAATGAAGAGCAAAATGAGAAGAATCAAGAGAACATTGTATAGAGTAATAGCAATATTGCTTTAAGAACAACTTTGAACAAATAAGTCATTTATATTACTATTAAAACTCAAATTAATTACAAAGGACATATGAAGGAAGATATTATCTGCATCCAGAAAAAGAACTGATAAACAGAAGCATGTACAGAGGGATTTTACATATATATGTGTATGCATATGTATATATATACACATATACATACATATACATGTATACATACATAAATTCATACACACATATTTGCATCTAATGGTAGCCATCTCTAGGGTGGGAGGAAGAAAGAAAAAAGAAATTTACATGATAATTTTATTATATATTTAAAAGGAATAGAAAGTTATATATAATAGACTTGCAGTTTCATGTGCAATCATCTTTATTTTTTATACTATGTCATGGAAATGTTTCTTTTTTACTCTAAATCAAAGATAAAATAAATAAAAATTTAAAAATATAATGTACATCTCCTTTCTTCTTCTTCTTCTTCTTCTTCTTCTTCTTCTTCTTCTTCTTCTTCTTCTTCTTCTTCTTCTTCTTCTTCTTCTTCTTCTTCTCCTTCTCCTTCTCATTCTTATTCTCCTCCTCCTCCTCCTCCTCCTCCTTCTCCTCCTCCTCCTCCTCCTCCTCCTCTTCCTTCTTCTTCTTCTTTGAAGGGTGAGGGCCTAAAGGAAGAAGCATAGGGGTGTGAAAGGACAAACAGCATCGCCTGCAAGGTCTCATTTAGAAACCAAACCCTACTTTTTTTGTTAATTATCTTGGTAACTCAGCCAAATCTTAGATATTTTTAGTTTGAATTATCTTAATCAATGCAGCTGTATAGATCTGCTTTTAGTTAAATAAATGGAATTCTTTATCAGAAGGTATATTTGCTTTTAATGGTGATTTCTTTCATTTGATGGCCTGAGATTGCCTGCTAAAAAAAACTTGATGAAAACATCAAAAGACTAGCTAAATGAGGAGCTCATGTACAAGATTTTCCTCTTCAAATATGTGAGTGCTTTTTTTATACCATCCTCATGCCCTGAGGCCCCCAAAATAGGTTTTTCAAGTGACAAATCTCATCAGACCATTAATAATTACTTTACCTACTTCAATGTTTGTTGTCCTTTCCAGTTGCTAAGAGGGAAAGGTCAGGGTGAACTAATGAAATTAAATACAGATTAAATGTTTTAGGACTGTCACAAATGTTTCTAAACCATTGAACAAGCATAACGGGTGACTCACTGTATGATTAGATAATGTTACTCATTTTAGTAAACATACATGAATTACCTTTGAATTGCCTATTCTTTGATAATGATATGTTAATCTGACTTTGTTCTTACATTTACCAAGTCACCTATTTCTCTTACTTCCTGTTTCACAATGGAATGCATTTTCTAGTTCCTCTGTCCTGCTTCACTTCTCTGTGTTCACTTAGCTATATAAGTTGTTTAGAGATGTAGAAAGACAGTGTAGTATATTGGTTAGAGTGCTGGCATTACTGCCAAGAAGACCCTGGGTTTGAATTCTGCATCAGATACTTATTGGGTGACCACAGGCAAGTACTATAAACTTTTGGTTTCCCTATCTCTGAAAAGGAAATAAAAAATGGTACCTATAAAAAGTTATTACAAGGACAAAATGAGTTAATCAGCAATGAATTCACATTCTTTAAGTGCTAATGTATTTCAGACAAACAGTAAACATTTATTAAGCACCTAGTAGATCAGGCACTATACAAAGCCCTTGTGATACAAATATGAAAAAAGAACATCACTGCCCTCGAGGAGCTTACAGACTAATGAAGGCAACACACACAAAAGGAAGTTGAGGGGAAGAGAGCAACTCACATGGGGGAATGCCGGAACAGTTCAAAGGAGTTCAAGAGAAATGATGAGCTGGCTGACTTGGTCCTCCTTAAATGGGAGATTTGTTATCTGTAATTTTGCAAATGAAACACTGGATTCTGTGGACATAACTAAACCCAGAGGATCAGCTAGATTTTAGACTTCGGCTCCTGGAGGGAAGAGAGAGAGACTGTATACAATTCAGACATAGCAAGATCTCTGGTATTGGATACTTTATTTCTATTTGACTGAAAAAGCAACTACTCTAATGGTTTATGGGTTACCATAGCCAAAAAAGTAATGATGGTTAATAGTTAACTTTCATTGAATTTTAAAGGACTTAAATTTTTAATTTGAGAAAGTTATCACATGCACAATATCTTAGAAATATTATTAGAAAGAAATTATTCTTGTTTGCCAGAATGCTACTACCTCCATTTTGGATTTGTTATCTACAGATTTTAATAATCTAGGATAGGTTGTTTCATCAGTATGGATATACCTTCAAGAAATACAGGTTGCAGTCCCTCTCAAGAAAGAGTAATCATAAATTTCCAGGGCAAGAAAAAAAATCATAACACTGTAGCCAATTCATTAGTAAAGAATGTCTCTGAACATAGGTAGGCTGGCCCTCACACAACAATCTGTGACTGATTCTGTACTTGAAACCCATACAGCCTGATATGAATGGCTAAAGCTTGTGCTCTCTTGCTATAGCCTCCGAGAATCCAGGGTCATCTGCATCCATGATCGGCAAACATCTGAAATTTGACACACCCCAATATTAAAGCAATCATCTAAAAAGATATCAAAAAGTGAGACTCTTTCTCCAAGGGTACCCTTTTTCCTTTCTTTTTCCTAATACTGCCGCTAGAATGAAATTAGATTTCACAGTTTCATTTTGCTCTACTTTGCAAAATCTAATGAAGTCCCTGAATTGATTCAGCATTTAACATCACTATCTTCATGAGGCTGTTTGGAAATCATATCCACTTCTAATGATGGGCTGGTAAAGAGTTCAAGATACTAACTCTCTTTGATTATAGCATGACATAATGGATAAAACTCAAACAGGAAAATCTGAATTTGAATCCCACTTCAGACATTAACTGTGTGGTCTTGGGCAAGTTACCTTCTCTGAACTCTAATCTCTTCATCTTTCTGTAGGGAGACTTTGTGTTTACCCTCCCAACACATATAATATAGTAACATGCCAGGTTCCCAGAGCTCAGTTGGCTATATCTCCCCATAAAGGTTCTAGGGGTAATCCTGAGAGACAGAAGGTTCTTCAAACCTCCAACTTAAGTGTTCTCACCAATGTAATCACCAAGGACTAATGCATTGTTCAATATTGAACTCGTTGATGGCTTCTCGACATTACTGATAACCATTTAACATCACTCAGTTTTTACAAAGGGATATTACTTAAAAAGACATTACAAGAAAAAGAAATACAAACACATCCCTCACTTGTGTGGACATTCTCCCTCTTTACATTTCATTTTCTGGGGAAATTGAGCTCAAATTTAAAGCAGTAGATAATAAATATTTACCCCACCAAATTCTCTTCTAAGTGTGGTATATCTAATCATGAGGTGTTCTCTTGCCCACAGGATATGGACTTTCAGCTTCTGAAAAGATGCATTGTGGGCCTGGGATAAGTAGATCATCTCTCTGCTGGGCTCCTTCTGAGCCTTGATCACTAGATTTCTGGTGTCTGTCTTCTAAGCTTTCCAAATTCATGATATCATTCTGTTTCTAATGTTCTTTCATCTAATATCAAGAAAATAAATACAACAAGAACAGAAGTCCAATAGTAACATGCTTGTGGGTCACATAACAGCCTGGGAGGGGAATTAATGCCTTAAACACATCACTCTGGCTCTCACTGATTGATCAACAATAGATCCCAGGACAAACATTACTTGTTCATCTTTTGGGCCTTGATTGATACTGAGTGAATGTACATAAGAATTGTTTTTTTTTTATTTTTCAAATGCTTTATTAACTTCTGATTTACATAATTCATTTTCCCCAGATTTTGAGTTAAAAATTTTCTCCCTGTTTTCCCCCTACCCACCTCCCCAAAATAGCAGTCCCACAGGATATCCCCTCCTCCAATCTGCTCTCTCCCATATCTTCTCCCATACCCCCTTCAACTTTTCCAGTAGGGCAGGATGGATCTCTATGCCCCAGAGCCTGTATATCTTATTTCCCAGTTACATGTAAAATAGTATTAATAATAGCATATATGTGTATAAATATATATGCGTATTTATATATATTTTAAACATTTGATTTTAAAACTTTGAATTCCAGATTCATTCCTTTCCTCCCTTGTCACCCACCCTAACTGGGAGGATAAGCAGTTCAGTATATGTTGTACATGTGTAGCTAATGAAAAACATTAACATAGTGGATGTATTGTAAAAGACTGACTATATTTCCCTCCCTCCTATCCCACCTCCCACTTGTCTATTCTCTACTTTGAACCTGTCCCTTTTCAAAAGTGGGTGCTTTCAACTTCCCTCCCCTCCCCCAGCCTGCCCTACCTTCCATCATCCCCCCTCTCATCCCCTTACCCCCTATTCACCTAGAGGGTGAGATACCCTATTTAGTGTGTATGTCATTCCCTCCCCAAGCCAAATTCAATGAGAATAAGGTTGACCCATTCCCTTTGGCCTTCCTGTTCTTCCCCTCCATTGTAACATCTTCCCTTGCCTCTTCTATATGAGACAGTTTACCCCATTCTTTCTCTCCCCATCTCCTCTCATGATATTCCTCTCTCACCTCTTAATTTCACCTTTTAAGTATCATCCCTTACTATTAAATTGGTCCTTTGCCCTCTATCTATGTATACCTGTAAACATATATACACACACTCACAAATGTATTCATATGCCCATATACCCTCCAATATAGACATATATATATACACATATATCTATATATCTATATATATATTTATATTCCCTTCAACTATTTTCATACTGAGAAAAGTTTCATAAGTTACAATTATCATTTTTCCATGTAGGAATGTTAATAGTTCAACTCTGATAACTTCCTTATGATTTCTTTTCCCTGTTTACCTTCTCATGCTTCTCTTGCTTCTTGTATCCGAATGTCAAATTTTCTATTCATCTCTGTTTTTTTCATCAATAATGCTTGAAAGTCCTCTATTCCACTGAATGACCATGTTTTCCCTGAAACATGATACTCAGTTTTGCTGGGTAGGTGATTCTTGGTTTTAATCCCAGCTCCTTTGCCCTCCGGAATATCATATTCCAAGCCCTTTGATCCCTCAGTGTAGAAGCTGACAGATCCTGAGTTATCCTGATTTCATTTCCACAATATTCAAATTGTTTCTTCCTGGCTGCTTGTAATATTCTCTCCTTGGTCTGGGAATTTCATAACCTGGCTACAATATTCCTAGGAGTTTTCTTTTGGGGATCTCTTTTTCAGGAGGTGATCAGGGGATTCTTTCAACCTCTATTTTGCCCTATGGTTCTAAAATATCAGGGCAGTTTTCCTTGAGCATTTCTTAGAGGATGATTTCTAGGTCCTTTCTTTGATCATGGCTTTCAGGTGGTCCAATAATTTTAAAATTATCTCTCTTGGATCTATTTTCCAGGTCAGTGGTTTTTCCAATGAGATATTTCATATTGCCTTCTATTCTTTCATTTGTTTGTATATGTTTAACAGCATCTTGATTTCTCATAAAGTCATTAGCTTCCATTTGTTCCAATCTAATTCTAAAGGAATGATTCTCCTCAATGAGCTTTTTAGATTCTTTTTCCATCTGGCAGATTCAGCTTTTTGAGGCATTCTTCTCCTCATTGCCTTTTTGAGCCTCTTTTGCCATTTGACTTTTTTAAGGTGTTATTTTCCTCAGTCAGGCTGACTCTCATTTTGTAATTTTCTTGCATTGTTCTCATTTCTCTTCCCAATTTTTTCTCCACTTCTCTTATCTGCTTCTTAAGGTCCTCTATGGCCTGTAACCAGCTTGTATTTTCCTTTGAAGCTTTTGGTGCAGGAATTCTGACTTCATGGTCTTCTTCCTGTTCCATGCTTTGATCCTTTTGTCCCCAAAATAGGAGTCTAATGTTGGATACTTCTGTTTGCTTTGCTCCCTTTGCCTGCTCATGTTGCCACTCAATTACTTGACTTTTGGGCTTTTTGCCACAAAAGGACTCTACTACTAGACAGGAGACCTTCATACCAAATCCTGGGGTTTTTCAAGCTGCCAGAGGTATTATTTGAGTGCCCTCTCTGAAGCCTCCACATGCTCTGGCAAGCTGGTCACACACCCCAGGACCTCCACCCTAGACTGCAATCCAGATCCAAGCAGGTTAAAGCAAGAGTGATTACCCCTCAGACTGGTCGCTTGGTCCCTCTACACTCTGCTGGCCAGGAGCTGAAGCTGCCACATGGCTGCAGCTATCCCACATCCCTCAGTGGCTTCTCACCCATGAGCAAAAGCCAACACACTCCCAACTACTGGGTCCCAAAGTGCACACTGCACTGACCTATCACTTTGTCCTTAGCATCTTTGTGTTGATAATTCTGGACTGCCACAGCTGCTGGTGATCTGAAGACCCTCAAGCCACAGGTGGTCAGTCCTGCCCTGAGGTTAAAACCACAATGTGGGGCTTGGCTGGGGTCAGCTCCCAGAGCGCTTCCCTGGCCAATTCCTGCTGGCCTGCTGGACTATCCTCAGCAGGAGGTTAGCTTCTCTGTGTCATTTTGTGGGTTCTATAGCTCCAAAGTTTTTTCAGAGTCCCCTTTTACATGGATTGGAGGTGGTGAGAGCCAGAGCCACCCGCCTGTTTCTACTCTGCCATCTTGACTCCGTCCCTGAATTGTTTCTTTTTTGAACAGAAAACTCTGAGTGTCTTACCCTTACAGTTTCACTTTTTTTTCTGGACTAGGTTAAAGAGGTTATTGTTTGCCTCATTTTTTTACTTCACCTTAATCACTGAATGGGCATTGCCTCAGTCAAACTGAGACCAGCTAAAGACCTTAGCTATGGTCTTCCACTACCTCTGGGACTATCTCCAATTACCCTGAGGTGTATCTGGTCACTGGATCCCAATGGCTCAAGAGGAGGAAGTGAGGCTTGTGACTTTGCACAGCACTCCCTCACTTAAGTCCAATTCACTTGCATGTCATGGCATCACCTCCCTGTTGTCATGGTCATTTTCAAAAACAAACAACAAACAACAACAACCCTGTGGAAGCTTCCATCTCTTCTTCACAGCATCATCACCAGAAAAAAAAGAACTTGAGTACCTCCATTGGAGCTTTTTGTATGTACTGATAGTTCTGTTTCAGTAATCAATTAAAAGTTCAAAACCACACAGGAAGTGGTAGAAAAGTGGACAGTCATAGAGTACTTGTTCTCTGAAGCAGGAGAAGGGCTCCTCCATTGCATGTTATCACACACTTTCAGAATTAGTCTCACCACCACCACCAATATGGTTTAGTAGGAGGCAAAGCCCCATGGACATTATCTGAGGACTGGACCCCCATCAGCGAGTGCCCTTATTACATGAAAAGTAAGGAAAATCACAATACTTAGCTCACAGAGTTTGTGTTAAGACCAAATGAGATAATGCACATAAAGAGCTTCTGGGTAGGACTTAAAACATTATGTAAAGGTCATTATCATTGTCATATCATTATCATTGTCATTATCATTATCATCAGCAATCTACATAAAGTAAAAAAGATGCTTCAGTTAAAAATATTCATAACGATAGTCTACAAGAATGTATTCACTAGATTTAAAATTAAGTAGGTTAATGACTGATATCTTCTAGACTAGTTTTAGATAAAACTTTAAAGAATATCAAGATTGATTTGTTTGATAATTTTTCATAGCTTTCTTTTTCTTTTATTCCTCTTTTAGCTGAAAATTTCTACAATACCTATTCATTTAGTAGGTAGATATGCAAACAGCAAGTTACATCATGATGAAAAATGCAAAATGAGATAGTGATCTGATAAGAAATGCAGTAAACTAGTTTGTGGCTATCTTAGGTATTGGGGCTGGCATTCCTAACAGTCCTGTGGAAAGGATAAAGTCAATTTTATCTATTTGTCATGCCCTAATTCAATTAGTCATTTTTTTTAACCTAGACACAGTGTGAATTTTCCCTATATCTCCCCAGCTCCCACTTGAAATAATCTGCTTCTGCCCAGACTCCAAACAATCCCACTCATCCTTAGTCGCACATCTGGCATTCTTTTCTGGGGACTCACAACACTGTCTTCACATTTCACAAACACCAGACCCTTGCACAGTTTGAAACTCCCAAGTTGCACCTGTCATCACTCCAAGAATGCCCTGGAAACTTTGTCACTCACATACCAAAAATCACATCTTCCTCAATGGGTAAGAGATCCTTTTGGGAATAATTTCTTGACAAGCAAACTTTTTTTTTTTACCAGTATGGGCAACCCCAGCATTTCAGTGCTTTCCATTTCAGCACTTTGTTCATTCAACACTGTCTAATTAACACTTAGACATCACTTCTCAACACCTTCATCCATTCATTCTTCAGTTGTTACAGCAAGTCCCCACATGGGCATCCAGTCAGAGGCACTGTGAAGGAGGAAAAAGGGGGTGGCTCCACCAGTTGGTATTTTAAAGCCCTGAAGCATATATGTATCTATGTATGTATGTATGCGATTACATTTTATAATGCCTCCCATTGTCACCAAGGCAAAGGAGGAGGACCAATAGTTCCTCTTCCCCATCCTTGATCTTTTTATGACTTCTTTTGTCCTTCAGGGATGCCCTTGATGTCACTAACAGAAGGGAGAAAAAAAAATGCAAAAAGAAAAATAAATCAACCCCAGTTTTGGGGATAAGAACTCACTATTTGACAAAAACTGCTGGGAAAACTGGAATAAAGTATGGCAGAAACTGAGCATAGACCATTATCTAACACCATATACCAAAATCAAGTCTAAATGGGTGCGTGATCTAGGTATAAATGTTGATACTATAAGCAATCTCGAAAAGCAAGGAATAGTTTACCTGTCAGATCTGTGGAGAGGGAAAGACTTTATGGCCAAACAAGAATTAGAGAGCATTATAAAATGCGAAATGGATAATTTTGATTATATTAAATTGAAAAGCTTCTGTACGAACAAAGCCAAAGTAACCAAGATTAAGAGGGAAGTGGGAAATTGGGAAAGAATTTTTACAACCTATGTCTCTGATAAAGGACTCATCTCTAAAATATACAGAGAATTGAGTCAAATCTATAAGAATACAAGTCATTCCCCAATTGATAAATGGTCAAAGGATATAAACAAGCAGTTTTCAGAGGAAGAAATTAAAGATATCTATAAGCATATGAAAAATGGTCTAAATCACTATGGATTAGAGAAATGCAAATCAAAACAACTTTGAGGTACCACATCTCACCAGTCAGATTGGCTAAGATGACAAAACAGGAAAATCACAAATGCTGGAGAGGATGTGGGCAAATTGGAACTCTAATGCATTGCTGGTGGAGTTATGAATTGATCCAACCTTTCTGGAGAGCAATCTGGAATTATGCCCAAAGGGCTATAAATAATTTCATACACTTTGACCCACCAATACCACTTCTAGGGTTGTATCCCAAAGAGATAATAGAAGTGGGAGGAAGACCCATATGTACAAAAATATTTATAGCAGCTCTTTTTGTGGTGGCAAAGAATTGGAAATTAAGGGGGTGCCCATCATTTGGGAAATGGCTGAACAAGTTGTGGTATATGCATGTAATGGGATACTATTGTGCTATAAGAAACTAGGAGCAGATGAACTTCATATTTACCTGGAGAGGCTTATACGAACTGATGCTGAGTGAGAAGAATAGAGCCAGGAGAAATTTGCACACAATTACAGATACAACGTATGTATGACGACCAACTTTGATAGACTGGACTCTTCTCAGCAATACAATGTTATATGTCAATCCCAAAAGACTCATGATGGAGAGAGATGTCTACATCCAGAGAAAGAACTAGAAAGAACTGAGTTTGAATTCAGATTGAAGCAATCTACCTGATCTTTTTCTTTTTCTTGTTTGGTTTTGTTTCTTCTTTCCCATTTTTCATTCCATCTGATACAATTCGTCTTTATAACCAGACTAATTTCTATTGTGAAAGTATTTACAGAGGAGGGGAGGGAGGGAGAGAAAATTTGAAACTGAAGGAATTGTGGAATTGAATCTTGTAAACTAAAAGTAAACAAACAAATTAATAAAGACCAAAAAATTAAAAATAAAATAAAATTCAAAAAAAAGAAAAAGAAATGACAAACAAGAAGAAGAGATTCAGAGAATCCTGCTCATAACTAACCAAAGTCCTTAGTGATGCATTAGTTACTTTTGAAAAGAATGATTTATTAATAAAATTATCAAAATGCCTCTGTTTCTTTCAGGGAAATTTATCGGGAGTAGGGGGGAACTCCACTATAGCTTTTTTAATAGACATTGAAGCAAAATCATCTTTAAAATGAAGGGAGTAGGTTGTACAAGAGGGACTCTGAGAACCTTTCTACCTATAGATTTTGATGATCTTTGTACATCCTTCCAAGAATCCATCTAAAGTATAAGGCAACCAAAATTGCCATCATATAAATGTTTAATTAATGTTAATTAATTAAAGATATTTAATTAATTAAAAAACAAAGATATTTGTTTTAAGCTAAATTAATGATACAACAGAGTTGTATTTACTTTTTCATTTGCAATATGTAAATGCTTAATGTTTTATCTTCCAGAAAGATAATGGAATAAATGAAGGTAACAGGAAAAGGAAGAAGATTGATGATGTTTCTGGACCTAGTACTCAGTGAATGCTAAACTCTCATTATTACTCCTAGTTTGGCATAGGAATATGTGGGTCTTATCCCATCTAATGATGGAGACAAAGTCTAGGAGTTTTATAGGGAAAGTCTCCCTCAGGCACATTTGGTTCAGTGGAAAGAGAATTGAATTTGGAGTAACAGGTCTGGAATTTGAATCAGACTCTGCTATTTATGTATAACTTTGGGCAACTTATTTAATCTCTATGTAACTTGGTTTCTTCAAATGAATAAAGAATGGTGGTTGGAGGGGGGCGGGGTTTGAACTAGATCATCTTGAAAGTGTCTTTAATCTCTGAACTTAATGACCTTATAATCACATGGCTAGAACTAAAGTCCCTTCCAGGTCTAAATCTATTTTACTGTGATTTTCCTTCAATAATGACAAAGGCATGTAGGTATGCACTACTAAACTTCCATACACTGTGGAAATTTCTAGCACAAAAGGTTCAAGACGTAGTTTTGTCTATGGAATTAAGAATTTCAGTCTCACATAGCAAGGTCTACTTCTTACCATTTAAAGCAAGGTGCAGTTGCTTCATGTCTATAAGTCATTTTTCAGTCATGTCTGACTCTTCATGACCCTTTTTAAGGTTTTCTTGGCAGAGATAGTAGAATGGTTTGTAATTTCCTTCTCTAGCTCATTTTGCAGATGAGCAACTGAGGCAAACAGGGTTAAATGACTAATATGAATCTGAGGCCAGATTTGAACTCAGAAAGATAAGGACTTCCTGACTGTAGGCCCAGCATTCTATCTACTGTTCCACCTAACTTCCCAGTTGCTTCTCATGTTATCATTAATAAGTTCAATTACAGCATAATATATAATCATAATATGTAGCCACTTTTTAAGACTGATATGAGGTCTTTTCTAGAAAAATGAATGTTTTTACTATTATAATAGTTTTATATCTTTTCATGCTAACATCAAGGGTGCAACTTATTAAGAATAATACTAATAAAACAAAAATCAACTGGGCTTTTACAAAGAAAATTAATATGTGTTTACTCAAGGCATATATAAAGGTTAGTTAAAGGGGTTTGCTTTTCCTGAGGCTGAAGCAACTACATATCAATCTCCTAGGAACAAAAGTCTTTTGATTTGGTTTCTGTGTATTGATTTCTGTAATATTTAATAGCAAGATGGGGTTCTAGAACCTCTAATGAGGTCTATTCCCAGTAGGTTTCTGGGTAGTGTCTCTCCATGATGGCCTGTAATAAAGTTTCTAGATATGCAAATAAAAATCCAGACATGTATAAGTGTGTTAAATTAGATTCCAGTTCCATCACAGCTCACTTGATGTAGTCACAGACTGTAATCATACAAAATGAGGTGCTGAGATATTCACAATGTTTTAATATCCAGTGATCACTTTATAAAGTGAGAAAATTTTTCTGTTATGAAATTAAAGGAACCTGGACACTGGTTGAAAAAAACATTGCTTTTCCTTGGAAAGAATAACAGTTTATGTGAGCCCATACTCAAAGATGCTATAAAAGGATATGTAGCAAGAAGAAAAATGGAAATTTCTCTCTTTTTCTCCTTTCCCCACTGACCACATCATCAAGGAGAAGAGCTATTGTCTCCAGGGGAAACATGGCGTGATCAGTTGGAAAATCAGTTCAACAGATTTTTAGGGACAATTGAAGAAGCATAAATATTCAAGAAAAGACGTTTTCAGAAACATGACACCTGGCAGCAAAGAAGAGAGTCAGTCATGTGCTTAAGAGAAAGCTAGCCCTGGCAAACTAAGAGACAAACCACAGAGAGGAATAGAACTTACGAATTTAGGTAAGCATCCTAACAGAAATAGCATCCTCCTAACAATTGACTGTGAATGACAACTTCATGAGATATCTGCATAGAGAGAAAGCACATCAAGGTCCTGAAGTCCCAGAGTTGTAAATACCCTTGGTCACGTAAGTGTACATGTATGTGTACTTCATTACGATTTTACTTTAAATTTTGCCCATTTCTTCCAAAGATATATCTGCAAAATTATGCCCCAGATTTATTGGGAAATGTTTTATAGCTTCTATTTTTTACTATACGATTTAAGCAAAAGTATTTGCTAAGAGTTAATCATCTCTGCTGATAATGGGAAGCACATCGAAGAGGGCTCATAAGCTATTGTTTTAGTAGAACATCACAGGATGACCACTAGAATTCAAGAATAATTCCCCCAAAGAATAAATTCATGAGTGCAAGTCCATATGCTAAGGACTTTCCCAGAGGGTGAACTAAAGATATATCATTTACTAACAGCAATTAAAAAACTTGTCATCTAAGACGATGGGATCATTTTTTGTTGTTTCATTATTTTTCCTATTTACCAACTTTATATGACTAGTAGGTAGGGCATGTAAGAGACTTCAGAGCATAGCAATCAGTTTTTATCCAGACATTATATAACAATCAGGATAGTAATGAATTCACTAAATAAATCATTCATATGGTGTATAATCAAAATTTATTACAAACTATATTATTTCACATTCCTATCAAGCTGCTTCAGTCTCATGCTGCTATAGAATTGTCACTTATCAGGTATGTTACAGTGGGGTTTCTTTCATGTATGTGTTGGGCTAAATAGATACCCAGGGGTGAAACTGAGATTCTGTGAATCTGTGATATCTTTCTTTTCAGGTTTGGAGATTGGAAAAGTTCATAGAAATAATTATTTCACCATTTTGGTGGTCATGTCCCACAATAGTTTTCAAAAATACATTCTTGATTCAATTTCCCATAATATATTTGATCCCCTCCCAAAAATAATTACTAAAAAAATACCCATTCCCTTCTCTGCAAATATACTGTTTATAGATTTCTCATTTCAATGGGATAGTGATTGATGTCCATTTTCTACTATAAGGACTACTTTTCAAAATTATAGATAAATTCTTCTATATTATAGATATATTTGGTGGTAAGGGAGCATTTCTCTCCTTAGGGAGGAAATCTATGTAACAAAAGACAATTTCCTAAGTAGTGAGTATAAATTTACTTTTTTTCAAATGTTAGAAGTCATATATGAAAAATAACTTTTTACTTTTATATTTTTATTATAGTTGATGTATATGTTTCAGGAAAAGTAGCAAATAATCAATCAATAAAAATAAGTATAAAATAATAATGAATAAATTCAAAGATAATGGAAGAGGATAACTTCCATGATTGACTTCGAATATTTATGGAAGTAAGGAATAAAAAATATTCACAGCAGCACTTTTTAATGTTATTTTTATAAATTAGAAACAAAGTTGGTTCTTACTCATCAAGGAATAGCTGAACAAACTGTGAGATATGAATGTAATGGTATATTATTGTATAAGAAAAAATTTCTGAATGGTGAAGGGGTGAAAGGTAGAGAAAATAGGTTTCTTTTAATTAAAAAGTAAACAAGTGGGGGTGGTGTTATGGATGTGAAATGTTGCATGTATTTTTCAAATGAAGTCACTGTATTATTACTTTTACTTAAGTGTTTTACTTTGTTACACAAGACCTCTCCTGAAATGGAAGTACTCTGTAAATGTAATTAATGAAGAGCTGCACAACATATGGCCCACCAAAGGATTTTGGGCAGCCCAAGAAAAATCCTAAACATTTTTTGATGGTCACTTGAAAGCCTTTGGCAGACTGCAGGTATGAAAGCAAGATACATGAGTAAAACTGAAAGAGACAAAAACAGGCAGCGAAGATGAGGAATTCAGAGAGACACGGGAAGCTATATGAACTAAGGAAGAGAAAAGTAAGCAGAAAAATAGTAAGAAAGGGAGTAAAATGAGCAATCACTGCAACAATATTAAAAGACACACAGACTTACCCACCAAATAAAAAAAAAACAACTCATATTAAACAGCATTACCAATACTGAATCCTGAGGTCAGATGACTCCAGAAGTCAAACATAATGACATGACAGACATAGGGGTTGTGGTGGTTGGGATTGACTCTTTTTTTCTTTATTACAAGGGAAGGTTTGGGGGGTTTGGAGGAAGGGTATATGGGGAAATGATTGTGATATAATAAACACAAAGATGTTATTAAAATTATTTAAGAGAGAAAAGAAGTAGCTGATAAGG
The DNA here is from genome assembly GCF_028583685.1 of Petaurus breviceps papuanus. NCBI lineage: Eukaryota > Metazoa > Chordata > Mammalia > Diprotodontia > Petauridae > Petaurus > Petaurus breviceps. Next base: position 5,948,007 of record NW_027185694.1, on the reverse strand, counting down.
AGCAGTTAACAAGTAAATCAACCACCATTGTCTACTTAATAGAATTTGTTTATACAGCATCTCATCTTACCTTTGCAATAGTGCATAATGCAATCAAATCAGAGTGTCCTGCAATCAAAATCAATGTATGCTGTAATCACATTTTTTTCTAGCCAACTCCATTTCCTCTGTCATTGTTCTCTTACCATCATGAATACAGTCTCAACATTATTTAGAAGATGATGATGAATGGGACCTATGTTCACGTGTTAAAATCATAAAATTCATGTCTGGAAACACGAGTTAGCCTGGGTCTACGTGACAATAAACCAATGTTTTGGCAAGAATAAATGAGTATATATGATCGTCAGTTTTGCTTCCTTCAGAGTAAAATTGGGTGCCTTCCATGAAATATTTCATCACTACTTGTAAAATGAGTGGAGTTGGAATAAATATTCCCTTTGGTCCCTTCAAACTCTAACATTCAATGATTTTCATTTCTTTTAATATCACTGTGTGTTCTATACTATTGAGAGGAGGCTTCCAGGCAAAACATTTTGCTGCAGAATAGGGAAAAAAAGAATCTGCTGATTAGGGTACTATGTATACAAGATGTCCTCATAATCAAATGGTAGAGTGTTAGGGGAGGATGGGAGGGAGGCTGCAGAGAACTTGAGGGACTTGGCAACTTAAAGAAAGGAACCTTCTTTCTTGTTCATCTTTATTGTGCAGGTATAAAGCTGAGTATTAGGATCTAGTAGGACGTGGGGGAAACATGTTAGCTTTGATGAGTCTGAAATCTTTTTTTTTAAAGCAATCAGGGTTAAGTAACTTGCTCAAGGTTACACAGCCAGTTATTTTGGGGTGTGGTGCTAAGTATAAGAGCCCAGATTCGATCCCAGGTCATCCCGACTCTGGGGCCAAATGAGTCTGAAATCTTATACAGAGACACAAAGTGGGCATAAAATCAGTCAGAGGAAGAAATAAGAACCAGGATAGTAGGGGCGGCCAGGTGGCTCAGCGAGTAAGAGCACCGGTTCCAGTGTTGGGACGACCTGGAGATCGAATCCCGGGCTCAGACACTCAGCACCACACCCAGAAATAACTGGCCGTGTAACCTTGAGCAAGTTACTTAACCCCAATTGCTTAAAAAAAAAAAATTAAAAGAACCAGGATAGTAGAGAGAACATTAATCTAGGGATGTCAACAGGGTTAGAAAATATGGGGTTAAATTGCAGAAACCCAGAATCTTAGAGTTGGAAAGGATCCTAAGGAGCCATCTATTTTAACCTATATAGGAATAAGAATACCTACATCAAGATCTCTGATGAATTTTCATCCCCTTTTTGTGGAAAACTTTTAATAGATAATGAATTTATTATACATAGTCCCTATCTTCCAACATCTTCCATTCTAATGGAGAAAAAATAAACACATAAAGAAAGCTAGAAAGCTACAGTGGGGGTAGATAGACAAGGCTAATAGAAAGAATGTGGAAAAGCCTGGAAAGCACAATATTTCATCACATTTATATCCTATATCTTGTTCAGCCTTTCTTCCTTTTATGTGCAACACTCAGGTTCTCATTCTTTGTTACCACAATACATGCATACATTCATATATACAGCATACATACATACATCTCTTAGACCCTCCCTTAGTCTACCCCCTCTTTAATTTCCCTTTTTTTCTAATTCCCTATTGAGTAAAATTGATTTTGTTACCCAACTACACACATGTATGTGTATCTGTGTGTCTGTATTTTCATTCCTCTGAACATTTCAGATGAGAGTGAGGTTCAAGAGTTCAGTCACTTCCTCCTTCCTCCTTGTTTTTATGGATTTCTTCTGATATACTTATGATTATGTGAGATAATTCTCCCTAACCTTCCTTTCCTTTTCCCTCTAATGTATTCCTCTTCCCCCCTTTTTCATCCTCTTTTAAAAATTAATTTTAATTTATGGAATAAAACCAGAATTTTCATAATATAGCACAATAAAAAGATGATTGCATATGAAATTGCAAATATAGTAGGTACAACTTAATATTCCTTTTAAATATATAATAAAGTTATCAAGCATTTTTCCCTTTTTTTCCCTTCCCTCCCCCTAATTCCACCCTAGAGATGGCTACCATTAGACACAAATAGATAGAAAGACAGACAGACAGACAGACAGATAGATAGATAGATAGATAGATAGATAGATAGATAGATAGATAGATAGAAATAGATACAGGTATAATTATTCTATGCATAATTCTATTTGTCAGTTCTTTATATGTGTACAGACAACATCTTTCTTCATATAGCCTTTATTTTTAAATTTATGTGTTAATAATAGTCAAAATGACTTAGTAGCTCAAAGATATTCTTGAAACAATATTGCTGTTACTGTATACAATATCCTCTTGGTTCTGACCATTTCATTCTTCACCATTTCATGTCTTGCCATGCCTTTCTAAGATCATTGAGCTCATCATTCTTATTAGCACAGGATTCCATCTCAACCATACACCACAACTTGTTCAGTCATTCCCCAATTGATGGGAATCCCTTCAATTTCTAATTCTTTACCACCACAAAGACAGCTGCTATAAACATCCCATTCAAATTTAAAGTTATAATTACTATTTGTGAATTTTCCTCCATCTTATTTTTACCTACTATTTTCTCTCAGCCTCTCTTTTTACCCTATCCCTGTTACCTAATCTTCTCCCTGCCACTCTCCCACTCCCCATCCCATGCATCCCTCCAAAAGTCCCTCCACCATCCTCTCCCCTCACCTTCCTAAATCCCAATTTACACAGCCCTCTAAAAGTTCCGCCTCCACCATACCCCCAATTTTTTCACCTTTCTCCATCTTCAGAAGGCTTTATACTATTCCCCAGATGAGATTAAGATTCCAACATTGTCAGCTCTCCACCCCCACCTGCTTTCTCTCTATTAGTTCTTTCTTTCACACCCCATATGCCTCCCTTTTACCTTTTCCTGCCCAATTTCCTTTTTTAGAATCACCCCCATCATACACAATTCCACAATTCACTCCCAACCTTTCTTTCAAACTACCTTAATAATGATGACAATTTTAAGAATATTGGTAACATTTTCATATAAATAAGAACTAAACAGTTTGAACTTAACAAATCCCTTATAATTAGCCTTTAATACTTTCCTTATATTTCTTCTGGATCTTTTGTATCAAAGTGTCTATTGAATTCTGATATTTTTGTTTGCCTGTATTTCTGCAGTATTTTTTTTTATTTGCTGCTTGCAATATTTTCTCCTTAACCTGGGAGTTCTGAAACTTGGCCAATACATTCCTTTAAGTTTTCCTCCTGGGATCTCTTTCAGGTTGGTGAACCATAGATTTTTTCTTTTTCTACTTTACCCTCTTGTTCTAGAATTTCAGGGTATTTTTCCTTAATAATTCCTTGTAATAGTGTATTCTGATTTTTATCATAACTTTCATGTAGTCTGACAATTTTTATATTGTCTTTCCTTGATCTGTTCTCTAGATCAGTTGTTTTTCTAATAAGATATTTCATAGTCTTCAAGTTTTTCTAGTCTTATTATTACTTGGTGTCTTTAAATGTCATTCAATTCTTTTTGTCCAATTCTAGTTTTCAAGGAATTCTTTTCTTCCTTAAGATTTTGTATCTTTTTTTCCAGTTGGTTAATTTTGTTTTCACAAATTTCTTGGATTGCTTTTATTTTTTCCTAATTCTTCATCAATCTCTCATTTAATTTTTAAATTCCTTTTTAAGTACTTCAGAGAACTTTCAGGGGGATTTATTACAATTTGATGCTACTCTTTGGGGCATGAGTGGCTTTTTTTTTAACTTCACTATCTTCCTCTGAATATGAGCCTGGATCTTCTTTTATACCAAAATAGCTGTGCTATCTATGGTCAGGTTTTTTTTTTTCCTTTGCTCATTTCTTTTTTATTTTTATTTTGTTTTATTTTTAGCAGCTTGTTATTATAATCAAGTTTTAATCCCAAATTGGGGTTAATGTTGCCTCAGGTCTCAAGTCCTCTTTACTGATGTTTTCTGAATTTTGTCCCTAGGGCTCAACTTCAGGGACTCCTCTCATCCTCCCCTAAACCCCAGTCACATTCTTGTGAAAATGTTCTTGTTCTCTGCTGTAGGTAACTTGTACTCCTCCTCTCCTGCAGCCAGGGATCATGTCTGGTCACTATGCATAGGTCCTTCAACCTTCCCTCACTCAGCCTCTGCTATCCCTTTGATAAAAGTTAGGGATGAGAAAGTTCTTAAGGTTATAAAGTGAAATTTCTTGAGGCCAAAAGTGATGTGAAAGTTGAAATGAAATTTCACGAGGTCTTGTCTGCTTCCTGATAGAGCTACCCCTGGGCCTTCTGCTATTGATTCAGTGGAATCCATCTGGAGATATCTATGCTTCACTCCAGACAAACCTCAGTCCCTGGGGCTCCTGTCTTTTCTGAGGCCTCTTAAATTGTCTTAGGAGGACAGCTGCTTTACCTTTTTAATTTTTGCTGCTCTACCTTCATTATGTGACAACTTTCTGTCTGTGTGCTGAGGAAATCTGGAAAGCCTGGAAATTTCTGATCTACTCAGTCATCTTCCCATAATCCCCCAAATCCATCTATTTTTAAGGTCATCAGGACCTAAAAGAATCATTCCCAAGACTTTGGTCTAATTACATCCCATTTAACCCCTATCATTATACTTCAACCAGCCAGAAAATAAGATAAAAAAAATTTTTCCTTGTTAAGTCCTTTATAATTTTTCACTTGTGTTTTCTGTTTCTTTTTACTCTTGTGTTTGAACTTCAAGGTTTCTATGTAGCTCTGTTTTCATCAGGAGTGCTTGAAAGTTCTCTAATTCATTAAAGCTCCACTCTCGTCATACACCATGAATATTAGTATACAAAATGATTATACATTTTGCTGGGTAAGTTATTCTTGACTACAAGTTTATATCTTTTACACCTTGGAATATCATTTTCCATACTATCTGATTTTTTAAAAATAATGATGGCTACATCATGCAAGATCTTGACTGTAACTTCAGTATTTTAATAATTTTTTCTGGCTGCTTGAAGTATTTTTTTAATTTGGAAGCTCTGGATTTATTATTATTAATAGAAATAATGATAATAATAGCTAGAATTTATATAGCACTTTAAGGTTTATAAAATGCTTTGTAAATATTATCTCATTTTATCCTCCTAACAATACCCAAAAGTAAGTGTTATTATTATTCTATTTTTTTTACAGGTATTTGCTTCTGAGAAAGCCAGAAAGCAGGTTAAGTGACTTCCTTGGGGTCACACAGCTAGTAAGAGTCCAAGGCTAGATTTGAATTCATTTCTTTCTGACTCTAGACCAAGTATTACATCCACTTCACCACCTAGATATCTTTGATTGAGACTAAAATATTCCTGGAAGTTTTCATGTTGGTAATTCTTTTAAGAGGTGATTGATGGAGTTTCAATTTCCAATTTACCCTCTGATTCTAAGAGATTTGAGCAGTCTTAAGATTCCTTTAAATATGATATCTTGGCTCTTTTGCAGAGTCATGGCTTTAAGGTAGTCCAATTATACTTACATTTATTTTCCTTAATCTGTTTTCCATGTGAGTTGTTTTTGCTATGAATTACTTTTCATTTCCTTCTATGTTCTCACTTTTTTGAATTTATTCAAATATTTATCATTTTCTTATGTTGTTATTGATTTATATTTAGTCCATCCTAATTTCCAGGGAATTTGTTTTTTTCTCATGCCAATCTATTAATTTCCACTATAATCCTTTCTTCTATAACTCTCATTTCTCTTCCAAATTTTTGCACCAGTGCTTCTATTTCATTTATAAAAACATTTTAATTAGAAAAACTGTTTTGTTTCATCTTTTCCAGGAATTCTATTTGAATTTATGCCCAAACTAACTTTTTCTTTGAGGCTTTTTAAAGAAATTTTGGAGTCATTTTCCTTCTGGATTTATGTCTTGAACATCCCTGTCATCATAAAAGTTTTTTTTTGTGTGATGGGATTCTTTTTTTGTTTCTTTGCTCATTCTTTCAGTCTATTTCCTTACTTTCATCTTGATGGTAGAGTTGGATTCTGTATACTTCTGGAGGGAAGGTCTGGGTTGGTCCATTACTGATTTCTTGGGATCTTGAGTGTTATGTTATTTCAATATATCACGGACATTTCAGTATAGGAACCTAAAAGATACTATTTTTCCCAAAGTGGAAAAATCTGAGGTAAAGTGTAATTACTATTCCCCTGATCTGATCACTGCAAGCTCCTGACCTGAGCTTGGGTTTGAGTTTTGGATCTGAGATCGTAGTTGAAATCGCTACTCTTAGAGAGCTGGGGAACTTTGCTAGTTCAGAGAGACTGAAATACAAACTTTACTTTGGTATGGGATTCCTATCCTGGTTATTCCTCTGATGGCTTTAGACTGTACCAGAATCTGGAATGAGACTCTGCTCTGCTTTCAGGGTTCAAGCTATGCACCTAATATTTGCCTCTGAATTTGCTCCCTTGTAGTGACATAAGCTAATGCCTGCAACTGCTCCCTGCCCCTAGAATGCCATCTCTGGGCACAGGTTTTCCACACTCTTAGTATGCCCTGAATCTATGACCTGGAATTGGGTAGTGAGTGGCAAAGTTGCCAGCTAACACGTCTTTCTGAATTCTACACAAGGTTGAGGTGCCAGGTATAGGTCTTAAACCTTCTTTTGCCCTCTTGCTCAGTCTGTCTCTATAATAGAACTAGAATAATCATCACAGCATGTTCCTAGACTGACTCTGTCTCAAATATACACAGAGTTCTCTGTCTCTCTCTCTCTCTGTGCCAAACTGGGTTTGAAAAATGACTCACTGCAATTAAAAATATATTCATTGGGGGAAGGGAAAAGGAAGTGAACAAGTATTTATTAATTGTGTACTATGTGCCAGGCATTCTGCCAAGTGATTTACAAATATAATTTATTTGCTCCTCACAACAAGCATATAATGTAAATGTTATTATTAATCCCACTTCATTCTAGTGCATTTCTTAGATCTATTGGAAGGAAATTTGAGGGGAAGCTTGCATACTTCTTCCTGCTAGTCTTCCATCTTGGTTTTACCTTTTCACTATGTCTGTCTGTATGTAGACTAAGAGTGCATTAGTTTTGAAGGAGCTACCATATCACATCTTTTTTATTCATTTTGACTATGAAGTCGCCTAAAATCTCCACATCTTTGTCAGAAAAAAATATTGTTTAGCAGTTTCTCTCATATATTGTACTTGGGAAGCTTTTTTTTTTTTTAACCAGAGGGAACCTACAATTTAGTATTTTTTTTTCCTATCAAACTTCATCTAATTAGATACAGCTCAGCATTTTAGCCTGCTGAGCTCTTTTTGGATGCTGACTAGGTCATCCAATGTGTTTACTATCACTTCCAGCCTTCTGTCAGCTGTACATTTTATAAGCATGTCATCCACAGCTTTATTCAAATCATTGATAAATGTGTGCAGTATCAAGGGCCAAGGACATATTATGAAATGCTCCATCATAAGCATTCTTCCAAGCATACAAGACAAAATCCAGGAGGAAATTGATTCCAAAATTTCTCAAAGAAAGCCTCAAAGAAAAAGTTAGTTTGGGCCTAAATTCAAATAGAAGTCCTGGAAAAAAATGAAACAAAACAGTTTATTTTTAATTAAAAGGTTTATATAAATGAAATGAAAGCACTAGAACAAAAATTTGGAAGAGAAATGAGAGATATAGAAGAAAGAATTATAGTGGAAATAAATTCTTCCTCATTTAGATGACTTAAGTTATCTTGAGACATCTAAATAGTTCTGACTTCATCCAAACCAATGTCCTTTAGTTTGTCTATAGGTATCAAATCAGAGACTAATGTTTTCCTACATTTAAGATAAACTATATCCGTGGTGTTCTCCAATTTGCCAGTCTAACACTCTTATCAAAGGGGGAAATTAACTTAGTCATAAATGATGTATTCTTGATGGGGTCATACTGGTTCTTCAGGAATGCAACATGCTTTTTCAGATGTTTACTGATTATCTTGTTAATAATATATTAGATATTATATTACTTAATAATATATTATAGAATTTTGATAGCAATCAAAATTAAACTTTCTGATTTGTTACTTCAATGTTTCATTGAATTGTAATTTTTGATAACTTAAATATTATTCTTTTTTTTCTAAATGCTTTACTAACTTCGGATTTACATCATTCATTTCTGCCAGATTTTGAGTTACAAATTTTCTCCCTGTTATTCCTCTACCCACTGCTCCAAAATAGCAGTCCCACAGGATATCCCCTCCTCCAATCTTCTCTCTCCCATATTTTCTCCCATACCCCTTTCGACTTTTCAGTGGATATCTAAGCCCCAGTGCTTGTATATCTTATTTCGCAATTATATGTAAAATAGTGTTAATGATAGTATATATATATATATACACACACACACATATATATATATATATATATATATATATATATATATATATATATATATATATATATATATATATATATTTGAGTCTTTGATTTTAAAACATTGAATTAGAGATTCATTCCTTTCCTCCCTTGCCACCCACCCTTACTGGGAAGATAAGAAGTTCAATGTGGGTTGAACATATGTAGCTAATGCAAAACAATAACACAGTAAATATATTGTAAAAGACTGACAATAATTCCCTCCTTCCTATCCCACCTCCCACTTGTTCTGTTCTCTACTTTGATCCCATCCCTTTTCAAAAGTGGGTACTTCCAACTTCCCTTCCCCCCAGCCTGCCCTCCCTTCCATCCTCCCCACTCTCAATCCCTTACCCACCTACTCTCCTGGAGGGTGAAATACCCTATTTAGTGTGTATTTCATTCCCTCCTCAACCCAAATTCAATGGGAATAAGGTTGACCCATTCCCTTTTGCCTTCCTTTTCTTCCCCTACATTGTAACCATTTTCCCTTGACTCTTCTATATGAGATAGTTTTCCCCATTCTAACTCTCCCCATCTCCTTTCATTATATTCTTCTCCCACTTCTTAATTTCACTTTTTAAGTATCATCCCTTCCTGTTAAATTGCTCCTGTGCCCTCTATCTATGTATACCTGTAAACATATATACACACATTCACATATGTATTCATATGCCCATATACCCTCATATATAGACACACACACACACACACAAACATATATATTTCTATTAACATCCACTACTGAGAAAAGTTTCTAAGTTACAATTATTGTTTTTCCATGTAGGAATGTTAATAGATCAACTTTGATAAGTTCCTTATGGTTTCTTTTCCCTGTTTACTTTTTTTTTTGCTTCTCTTACTTCTTGTATCTGAATGTCAAATTTTCTATTCAACTCTGGTTTTTTCATCAAGAATGCTTGAAAGTCCTCTATTCCACTGAATGACCATATTTTCCCCTGAAACATGATACTCAGTTTTGCTGGGTAGGTGACTCTTGGTTTTAATCCCAGCTCCTTTGACCTCTGGAATATCATATTCCAAGCCCTTTGATCCCTCAGTGTAGAAGCTGCCAGATCCTAGGGTATCCTGATTGTGTTTCTACAATATTCAAATAGTGTCTTCCTGTCTGCTTGTAATTTTCTCTCCTTAATCTGGGAATTCCAGAACCTGGCTATAATATTCCTAGGAGTTTTCTTTTTGGGACTTTTTTTCAGGTGGTGATTGGTGGATTCTTTCAACCTCTATTTTGCCCTCTTGTTCTAAAACATCAGGGAAGTTTTCTTTGAGAACTTCCTGGATGATGATTTCTAAGTTCTTACTTTGATCATGGCTTTCAGGTAGTCCAATAATTTTTAAATGATCTCTCCTGGATCTATTTTCCAGGTCAGTGGTTTTTCCCATGAGATATTTCACATTGCCTTCTATTCTTTCATTTGTTTGGATCTGTTTAACAGCATCTTGATTTCTCATAGTCATTAGCTTCCATTTGCTCCAATCTAATTCTGAAGCCACTATTCTCCTCATTGAGCTTTTGAGATTCTTTTTCCATCTGCAAATTTGGCTTTTTAAGGCATTCTTCTCCTCATTGCCTTTTTGAGACTCATTTGCCATTTGAGTTAGTCTATTTTTAAGGTGTTATTTTCCTCAGTCAGGCTGTTGACTCTCATTTCTTTTATTTTCTTATAATTTTCTTGCATTGTTCTCATTTCTCTTCCCAATTTTTCCTCCACTTCTCTTCTCTGCTTCTTAAGGTCCTCTATGGCCTGTATCCAGCTTGTATTTTCCTTTGAAGCTTTTGGTGCAGGAGTTCTGACTTCACTGTCTTCCTCCTGTTCCATGCTTTGTTCCTTTTTGTCCCCAAAATAGGAGTCTAATGTTTGAATCGTCTGTCTGCTTTGTTTCCTTTGCCTGGTCATGTCACCCCTCAGTCACTTGACGCTTGGGCTTTTTGCCATAGTAGATTTCTGCAACCAGACAGGGAGCTTTGGTCCCAAATGCTGGGGTTTTCTCAGCTGCCAGAGGTATTAGATGGATGCCCTTTTTGAGGTCTCCACACACTCTGGCAAGCTGTACACACCCCCCAGGACCTCCACCCATAGACTGAAATCCAGAGCCAAGCACATTAAAGCAAGACTGATTACCCCTCAGACTGGTACTTGGTTTCCTTATACTTTGCAGGTCAAGAGTTGAAGCTGCCACGTGGTGCTGGCTGGCTGTGCAGGCATCTCAGTGGTTTCTTGCCCCAGGGGCAAAAGCCATGAACTCTCACTTACTGGGTCCCAAAGTCCAGACTGCACTGACCTCTCACTTTGTCCTTTGCATCTATGTATTGATAAATCTGGAAATGGCCACAGCTGCTGCTGATCTGGAGTACCTCTGGCCAGTGGCTGGTCAGGAGGGCCTCCCTGGGGCTAAAGCCTTGGCATGGGGCTGGGCTTGGCTCCCAGAGCACTACACTGGCCGATTCCTGTCAGCCTGCTGGGCTGTCCTCAGTGGTAGGTTAGCTTCTATGTGTCATTTTTTGGGTTCTGCAGCTCCAAAGTTTGTTTAGAGTCCCCTTTTTACATGGATTGGGGAAGGTGGGAGCTGGAGCAGTGGGGAGTTCTCCTTCTACTCTGCCATCTTGACTCTGCCCCCTTAAGTATTATTCTTAATAAGTCATACCCCTAAAACAGTAGATCCTTGCCCCTTCCCCACTATCTGTCATCCATCATTGACTGTGTATTAACAATAATATCTCCCAGTTTTCAATACCCCAGGGTTTGGTTTATTTGCATACTATTACTTGAACTCAACAAAAAGATTTAAGTGCTCTCTAATTGGCCACATTTCTTGGGGTTTGTAATGGTAAGGGAATTTGAAGATCTTCCCTGTCCTTAATGGGCCTCAGGTGGAGTCCAACAAGAGAAACTTGCTTAGGGGAGGCTTGTTTTTCAGAAAGGCACATAATGTTTTTTACTTTGTAATTAGGCAGTGAGTCATGAGGGTTGTGATATTCTGTGATACTGGAGAAGGCTATATAAACTCCCTGAGGTGTAGTTTTGCTTTGCTACTCATTTATGGGAAGAGTTGTGTGATCTGGTCAGATGAGACTCTGAGCAACCTTTAAGCCCCCTGTTTAGAAAACCTAAATGTTGGTGCTTCTCTGTCTGATAACTAACACTGTATGTATGTAATGGTCAGACAGCTAGAAACCCTGTCTGTTGGTCTATTGAATTATGTTATTTTCTCTGTATTTTTTTTCTGCTGGTAATTTCTGTTTGTATTTTCTGAAGTTCAGGGTTCTAACTTTTTCCTCTGAACTGAGTGAATGATATATGTTTGATTAAATTAAGATTGTTAACCCTTTTTGAGTTGCTTTCCTTTAGAAAAGTGGATCAAAGAACCTGTTCTAGCAGCCATCCTGGGTATGCTAGGGTGCTTGCTGCTAGAGGGTTTAAACTCCTTATTTGCTAAGTTTTTTGCTTGCTTGTTTGAATTTTTTCTGTACTCTCCAGTCCAAAGTTTCTCTATGGCAGAAAAAAAAGGAAGCAAGAGGAAACTGAAGTGGTTCCTCTCCTTTTCCCTTTATTAGGCTGTCAGCTCTTCTTTAACCTTTTTTTCTTCAATACGTTTAAAAAAAAACACTTATTTCTAATATCCTTATTATTCCCTTGTAACATTCAGTTATTTAGAGCTTTACTGCCCTTAACACCCTTATAAAGCTCTGTTGGTTTTTGTACTAATTTTTTTATTACATGTCCTTGATTTTAGCTTCTATACATATTCTTTTAAAGTCGATATTGGTTCAAGAATTCCCCATGTATTCACATCAATTTATTTATACAATGTCTCTGTTTACTACTAATTTATATGTTTTCTTTTTGTATATTTGGAATTTTATTCCCAAGTGATTCCATTCATTTCTGAACTAACTTTCCCTGCAGATTTTTAGCTCATGGGATCCTATAAATTTTTTCTCTGAGCCCTTTGAAAGAAGTTATCTGAAAATTTAGGCTTTCTGTCAGACTATAATTGGCTTCCCTCTCTTCTATCAACTTCTAAAATGACGTGATTATTTTCCTCTAAGGTTCTCACTATTTTCACTTAATCGGCCAATTCCTTCTTCCTATTGAGAATCAAATTCAGCATTGAATTTTTCCTCATTTGTTACTCCACCTTTGAAAGATATTATGAAGTTAAAAAATCTAAGACTGTGTCCCTCTACTCTTTTCTCACTATATCGGTGATCTCATTGATTGCTATGAATCTGTTTATCATCTTTATATGGATAACTCTCATTTCTTTATATCCATAGGATCATAGAGATTTATTGCTTGAAGAGACCTTAAATGCCATCTAGTAAATTCTCTCATTTTACAGATGAGCATATCACCATACTCACAGTCACCCTAGCTGGCAACCTGAGAGTCACCCCTGACTACTCATTCTCCCCATATTTAATCAGTTGCCAAGTCTTACCAAATCTGTATCCACATCTCAAATTTTGGGTCCTTTGTTTTTTACTTAGTCTCTCTCTCTCTCTCTCTCTCTCTCTCTCTCTCTCTCTCTCTCTCTCTCTCTCTCTCTCTCTCTGACTAAGGAATTAGAACCACATTTAAGTTATTAAGTTGGATTTGTTTCCTTGAAAAAGGATCTTTGGATTCCCTAACTTTGAACTCATAACTTGTATATTTTCGATAGATTTTATTACTTGGATTATTTTCTTTCTTGGATTTTGTCTCACAAATTTTCTGGGTGTCTCTACTTCTATTCTTCTTTGTACATTGCTGTTCTTCTCTATGATATTTTTCTTCATAACAACAATAATAGCTGGTATTTTAAGGTTTACAAAGCACTTTATTATAAATATCAATATTATATTATTAATATTATATATGTAATTTATTATATTATAATTATCATATATAACATTATTATATATTACCCAATAAAATATTACATATATTATATAATTATTATATGTTGTATATGATATATAAATTACATAGAATATGATATGATATATAATGTTCTGATATAATATATAGCAATATATCTGTCAAATTTATTGCCTAAGAATGCATAATGTACACTAACTTTAAAAATTCTTCTGGTGGTTAATGTTTATATCTTCAAAATTTTTAAAAGAAGAAAATAACTAGTAGTTTGGGTGAAGATAAGATGATAGCATAGAGGAAGCAGTCTAATGAGCTCTCCTAACATTCCCCTCCAAAAAACTATAAAATAATGCCTCAAATCAAAATCTAAAGTAACAGAACCAATAAAAACTAAAGGTGAAATATGCTTCCAGCACAAGACAAATTAGGAGGTTGAAAAGTGAGATTTGTGACATTTAGTTAGAGGCTTATCTTCAGCCCATGTAAATGTAACGTCAGTGGTAGGACTAGGTAGTGATGACAGAAGAAGAAGCAGTTTCAGGAGCTCTCAAACAAGAGATGGTGAGAGGACCTGGCAACTGGTTAGAAAGAAGTTAGAGAGGATCCCTGTGCTAGCATTAAATGAAGGACCAGAATCTGGTTTGCAACTCCATTGCCTACAATGACCTAGATCATAGATCACAGGTGGAGAGGTCCACTTTTGGTCAAGACGGAGCAAGAACACTGAGGAGCAGTATCACTTCCTATACCAAGGGACCATTATCATCACAATTATTCAGTATTGTATTAGAAATGCTAGCTATAGCAATAAGAAAAAAAAAAGAAATTGAAGGGATAAAAAAAGGCAACAAGTAAACAAAACTGTCCCTTTTTGTAGATGACATGATGATATACTTAGAGAACCCTAGAGAATCAACTAAAAAAATTACTTGAAACTCTTAACAACTTCAGCAAAGTTTCAGGATATAAAATAAACTGACACAAACAACCAGAATTTCTATATATTGCTAACAAAATCCAGAAGCAAGAGATAGAAAGAAATATTTCTTTTAAAATAACTGAATACAAAATTATAAATGCTGGAGAAGATGTGGGAAAATTTGAACATTAATGGAATGTTGGTGGAGTTGTGAACTGCTCCAACCATTCTGGAGAGTAATTTGGAACAATGCCCAAAGGGCTATAAAATGTGCATACTCTTTGACCCAATAATACCACTTCTAGGGCTGTATCCCAAAGAGATTATACAAGTGAGGAAAGGAGCTACATATACAAAAATATTTATAGCAGCTCTTTTTGTGCTGGCAAAGAATGGAAATCAAGGCGATGCCCATGAATAGGGAAATGGCTGAACAAGTTGGGTAGATGAATGTAACAGAATACTTTTGAGCTATAAGAAATAAGGAGCAGAAGGACTTCCTAATAAACTGGAGAGACTTTTATAAACTGATGCTGAGTGAGGGGAGCAGAAGCAGGAGAACATTGTACACAATTACAGACACATTGCATCTGTGATGACTGACTTTGATAGACTGAGCTCATCTCAGCAATGCAAGGTTATAAGACAAGTCTAAAGGCCTCATGATGGAAAACGCTATCCACATCCAGAAAAAGAATTATGTAGTCTGAATGCAAATTGAAGCAAACTACTTGCTCTCTCTCTTTTCATTGTGTTTTGTTTTGTTTCTTCTACCTCATTATTCATTCAATTGATTATAGTTCTTCTTTATAACTTGACTAATGTTTAATGTGAAGGTATATGTAGAACTTATATCAGATTGCATGACACCAGGGAAGGAGAAGGAGGTAGGAAAGGAGGATAATAAAATTTGGAAATCAAAAACCTGTGGAACTGAATGTTGTAAATTAAAAGTAAATAAATAAACAAAATAACAGAAAACTATATAAAAACTTTGGAACCTACCTGCCAAGAGAAGCCCAGGGCTTATATGACAACAATTACAAAGCACTTTTCAAACAAAAGCAAATCTAAACAACTGGAGAAACAGGAATTACTCATGGTAAACTGAGTCAATGTAATAAAAATGGCAATTTTACCAAAGTTAATTTACTTATTCAGTACCATACCAATCAAACTGCCAAAGAATTATTTAATAGAGGTAGAAAAAATAAAAACAATTTAATCTGGAAACACAAAAGTGAAGATCAAGAAAACAAATTTTAAAAATATGAAGGAAGGTGGCCTAGCAGTACTAGATTTCAAACTGTATTACAAAATGGCAATCATGCAAATAATCTGGTACTGGCTAAGAAATAAGAGTTATGGATCTGTGTAATAATTGAGATACAGAATGCAAAGTAGGAAAAGTCCATCATAATATGGTTCTTGATAAACCTACAGATTCAAGTTTCTAGGGTAAGAACTCATCATCTAGAAATAGGGGGCAGAGTCAAGATGGCGGACTAGAAACAGGATTTCCATGGGGCTCCCTCTTCCACCTACTCTAATTAACGTAAAAAATGACTGAACAAATTCTGGAGCTACAGAACCCACAAAAAGACACAGAGAAGCTAACCTTCTGCTGAGGACATCCTCGCAGGCCGGCAGGAAGCAGCCAGCCCAGGACTCTGGGAGCCAAGTCCAGCCCCACTCAAACCTGAGGTTTTAGCTTCAGGGTGGTCACAACCAGACGCTGGCTAAAGGGACTTCAGATCACCAGCAGCTGTGGCAGTTTCAGAATTATGAACCCATAGATGCTAAGGACAAAGTGAGAGGGTAGAGGTCCTGGCATGCATGACAAGTTTGCCACAGCATGGGGAGGCTTCAGAGAAGGCAGAAAACTAATAGCTCCAGCAGCTGAGAAAGCCCCAGTGATTGGGACAAAGCTTCCCCCTCTGTAGCAGAATTCTACTTTGGCATAAAGCTCAAAAGTCAAGTAATTGAGTGGCAACATGAGTAAATAACGGAAGCAAGGCAAGCACAATCTATCTGACTCTGGATTCCTTTTTTTGGGGACAAAAGAGGCTTCGGGCATGGAACAGGAGAAAGACAGTGAAGTCAGAACTCCTACACCAGAAGCTTCCAAGAAAAGAATAAGCTGCTTACAGGCCATAGAGGAACTTAAGAAGGATTTTGAAAACCAAATAAGAGAAGTGGAGGAAAAATTAGGAAAAGAAATGAGAATGATGTAAGAAAATTATAAATGACTGAAGAAAATAACACCTTAAAAACAGACTAACTCAAATGGCAAAAAAAGAGGCTCAAAAAGGCAATGAGGAGAAGAATGCCTTAAAAAGCTGAATTTGCCAAATAGAAAAAGAATCTCAAAAGCTCACTGAAAAAAAATCATTCCTTCAGAATTAGATAGGAGCAAATGGAAGCTAGTAACTTTATGAGAAATCAAGATACTATTAAACAGATCCAAAGAAAGGAAAAAATAGAAAGCAATGTGAAATATCTCATTGGAAAAACCACTGACCTGGAAAATAGATCCAGGAGGGATATTTTAAAAATTATTGGACTACCTGAAAGCCATGATCAAAAAAGAACCTAGAAATCATCCTTCAAGAAAATCTCAAGGAAAATTGCCCTCATATTTTAGAACCAGAGGGCAAAATAGAGGTTAAAAGAATCCACCAATCACCTTCTGACAAAGATCCCTAAAAGGAAGCTCCTAGGAATATTACAGCCAGGTTCTGTAATTCCCAGATCAAGGAGAAAATATTAAAAGCAGCCAGGAAGAAACAATTTGAATACTGTGGAAACACAATCAGGATAACCCAGGATCTGGCAGTTTCTACACTGAAGGATCTAAGGGCTTGGAATATGATATTCCCGAAGTCAAAGGAGCTGGGATTAAAACCAAGAATCACTTACCCAGAAAAACTGAGTATCATGTTTCAAGGGAAAATATGGTCATTCAATGGAATGGAGGACTTTCAAGCATTCTTGATGAAAAAACCAGAGTTGCATAGAAAATTTGACATTCAAATACAAGAAGTAAGAGAATAATGAGAAGGTAAACAAGGAAAAGAAATCATAAGCAACTTATCAAAGTTAAACTACTTACATTCCTACATGGAAAAATGATAATTGTAACTTATGAAATTCTTCTCAGTATGAGAATAATTGAAGTGAATAGAAATATATATTACACACTCACACACACACGCACACACACGCACGCGCGCACACACATTATATATATATATATATAAATGACTATATGAGGGTATATGGGCATATGAATACATATGTATGTGTATTTATGCGCACAGGTATACATAGACAGAGGGTACAAGACCAGTTGAATAGGGAGGGATGATACTTAAAAGGTGAAATTAAGAAGTGAGAGAGGAATATAATGAAAGGAGATGGAGAGAGATAAAATGGGGTAAACTATCTCATATAGAAGAAGCAAGGGAAAACTGTTTCAATGAAGGGGAAGAACAGGAAGGCAAAAGGGAATGAGTCAACCTTATTCTCAATGAATTTGGCTTGGGGAGGGAATGACATAAACACTAAATATGGCATCTCACAGTACAGGAGAGTAGGGGGGAAGGGGATGAGATGGAGGATGATGCAAGGGAGGACAGGCTGGGGAGAAGTTTTGAAAAAGGACAAGATCAAAGTAGAGAATAGAACAAGTGGGGGGTGGGATGAGATGGAAGGAAATATAGTCAGTCTTTCACAATATATGTCCACTATGGAAATGTTTTGCATAGCTACACATGTACAACCTGTATTGAATTGCTTTTCTTCCCAGTAAGTGTGGGTGACAAGAGAGGTAGGGAAAGAATCTGGAATTTGAAGGTTTAAAATAAAATGTTTATATATATATATATAGTTAATATTATTATTTTACATGTAACTGGGAAACAAGATATACAGGCACTGTTGCATAGAGATCCACCATGCCGTACTGGGAAGTCAGAAGGAGCATGAGGTAGATACAGGAGAGAACAGCTTCAAGGAGGGGATATTCAGTGGAATCGCTTTTTTGGGGTGGTGGGTATGAAAAAAATGGGGAGAAAATTTGCAACTCAAAATATTGTGGAAATGAATGATATAAACTAAAAAAATAATAATGATTTTTTAAAAAGAACTCATTATCTGACAAAAATTATTGGAAAACTGGAAAGTAGATTGGAAGAAACTAGGCATAGATCAACATTTCACAGCACATTCCAAAATAAGGTCTAAATAATTACATGATTTAGACATAAAGGGTAATATCATAAGCAAATTAGGGAAGCATGGGAAAATGTATCTCAATTCAATGGATAAAGAATGAGTTTAAATAAGAGAAAAAGAAGAATGAACATGTATAATTTTGATTATGTGAAATTAACACGTTTTTGCACATACTAAACCTGGGCACTCAAAATTAGAAAGAAAAAAGGACAACCGGGGTGGGGAAATTCTGGCAATTTTCTCTAATGAAGGTTTTCTTTTTTCAAATAAATAGGTTATTGAGCCAATTTTGTTTAAAAAAAATGAGATCCAATACCCAATTGATAAATGATCAAAGAATATGTATAGGCAGTTTGCAGAACAAAGAAAATTCAAAGCTATCAATAGTCACATGAAAAAATGCTTTAAATCACTTTTGATTGGAGAAATACAAATCAGACTCTGAGATACCCCCTCACACTTATCAAATTGGCTAACATAATACAAAAAGAAAATGACAAAATACTGGAGAGGATGTAGAAAAATTGAAACACTAAAAAACTAGAGTTGTGAACTAGTTCAACCATTTTGGTGAACAATTTGGAAATATGCCTAAAGGGCAATAAAACTGTGCAGACCCTTTGACCTCACAATGCCATTACAAGGACTTTATCCCAAAAAGATCAAAGGAAAGGGAAAAGGATTTATTTGTACAAAAATATTTATAGCAACTCTTTTTTTGGTGGTGGCAAAGCATTGGAAAATGAGGGGGTATCCATCAATTGCACAATGGATAAACAAGTTGTGACGTGTAAAAAGAAGTGATGAGCAGGATGGTTTCAGAAAAAAAATCTAGGGTGACTTACATGAACTGATACAAAGTGAAGTAAACAGAACTACAAAAACCTTGGGCACAGTAATAGCAATCAACTTTGAAAGACTTATGTGATAGTAATGGAATATAAAGATCCCCCTGTATTGGCTTGGTTTTTGGTTTTATTGTGTTAAAACCCAGAACTTGTTAATCCTACTTGTGGGATGGAATTGTTGACGTAAAAAGAGAGGGCTGAACTGGGAGGAGCTGGTGACGTAAATTTAGAGAGACACAAAAAAAGAGAGGCAGAAAAACTTTTTGGAAGCAGCATCTTGGAGGCAGAGAAAGACTGAGAGGATTACTGAGGGCCACTTTGAATTGCCCAGGACTTTTGAGAGCTGCCACCCAGAGCTGCCAAGGACTGAGGAGACATGGCTGTTATGCTGGTACTTTGTCTGTCTGTTTTGATGTTGTTTTGCCAGATTTGTCCACCGGTGAAAGACAGTCCTGTTGCTGCAGAAGCTTGGGAGGGAACCTTGCTGTTAGTTCAGAGCTACTGAGACTGTTCTGCAGATAGAGAGTGAATACTGTCCACTGGTGAAGGACAGTGCTGCTGTTGCAGAATTCTTGGAACCTTGCTGTTGGTTCAGAAACCCTGAAGAAGGATTTTCTTGTTGTATGTTTACAGAAATCCTGGAAGAGGGTTTTGCTAATGTTTTCAGGGGTCCTAGGACTGTTCTGCAGACAGAGAATGAATTAATGAAGAGACTGGCAATGTATCTTGTGGCCTTGCTAAGCTTTGTCTCCCCAGGAACAAAGATTGCTGAGAACTTACTCCTGTCAAGATGAAGAAAAGACCTCCATTTGGGTATTAAGTGCTGTGCTTAAGCTTGTTGTAACTCTGGGGTAGATTCAATTGTGATCTAAGGGTGGGAAACTTTTGACCTTTTTGTGCTCTGTGATTGAACAAATGAATGTACTTTACTTATGATTGGAAACTAATCTCCATTTGAGAAGAGGGGCTTTGTGATGGACTAAATGAATGTAATGTCCTGGGGTGGGGTAGTACTTGATTAAATCAGGTAGTACTTGGAGATTATTGAATCACACTTAGTAAGTGCTGTATTTTGAATGATGTCATATTTTGATCTTCTCTGTTCTTAATTTTTTACTCAAAAAAATGGAGAGCACCTATGCTGGTATTTTGAACTTTTGGAAGTTGCCTTTGCTTGGCATTACATTACAACTTAGCAACTCTGATCAAGACAATTATCCAAGACAATTCCAAAGGGGCCATTAAAAAAATGCTTTCCACCTCCAGAGAGAATGATGAATTGTCAGTGCAAAAGCATAATTGAAGCATATTTTTTAAAATTTATCCTTCTTGGGTTTTTTTGTGTCTGTTTTCTTTTACAACATGGGTAACATGAAAATACATTTCACATGACTTCACATGTATTATTAATATATACTGATTGCCTTCTCTTGAGGTGTGGAAGGAGCAGACAAGAGAGAATTTGGAACTTAAAATTTTTAAAATAAATGATAAAAAAATTTTAAATGTAATTGGAAAATATTTAACAAAATAAATAAAAATACATTTCAAAAGTAAAATAAAGAACTATAAAGAGCATCAAATTAGGAATCAAGAAACTCATGTTCTAGTTCCTATTTTGCCACTAGTCTTATGACCTTGGACTCTTTATGATTACTCTCTATAATCTTAATCTCTTTTCTTAAAAATGAAAGGATTTACCTAGGCAATATCTCAATATCCTTCCATCTCCCAGATCCTTTGATTCTAATTACATATCTTATGTATGATCTAAAACCAGAAGAATTGGAATAGGGAAAGTCAAATACCAAATTCAAAGGGCCAAGAGCCACAAAAAGTCAGTTGTGGGAGCTACTAAAAAAAAGAAATTAAGGCAAATTGTTCAATAAAGAAATTTTTGGACTTCTATACGGTGAACAATCATCTTTAATTTTATCCACTTAGTAAATTGGGCTTTTTGCAAGTACGGTTTTCCTAAATCAGCCTATAATTGTGTTTTTAAAGAAATGTGGTTTTATTACTTTCAATTACAGTTTGTAGCTCAAATTAGTCTAACAAAGTTTTGCCAAGTAAAGGTCCAATGGGAAGTACTTTAATGAAAAGATAAGAATGTTTCATAATTAGCATATTTATTGTTTGTATATAATTGTTCCTTCTAGAGTACTTGAAAATAGTCTACATTCAAGTATGTTAAGCATTTCTGTAATACATAAAGAACAAAGAATTTTAAAATTGGAAGAGATAGGTTTTAAAAATCCTCTAGAATAGAATGATTCTAAAAGTCAGTAGTATATACGTTCCTTAAGAGCTATAATTTTATCATTGTGTCCTTCATACAGTATGTGTTTACTAGATATTTATTGAATTGAATGCAATTTAAACTCCTGACTTTATAAAGAAACTGAGGTCCACAGAGATGAAGTGATTTACACATGTTCCCACAACTGGTCAATGAAATATAACCCAAGTCTTCAGCCTCCCCACTAAATAATTCTAATACCATATAACTTCACCATTTTCTTGGCATTTTAAGTGTTCATAGCCAACTCCATTTAAAAGAAAAACACTCTGATAGTACAAAAGTAAACTTTGTTTTAGCTTATACTTATATTAACATAAATTCTGACTTACTGCTAATGTATAGTAGTCATATAGGTTTTTCTGCCTTAAAGATATTCTCTCTTTGTATCATATGTCATATCCTCTGACTTTATAGGAAAGATAATTGTAGTTTAACCTTATATTAACTTGAGGTAAAATTTCTACTTGAAACTTCTATGATCAGTGTGCATTTGACATTATGTTCTCATCAGTTATATTATTTAAAAGGATCCTGTTGTTCCAGATGTGAGTACTTAGGAAGCAAGTCATTTCAGTAATTGAATTGCTCCCCATTATGCTCTTCTTCTTCTTTTTTTTTTCTGGTCAGAGCTATACTTTGATTGGTTCAAAGGAATGGAGGTAGGAGATAAATTGTCATATGAAAGAAATGGCAACAGTGACATTTTTAAAAATACTTTCCCCAAGAATGTTTACAGTGTCTCTGATAAAGGCCTCATTTCCTTTTTTTTATGTTTATTTTTAGTTTACATCATTCATTTCCACAAGATTGAAGTTACAAATTTTCTCCCTGTCTTTCCCCTACCCACCACCCCTAAACAGCGATTCCACTGTATACCCCCTCCCCCAATCTGCTCTCTCCTATATCCTCCCACAAACCCCCTCCAACTTTCCAGTAGGGCAAGATTGATCTCTATACCCCCATGCCTGTATATCTTATTTCCCAATTACATGTAAAAAATAATCATAATTTTTTTAAACATTTGATTTTAAAACTCTGAACTCCAGATTCATTCCCTTCCTCTCTCATCACCCACCCTTACTGGGAAGATAAGCAATTCAACATAGGTTGTACATGTGTAGCTATGCAAAACATTTCCATAGTGGATATATTGTGAAAGACTGACTATATTTCCCTCCATCCTATCCCACCCCCCAATTGTTCTATTCTCTACTTTGACCCTGTCCCTTTTCAAAAGTGTGTGCTTCTAACTTCCCTCCCCACCAACCTGCCCTCCCCTCAATCATCCCCCCTCTCATTCTCTTCTGTAATGGTAATGTAATTTTGAATTTGAAGATCCCTTTGTGTTGGCAAAGGTAGCAGGTACTTAGTAACTAATCAAACCTCTGTGAAAGAAACAGAAGGTATGAATCCCTGTTCCTGATGTAATAGGAAGGGGTTGGCTGAAATAGGAAGTAGCTAATGCCGTGTATGTAAAAAAAGCTCCAAAGAGGCACAGTCAGAATTTCTTGGGAGCAGCATGTGGTAGCAGAACAGCTACAGAAGAAATAATGAAGAACTGAGCCAGAATTTCCTGGGAGCTTGTGGTGGTGGAGCTTCTTCTAGACAGGAGCCCAGAGCCCAGAGCAAGCCCTGGAGCCCCAGGAGCCCAGGAGCCCAGAGCCCAGGTGACTAAAGCTTGACTGGGATGCTGAGACTTTGTTTGTGGATTAGTTGAGCCTTGAATTCCCTTGAGTAGCAATGGTGAAGGATCTGACATGACCAGACCCTGTAAACTTCAGTTTGGAGCAGGACCTGACCAGAGAGCTGGTCAAGGAACTGGGAGCTGTCTGCCATTGAACCCAGGTGACAGTCTGGTGAATCCAGGTAGAATCTTGGACCATAAAAGGGGATCCAGAAATCTGAGGACAGGCCCCAAGTCAAGATGAAAAGACCTCTCCTTGGGTACTAAGTAGTTATGGAATTATAGTTTACTAGTGACCTAAGGGGTGGAGGGTTTTGTGTATGATACTTAGTAATTGATTGTTAAATAAGTGACTGATTGAGTTAATCAAGACTTTCCCCAAGAGTAGAAGACTTTGACTATGTACTTTGAGACTACTAATAAGTGACTGATTGAGTTAATCAAGACTTTGCCCCCAAAATGGAAGACTTTGATTGCTGTGGATGCTTTGCTTTTGTCATAGAATAAATAAAGTGATCACTATACTGTGTAATCAGAAACTTAAAAGCTGTTCACAGTAGCATTCTTCTGGAAAGCTGCTTGTGCATGGCATTACATCTTCCCCCCTACTTTCCTATAGGGTGAGATACCCTATTTAGTGTGTATGTCATTCCCTCCTTAAGCCAAATTCAATGAGAGTAAGGTTGACCCATTCCTTTTTGCCTTCCTGTTCTTCCCCTCCATTTTAACAGTTTTCCCTTGCCTCTTCTACCTGAGATAATTTATCCCATTCTCTCTGCAGACCAGGTGCTCTGAAGCAGCCAAGTACCAGTGGCCACCATGCCTCAGCCACTGCTTCCTCCAGGGCCAGAGGCCAGACAACACTCCGGGACTCTCTGTTCCCAAAGTCTACACTGACCTCTCACTTTGTCTTTGGCATTTATGTCTTGGTAATTCTGGAAACTGCCACAAGTGCTGGTGATCTACTCTCCCAATGTCCCTTTAGCTAAGGCTGGTCAGGCCACCCTGAGGCTAAAACTGCAGGCAAAAGTGGAACTGGGCTCAGCTCCCAGCATGCTGCGGTGAACCCTTCCTGCCTGCCTGCTGGGCTGTCTTCAGTGGGAGATTTGTTTCTCTCTGTCACTTTGTGGGTTCTGTAACCCTAAAGATTTTTTAGAGTAATTTTTTTTAAGCAATTGGGGTTAAGTAACTTGCTCAAGGTTACATGGCCAGTTATTTCTGGGTGTGATGCTAAGTATCTGAGCCCAAATTTGATCCCCAAGTCATCCCGACACTGGAGCTGGTGCTCTTACTCGCTGAGCCACCTGGCCACCCCTAAGCAATTGGGGTTAAGTAACTTGCTCAAGGTTACATGGCCAGATGTTTCTGGGTGGGTACTAAGTGTCTGAGACTGGATTGGATCCCCAGGTCATCCTGACACTGGAGCCAGTACTCTTACTCGCTGTGCTACCTGGTTGACCCCAGAGTAATTTTTTATAGACATTTGAGGTGGTTATGGGGGGAACACAGGGAGTTTTCTTGCTTCTACCTCTTAGTGTTTCTTGATCTTACTTGTCACCATAGTCACTTTCTATGGTCAGGTTCTTGGTTGTTGTTGTCAGCTCACTTTTTCAATCTATTTCTTGGCTTTTAACCTTATGTAAAATTTCACCTCTGCATATAGGATGGAGGGGGCACTATCCCAGACTGCAACTGTTTTCAGAGCTAGTTCAGTGGGGGATAGGGAGGTTCCTAGAAATTTTTAGTTCTTACAAGGTGGTATGATCTAAAAAGTTTCTTTATTACTCCCCTGACCTTTGCTCTGGTCTGTGAGTAATCACAAGCCCTTCATTCTGATCTGGAACTGTCACCAAGGCTCTTGCTCCCTTGCAGCCAGAAGTGCTCCTCCTTAATCTGGGATTGAGGTTCAGGACTGCAACCTAAATCTGCATATTTGCAATGAAACAGAGTCCTGACCAGTTGTCCAACTTCCTTGCCATCTGTTGGCTGAGATCTCCAAGAGCCAATGCAATTCAGTTGCTCCCAAGTACATTTGCTAGCTCAGGGAGGTTGCTGCTGGGTAATCTCCTGGTGTTTTGCCAACATGTTGCCTGCCTTGATCTGTACTTCCCTCTCACCCTAGTGTTATAGACTTTCATGTCAACCTTCTAAGTTTTCTGGGGCCAGAAAACTGTTTCACGCTGTACTTTTATTGGTTTTGTTCCTCTAGAATTTGTTTTGAGATTTTATTTTAGTTGTTTGGATGGGAATTTGAGAGAGCTCAGGTGAGTCTCTGCCTTTTCTCTACCATCTTGGCTCTGCCCCTGAAGAGTGCCATTTCTGATTGGATCATAGAGTGTAGAATGGAGAATAGTATATAATAAGGTTGGAAAGGTAAGTTGTGGCTAAGTTGTGAAGAATTTTATATGGTCAGACCTACTTTTTAGGAAGATCAATTTAACAGCTGAATGGAGGATGGACCGGCACAGTGAGAGCCTTATGGCAAGGAAATCAGGTATTTTCAATATTGTAAGCATGAGGTAATAAGAGCTTGCACCAGAGTGGTGGCAGTGCAAGAAGAGATGTTATTGAAGCTAAAAACAACCCGTGACTTGACATGGCAAGTGTTTGGATGGGCGTGAGAGTGGATGAGAGATAGTGAGGAATCAAAGATGACATCTAGATTTCAAGTCTTAGTAACTGGGAGGATGGCGGCACCTTTGACAGTAATAATTATGTTATTAATAGGGGAGGAGGGTTTGAAGAGGAATGATAATGAGCTCAATTTTGGATATGTTGAGTTTAAGATGTCTGTGAGACATACAATTTGATATGTCTAATAAGCAGTTGGAAATATGAGACTGCAGGTTAGGAGAGATGTTAGGGATGTGTGAATCATTCTGAAAATCAGCAGAACAGAGATGATAACAAAATTCATGGAAGCTGATGAAATCACCAAATAAAATAGTATAAAGCAAGAAGAAGGCTGAGAACAGAGTCTTGGAGAACATTTATTGTTATCAGTCATAAACTGGGTGAAGATTCAGCAAAGAAGACTGAGGAGAAGACAGAAAAAATTCAGGAAAGAACCATGTCACAAAATCCCAACAAGAAGAGAGTATCAAAGGAAATCTTTGATACCAACAATGTCAAAGATTGAAGAGACAGAAGTGCTGCTACATCCTTACAATAAACCATTGAGGTAGGTACTATTAGTATTCCCATTTCATAGTTGAGGAAACTGAGATACAGAGAAATTAAATTAAATGCACAGGGTCACAAAGCTAGTAAATGTTTAAAGATGGATCTGAACTCAGGTCTTGGAAGCTCCAGTCCCAGTATTTTATCCATTCTACCCCCTACCTGTCTAAGACCTTCAGAGAGGTAAAGAAGAATGAGGGTTGATTTCATTTGACAATTAAGAGAATAATGGTAGAAAATTTTGGAGAGAGCAGTTTTAGTTGAATGATCAAGACAGAAACCAGACTGCAGAGAGTTAAAAGGAGAGTGAGAAAAAAGGAAGTGGAGGCACCAATTACAGATGGTACTGTGGATTTATTGTAGGTTTTTTTTTTTGCTTTGGTCATCACATAAATTGTTCTCTGAGTTCTGTTTAGTTTTCTTTCTATCACTTCATAAAAATGTTCCCAAGTTTTTCTGAATTTATCATACTCATCATCTTCTGTAACAATAATATTCTATAACATTTATAATATCATAATTTATTCAGCCACTTCCCAGTCAGTGAGCATCCATTTTCTTTTCATTTATAGTGCTGCTATAACTATTTCTATGTGTTTGTCTTTGACTGTGTCCTTGTCTTCCTTTGGGTGTATGACTAGTAATATTCATTGTCACTGTCAATAGTCAATAGTCACTGAAGCAAAAGTTATATACATTTTAATGAATTTTATAGAATGATTTTAATTGTTTTTCCAGAGCAATTCAACCAATATATTGTTGAGGAAGAAAAGGAAGGAAATAAGCATTTACATAGCACCTACTATGTACCAGGTACTGTGCTAAGGGTTTTAACAAATACTATCTTATTTTATCCTCAGAATAACCCTAGGAGTTACTAGAATAACCTAGTATCTCATTTTTAGAGGTAAGGAAACTGAGACAGATAGAGGTTAATTGATTTGCCCGCAGTTATGCAGCTAGCATGTTGAGGTCAGATTTGGACTCAGATCTTCCTGAATCCAAGCCCAGTGATCTATCTATTCATTGCATCAACTCTACTTCTACCAATAGTATTTTAGAACACCAATTTTTCCCTTTCTTCTAAATCATTTACCACCTTTGAGGATTTTGATGGGTGGGTGGTAAAATTTTAGTATTTTAATGTGCATTTCTTCTTGTTAGTGATTTGTAGCACCTTTTTTTTACATGTTTATGTGTAGATTATGTTTCATCTATTGGAAAATGCCTGTTCATATCCTTTGACAGGTCTGTTAAGGAGTGACTCTTATCCTCAACTGTTTAGCTTGCAGATAAGGCTTTAGTAGAGATGCTTTCTTAAGCCAGGAGTTCACTATACCAAAAAAATCATAGGACTAGTCCTAGCCATATATATGTGATATCAGAAATATTTTTGTAAAATTTTTTCCCCAATTAGCTTTTTTTCTCCCTTCATTTCTAACTTAATTCCTCTAGCTATATTGATCTTGCCCATTCAAAAGCTTTTTAAGATTTCATAATAAAAATTTTCTATTTTGTGTACTATTTTGTTTTACTATTTTTTATTTACTATTTTGTTCACTTGAATTAAAAATTATCTCCCCTATCATAACTTTGCAAAATTACTCCTATTTTCCTCTCTTTCTTTCAATGATGCACCTTTCTTTTTTATATTTAGGTCACTTATACATTTGAAGCTTATTATTTTTTATGGTACAAAATATTGGTCTTAGCCTGATTTCTGACAAACTGATTTCTAGTTTTCTGGGCAGTTCTTTTTAAAGAGTGAGATTACCCCCAATGAGTAATGTTTTTAAGTTTATCAAACCCTAAAATCACTATGTTTGGGCAGAATAAGATAATCAAAACATGGCTAGGAGTGTTGCTTATTGTTGATATGATGACAATGATGGATGGAAGGAAAAACTACTTAAGTATTATCTTTCTTCTGCTTACTCTGCCAAGGAGAATGATCTTTGTACTTGTGCTGTTGGATGGCACAATTGCCATTTAGACTGGTTTTTGCAAGCAGAAAATCTCATTCAGTGTCCAGTGGTTGTCCAAAGCAGAGGATAAAGTTAGCCTCCACTGAAGTCATTTTCCTATACACACTTTCCTATACTATAAGATAGGCAGTAAAATCTTCCCAAACCCTGAAACCAATAAACTTACCACAGGCTGACTCCAACAGAAAGAGGGTGTAACAATTATCACTGTCTTCCATGCACTAAAAACAAAGAAATAGATTTCCATAGCAAATTTGGGTGTAATCCTATGCCACAGCACAGCACCAATGCTCTGTCTGCTAGACATGAGTGAGTGCTGCCTTCACATTTTCCAGTGGGTGGCTAGAAAAAGATTTGCAAAATGTTTTGTGCTTCACCGCCATTTTAAAAACAATTACAGAGAGGGGCGCCTGGGATGGAGTTTCCAGGACACCATTTCACGGGCTATTGCTCCAGTCCCACTTACTGGTACAAGAGCAGTTTTCTTCTTTTCTATCTCTCTTCACTGTTGGAAACAAAGCTTAGTGCCAAATGTGGACTTTTCTTGCTTTATGCTTTGGAGCTGCCCAGAGTGTTTCCATTTATTGTGGTTCTTGGTCTCCATTTGATGGTAAACCACAAGACAACTCATCTGAATTGTTAAGATCATTACACTGAATGCCTTCTTCCTCATTTCAGCTCTGATCTTGAGGATGGAAAGAGACAGTGGAGTCAGAGAGAAATAGAGATACAGAAACAGAAAGCAAAAGAGAAAAGAGATAGAGGGAGAGAGAGAATGTCATGAAGAGAGAGAGGGGAGATGAGGAGGGAGGAAGAGGGGCAGAGAGAAGGGAGAGAGAAAGCAGGCAAAGCATTCCAGTATGCTTTTCAAAGTAAATAAGCACCATTCAGTGTACTTTTTTCTTTCCTATCAGCATAAATCAAAAACTTACTTTCACACATACTCTGTGAAATTGACCTTTCTCAATGAAAAGTTAGGGAAAGCAGGTGCTATTCATAGCAAGCCTCTTCCAAGATTAGATATCCCTCTTTAGAAACCCTTCCTGTGGCTGGCAGATGGCCATTGGGTTTGTCGCTGAACTATTGTCCCTTCCTCCCATTTTTTTAAAAAGCCACCTGGCATTTAGAACCTCCAGGATCAATGTTCTTTATTAAGAATGAGAGAACACTAATTTCAGAGGAAAAGAAATTCAAATATATACATACACACATGGATATTTTTAAATCTATGAAAATTACTTCCTTTGTCCTATACTAATGTGTAAAAAATTTAAATCAGGCAGGATTTCAAAAAGCCTACCTAGCATCTACTTCATTTTCTCAGAAGAGGGTTAAAAGGTTAGGGCTGGGGATGCCTTCAGTTAAAGGAAGGTCTCATCTTTCCCAAAAACTGATGGTGAAGTGTTTTTCTTTCCAAACATTTTAAATCCAATTAAATGTAAAGAAATGCAATAGCTTTTCCACTTTGAAGTTAACTCTTCATTTCTGATGGATAATTTGCAATCAAAATCAGAGTGATTTCCTTGACAATCGAAATTCACCTCTCAAAAGTAATGGGCAAAGTTAAGGAAGTTGAATTTTTTCATAACAAAGTATATTATTTTTTAATTTAATATTTTATTTTTCTCCAATTATGTGTAAAAAAGATTTTTAGCATCGTTTTTAAAATAAATATTTGAATTCCAAATTCTCTCTCTGCCTTCCCTCTTCCCCTAATTGACAAGGTAAGTAATTGATATTTTATAGCCCTGAAGTAATGCAATTTCTTTTATGCAATTGGGGTTAAGTAACTTGCTCAAGGCTACACGGCCAGTTATTTCTGGGTGTGGTGCTGAGTATCTGAGCCCGGGATTCTATCTCCAGGTCATCCCGACACTGGAGCTGGTGCTCTTACTCACTGAGCCACCTGGCCACCCCTCATGCAAAATTTTAATCACTTTATCAACCAGCAAATCAAACACAGTTTATTAGTTGAACTGCAATTCCACCATCACACAGACTACTTCAAAGAGCCAGGATATGGGAGAAGGGAGACCCCCTAGACCTGGTCTGGGGAGTGATCAGTCTCCCCTACCCCTAGGGGCACTGAAGAGGGAAGGTGGGGTTAAATGAGGGAGGGGGAACCATCTCCCCAAACATTCATACAAAATGTATGCTTCAATCTGAATTCAGATTCCATCACATCTTTCTTTGGAGATGGATAGCATTTTTTATCAAAAGTCCTCCAGAATTGTCTTGGATCTTTAAACTGCTGAGAATAGTAAAGTCATTTATATTCGATCATCATACAATATTGCTGCTACTATATACAGCTTTCTCCCAGTTCTGCTTATTTCACTTTCCATCAGTTCATGTAAATCTTTCCAGGTTTTTCTAAGAGCATTCCATTCATCATTTTTCACAGTACAATATTATTCCATCACAACCATATACAACTTGGTCCACCATTTACCAATAGATGGACATCTCCTCAATTTCCAATTCTTTACTCACCAAACAAACTGCTATAAATATTTTTGTACATATAAGTCCTTTTCCTTTTTGTTTTTTTTTTTATCTCTTTAGGAGATCTACTAGAGATATTGCTTGGGCAAATGTGATACCATGGTTTTATAGCCTTCTCCACAAAGTTTCAAATTGTTCTCCAAAATGGTTGAATAAGTATACAATGTCCCAATTTTGCCACATCCCCTCCAACATTTGTCATTCTCCTGTCATATTAGCCAATCTGATAGGTGTTGGGTGGTAGCTCAGAGTTGTTTTAATTTGCATTTTCTCTTAGCAGTAGTGATTTAGAGCATTTTTTCATATGACTACAGAGAGCTTTGATTACTTCATCTGAAAACTACCTGTTTGACCATTTGATTTTGACCAAAATCCTTTGATCATTTATTAATTGAGGAATGATTCTTATTTCTATAAATTTGATTCAGTTTTCTATATATTTGAGAAATTAAGTCTATATTGCTACACTACTTTTGCAAATTGGAAATTTTGATCCCTACAAAAAGACATGTCCTTGTATTTTACTGTTAATACTATTAATATCTGGAAAAAAAACAATTTCGTCCATGATTCCTAGTTTCTCTAGGAAAATTTGACACACTGAAATATTTCCATCTTAAAGGTAGAGAAACAATAAAATCAGAAATGACTTTAAAGCTTGAGACAACAACAACACCGACCTCAGAACCAATAAAGATGCTTCTGTTGATGTGTGACTATCAAGGAAATTCCAATGTTAGGAACTTTTCAAGTGAACTGAAAATTGGTTCATTTCTTTCCAAAGATAATGGGTACAAAAGGGATTTGCCTATGATCTCCCTAAAACACTCACCTGCTCAATAATTTTTAATGGCTCCTTATTAACACTAAGAAAAATTACAAAATCCTTAAGCTTGCCATTTAAAGCTCTTCACAATCTGGTTCCATTCTACCTTTCTATGCTTATTTCACATCAATTCTTCCACTTTCTCTGCTTTTCAGCCAAACTGGCTGATTTTCTCTTGTTTATTGGATCCTGCATTCTATAATGGCAAGCAAAGGACTACTTAGCTCCTTGTTTTAGTTGTTCAAGAACTTGGGTCCTTGTTCCAGTTCTTCAAGTCCTTTTGAGCCTTGCCTGTGATCATTAAGTCTTTGTTAGAAACAGAACCTGTGAAGCCCACAGTGGGAGGAACTTACCAAAGACCAGAACAGGAAAGAAATAAGAGGAAGGGACAGAACAGGAAGGAGGTGATGATATAAAAACCTGAGCACTGCTGGGACTGAGCAGAACTGGGAGGAAATATGGCTGTTGTGTTGGCACTTTGTCTGTCTGTGCTGATGTTACTTTGTCAGACCTGTCTGCTGATAAAGGATGTAGCTGTTGTTACAGAAGCCCTGAGACCTTATTGCTAGTTCAGAAGCCCTGAAAGAGGACTTTGCAGTTGTCTATTTAGAGAAGTCCTGAAGGAGGGTTTTACTGATGTTTTCAAAGGTCCTGGGACTTTATTGATGATTTATGTTGATTTCTCATACAGAGACCCTGTCTGCTGCTCATGTTGATTTCACAGGAAGAAAGTGAATTGATGATAGTGCTGGTATTGTGTGTGAATATTGTAGTAACTCTGCTAGGCTTGATGTGTGCAGATATTGTTGTGGTTCTGTTAAAGCTTTGTCTTCCCAGAAACAGAAATTGTGAAGGATTTGAAGTGGGCTAGTCACCACCATGAGCTTCAAGCAGGAGCAGGAGTAGGAACAGGAGCAAAGTCCAGAGCAGGGAGTTGCCTGCCTGTGAATCCAGGTGACAGGTGTGTGAATTCAGGCATTAACTGTGAGCATGGAACAAAAGCCATGGAGATGGCAGTCAGTCTGAGTTAAGATGAAAGGCTAGATGAAAGAAAACTTTCTAACTGAGGAGATTAAAACAATGTGACCTAGGGGTGGGAAACCCTTGTGTTTTATATCCCTTAAGGATGATTGTTCCTAAAGGATTATTGATTTAAGGACTTAGTGAATGATATCTTTGGTTTAAGACTATGTGGCCACCTTACTAATAAGTCGTTATGTTATATCACTATAAATGTTGAACTTTGGTTTCTGTGAATGTTTTGCTTTAGTTTACTGCTGAATAAATAGAGAATTCACTATACTATGTGATCAGAACCTTAAAGTTATTCACAGCAGCAGTCCTCAGGAGAGCTGCTTGTGCTTGGCTTTACAAATTCCAAAGTCCTCCTCTCTACCTTTGCATAGCCCATAACACTCATGCTTGGAATGCATTCCCTCCTTATCCCCATATCTGGGAATCCCAAACTTCCTTCAAGGTTCAGATCATACCTCCTAGGGAAAGCCTTTCTTTAACCCCTTAGTTTTTAATGTTATCTCCCTCCTGATATTATCGTGCATGTACTTATCTGTTTTCATGTTATATCCACCTACCTCCAATAGAATGGAAGCTATTTGAAGAAAAGCTCTGATTTTTTTTCTATTTTGTCTTTGTATCCCCTGCATAAAGTAGGTGCTTAATAAGTCCTTCTTGGCCTGGATTGGTCCAAGTGAACTCTTTGCTCTCAGGCTATTTTTTCCCCAAAATTCATGGGAGAAAAAAATGGTTTGTGTTTATATTAAGGATATAACAAATTCCATATTAAAAAAAACTACAATATTATCAGATATCTTCAACTAATAATTCAGGTTACAGTCATAGTGATCTAAAACTAGGAGATGTTTTATAGTAGACCTCATCCACCTGCTCCATTTACCAATGAACAAACTGAGGTTGAGAGAGGGAAAATAACTCAGGCACATACAGCTAGTAAGCAACCAAAGCTAGATTTAAACTCATGACTTCTTAATTCCAAATCCAGCTCCCTTTCCGCTACAACAGTGGTACCAAACTCTAATAGAACCGATGCCATTACACCATAAATAAGGGTATCCCTGCTGGTAAATATTGAATTAGAGAACTATATATTAACATTATCTATACAGTGTTTTTATTGATTTTATTAAGTATTTTCCAATTACATGTTAATCTGTTTCTGGCCACTCTCAGAAGTGTTGTGGGCTATGTATCTGACTATAACTTGTTCCCTCCTAGATGATTCTAAGCAAATTGGTTTAAAATGAGAGCCCATAGGCGGTGAAATCTCAGTCCTAACTATGTAATAAACCTCACTTTACCAAAGACTCATGTCAAGAGAGTAGCAAGCCAATGAGTTCATAGAGTTCATCAGAGATGCTGATCATAGAATCCTTGGTTATATAGTATAGGTGATCATCAAAGACTATGAATTTTTAAAGGCTATGGACCATCTTCTGCATAATGTATATTCCAGGGAACAACAATCATGATTGCAGTATTCTAAGAAATCTTTCCAGGGCTCAAGGAGCCCTAAATTAAACATGATTGTCAAAACTACAGGTTGTAAGATTTATTGGAAAGAGTCTGGCTTCTAATGCCCACTCTACTATTAAGTAGCTTTGTATCTCTAGGCAAGACACTTAATCTCTCAATGTTTTTACTGCTCCATAAAATAGAAGTAATACTTGCAATGTAGAATAGTTTTAAAAATAGATGTGCACTAATTGGGATAATTCCAGTTTGTACACTGATGATAATCTTTATGGGCTATGGATAAGAGTTTGGGAAGTTTCAATGTACATTCAATATTCTTTCACACTATCATGCACTGATTTCAGTCCATATTTTTCACCTATGAGATAATGCTACTATTTTTACTTGATTTTTTTTTCCTGCATCCCTGTTTATACATTAAATTTCTTACAGAGATCACTGTTAGAAGTTAAAAGTGCCAGAAAAGAAGGAACAGCTGTATGCCTGAGGCTGTAGGGGCAAACAGCTCTACACAGCTGCCATTTATGCCTTTTGTTTATTAAATAGGGGTCAGGATGTGTTCTATGTTCTAATTCTAAAGGGATTATGGCAGAAACTAGGTCTGGTGCTTGTAGTGAGGAAGAAAACTATGGACAGAGAGCTAGCATTTACACAAAGTGATTGGGGAAAAGTGAGTTGGTATGGAACTTAGAAAGAGAATAGAATAGGATTGAGTAGGTGAGAGTTTTCATTATTGAGTATGGAAAAAGATGGCTTTGTATTGGGAGGTTAGAACATTTTAACTTTGAAGGAAGAGAATTAGTACTTGTGACACAAGCTTGCAACCCTAATGAATGTAAATGAGATCTGTCAAGGCAGTGTGTGTGTGTGTGTGTGTGTGTTGGAAGGGAGAATGGAGGTAGAAGGCAATATATCATATTATGGGTTCTAGTTCCTCCTCCTCCTCCTTACCAATAGCTATTCTACCATTGAGCTATGAAGAGAAGCCCAGATAGCTTACATGGTATTATATAGTGTATTTGAATGTCAAATTTCAACATTCCCTATAGCATCTACAAGAGAAGATGAATGTGGCATTTGGGAATCAGACAACATAGATCACAGGATGTGAGTAAAAGCAGTGTAGCAAGTGACTAGATTTTAATAACCATTGCCACTGTTGTGTGTGTGTGTCTGTGTGTGTGAGAGAGTGAAAAATTCTTGTTTGTCTATCTCTGTCATCTTGCCCAAAGTTAGTTTGTTTTTGTGTGTTTTTTTCCCTACCAAAATTTCAAGAGTGCTTTCAAATGTCATATGTCAAAAATTCAAGGATTCATCAATTAATTGTAACTATTCTCTTCATTGACATAGATCACAGTGTTTCCATGACTTTATAATTAAGACTTGATCGAGCAAAAAATAAAAATTAAAATGCATCACCCTGAAAGTAACCTGGTAATGGACCTCTCTGAACTTAGCCAGGCTGTTCTTTAGATGACAGATATACAGTTTGTTGCCAGAACCATTCTTAAAATCTTTCCAGCTTGGTAGGATCTGCTGGGCTTAGATTCTGCTAGCATCCAAAATGCTGACCCCTATTAAATAGTCAGGGAATAAATGGCAGCTGTGGACAGCTGCATGCCCATACAACTTCAGTTGTACAGCTGTTCATCTTTTCCCAAGATTCTCTACCTCTGACAATGATCTATGTAAGAAAATTAAATTAGAAAGAGATTTCTCAGGAATAGAGAAAATTGATACCTACAGAAAATTCAGTGTCAACTTCATGCGACAATGAAGTGTCAAAGTCCACACTGCACAATAATATTTCAGTAATAACAATTGTTTTTGAAGTAGTTTATGCATAAAATATATTTCAGAAAAATAATTTTCAGTAGCTTTCTGCTTTCCTTACCCTAGATCAGAGTTTTTTGATCTGACTATTGTCATAGACACTTTGGGCAATCTGGTGAAGTCTATAGAACCCTTCTAAGAATTTTTTAAATTCATAATTGAAAGAAATGCTTAATTTCAATTAGAGGTTAGTGAAAACAAAGTTATGATGTTTTATTTTCCCATTTAAACTCATGGACTCCAGAAGTCAGCAGAATCCAGGTTAAAAACCCCTGGGTTTGAATCACTGGAGAAGGAGTGGGGTGGGTATCAAGTTTAGTTGCCTCTGTGTGTTTATGTACATGTGTGTGTGTGTGTTTGTGTATGTATTTTAAAGGAAGCTCTTTCTGTTCGAATTTTGTGTTATTTTTATCCTATAATTCAGCTGTTTACTAATATGCTCAAACAAATTCCCACCTGTGAAAAAAGACTACCATCATATAGCATTTGGGAGCCACAGA
This sequence comes from Petaurus breviceps papuanus, assembly GCF_028583685.1. Classification (NCBI taxonomy): domain Eukaryota; kingdom Metazoa; phylum Chordata; class Mammalia; order Diprotodontia; family Petauridae; genus Petaurus; species Petaurus breviceps. The sequence goes on along the minus strand of NW_027185694.1, from coordinate 5,911,332 downwards.
AAACTTGGGCACAGAAATTCTCTCAGAATGTAGATCAAATGAAATCACACTATTCTTAAATGTTTATATCCATGAGATAAGCTTTCAATTTTATTTCATAGAAGTTTGGATGAAAATTATCATAATTTCATTTTCCATGAACCACCATTAAGAACCCCCTGCCCCAAATTCTATCTTCTTCATGGCCAAGCACAGAACTTTTTAAAAAGATACTTGTGAATATTAAATGAATAAATCATGGTAGACTTTGAGAAGACCTGGGGAAAGTCTTTTTTGACCACATTTGATATTGGTGTGCTATAGTTTCTGTCAGTCTATCACTGAAAAAAAATATTACTTTCTCTAAAGTTACAGAATTATTGGATCCAACATATTTAGTCTCAGAATTGGAAAGGACTATAGATCCAATCCAGTCTAACCCATTCTTTAAAAAAATTACTTATTTTTAATATCCTTTTTTAATTTTGAGTTCCAAATGCTTTCCCTCCCTCCCACTCCCTCTCACAGCCATTTAGAAGACACGTTTACCTGAGAAATCATGCAAAATATATTTTCACATTAACTAGTCTGCAAATGTGTGGGGAGAGGAATAAAGAGAGAAAATAATAATTCAATTTGTAACCAGAATTGATCAATGATATCTCCGGAGGTGAATAACATTTTTTCATCATGAGTCATTTGGATTTGTCTTGGATCATTGTATCCATCAAAATAGCCAAGTCTTTTAATTTGATCATCATTACAACATTGCTATTAAAATACATAATGATCTCCTGGTTCTTCTCACTTTACATCAGTTAACATAAGCCTTGCCATGTTTTATTTCTGAAACAATACCCCCTCATCATTTCTTATAGCACCACAGTATTCCTTCACAATCATATGCCACAATCTGTTCAGCATTCCCCAACTGGTTAGCATCTGCTTGATTTCCAGTTCTTTGCCACCACAAAAAGAGCTGCCATAAATATTTTTTTTTTCCCCACATAGGTCCTTTTGCTTTTCTTTGATCTCTTTATGGTACAGATTAGTGGTATTGCTATATGTACAATTTTATAACCCTTTTGTATAGTTCCAAATTGTTCTCCAGAATGACTGGAAAAGTTCACTACTCAACCAAAAGTTCATTAGAATACCTATTTTGCCTTATCTCCATCATTTGTCATTTCTGGTATGTGTGAAGTGGCACTGTAGGATTATTTTAATTTGTCTTACTATAATCAATTGTGATGTAGAGCATTTTTCCATATAAATAGCTTTGATTTCTTCTTCTGAAAACTGACTATTTATATCCTTTGACCATTTATCAACTGGGGAATGGCTCTTATTTTTATAAATTTGATTCAATTTGCTATATTTCAGAAACAAGGCTTTTATCAGAAAAACTTGCTAGAAATTTTTTATATTAGTTCATTGTTTATGGTACCTCTTTTAAACAAATTGTAGTTTCCCTGATTATATCTATTGATTAGGTATATTTTTACTTTTACTTCATCTGAGATCACGGTTGCTACCCTTACCTTTTTTTTATACTTCAGCTGAAGCATATTAGGTTCTGCTCTAGTCTTTTATTTTAACTCTGTGTCTCTTGTCAATAACATATTGTTAGATTCTGGTTTCTAAGTCATTGTGCTATCTAGTTGTCTTTTGTGGGTGAGCTCATGCTATTCAGATTCATAATTATGATTACTGCGTATCTTTCTTCATCCCCTTTCTTTCTGTTTCTTTTCTCTTTCTTTTCATTTTGTCCCTTCTCAAAAGTCTGTTTCTCTTATGAACACTGCCTCCCCAATCTCCCCTAGCTGCTTATTCCTCATCCCATATCCCTTTCCCCTCCTATTTCCTTACTGGATAGTTTAGATTTCTATACCCAACAGAGCATGTCTAAGTATTTCTTCTTTGAACCAATTCTGCTGAACAGAAGAAGTTGAAGCATTACCCACCACCCCCAAATTTCTTCCACCAGTAGAAAAACTCTTCTTTGTGTGCCTCCTTTAGGTGAGAAAAAGTTCCCCATTTTACCTCTACCTCCCTCCTCCCCCCTTCCTCTTTCTTAACCCTTAATTTTATTTTACAGATATCCCATCATAGTCATCCTTCTTTTTCATTCATTCATTTTATTTTTTAAATATCATTCAAAAATAGCCAATTCACATCCATGCTCTCTGTCTATGTATACTCCTTCTAACTGCCCTAATAATGAGAAAGTTATTAGGAAGAAAAGTATCATCTTCCTATGCAAGAATATAAGCAGTTTAACATTATTGAATCCCTTATAATATCTCTTTCCCATTAAACTTTTTCTTTCTTTTATTGAGTCTTGTATTTGAAATTCAAATTTTCTATTCAGTACTGGTCTTTCGTCAGGAATGCTTGAAAGTTCTGTTTCATTGAATATCCATTTTTTTTCCTCTGAAGGATTATACTCAGTTTTGTTAGGTACGTGATTCTTGATTTTAATCCTAGCTCCTTTGTCCACAAGAATATCATATTCCAAGCCTTCCAGTCCTTTAATATATACACTGCTAAAATTTTATTATCCTAACTGTGGCTCTACAATATTTGAATAATTTCTTTCTGGCTGCTTACAATATTTTCTTCTTGACCTGGGTGCTATAATATGGCTATAATATTCCTAAGAATTTTCATTTTGGGATCTCTTTTTAGAGGTGATTGGTAGATTCTTTCAATTTCAATTTTATTTTCTGGTTCTAGGATGTTGGCAACTTTCCTTAATACTTTCTTGAAAGAAGGTGTCTAGGGTCTCTTTTTGATCATCACTTTCAGGTAGTTCAGTAATTCTTAAATCATCTCTCCTTGACCTATTATTGAGTTGTTTTTCCTATAAGATATTTCACATTTTTTCTATTTTTCATTCATTTGAATTTGTTTTATTGTTTCTTGATGTCTCATGGAATCATTAGCTACTGGTTACCTAGGCTAATTTTTAAGAAATTATTTTCTACAGTGAGCTTTTATACCTCCTTTTTCCATTTTGCCAATTCTAATTTATGAGTTCTTTTCCTCAGTGAATTTTTGTACATTTTTTTCTACTTGTCCAATTCTGTTTTTTAAGAAGGTTTTTTTTTTAATTTTCAGAGGATTTTTGTGTCTGTCTTACCATTTGGCAATTTAGGGGGAGCTTCCTTATGAAACTGTTGACTCATTTTGCATGATATTTTTTGTATCACTTTCATTTGTTTTCCCAACTTTTCCTCTACATCTCTTATTTTGTTGTTAACAACATTTTATTGACTTCTTTTAGAAATTCTTTTTGTTCCTGAGACCAATTCACCTTTCTTCTTGGAGGTGTGAATTTAGCTGTTTAGATTTTGTTGTCTTCTTTTGAGTTTGTATTTTGATCTTCCCTGTTACAAAAGTAACTTTCCATTGCCATTTTTTTGGTTTGCTCATTTTTTTTGAGTCAATTACTTGACTTTTAACTTATGTTAAAGAAGGACTCTGCTCCTAGAGTGCAGGGGGCACTATTCTAAGCTTCAGATCATTCATGTCACTGCTTTCAGACTTAGTTCTGTTGTGTTGTAAGTTTTCAGATCTTCCAAGGTGGTATGATTCCAGCAGAATTGTGATCACTGTTCTCCTGACCTGTGCTTTTCTGCCCAAGAACTGTGACTTACATCCCCACTCCTCTCTGGTTGCACAGTCTAGTAGGCTAGTGCTCATTCTCACCTTGCAAATGCGAACTCGAATGATGTATGGGAAATGCAAAAGAGTCCTGAACCCAGTGCCTGCAAAAGTTCTCCTGAATTCTTTTTTTGACCAGCTGTCCAACCCTCCTATCTGTAGGTATTGAGCTCCAGAAGCCACTGCTGCTGATTCAGTAACTGTCAAGACCTACTGCTGACTCCCCAGGGTGTGGCCTACATTGTACTGCACTCGACTCTCCTACTCCAAATATGATTTGAGGCATTATTCTATTCTTTTTTAATAGCATTTTCCCCAATTATATGTCAATACAATTTTTAGCATTCCTTTTTGCAAAATTTTGAGTTCCAATTCCCCCCCCCCCCTACATACCCTTCCCTCTTCCTAAAATGGTAGGCAATTTTATATAGGTTATACAATGCTATCGTGTAGAACATATTTCCATATTAGTCATATTTGTTAAAGAAGAAACAGATGAAAAGAAAAAAAATACATGGAAAGAATAAAGTAAATGAAAAACGTGTGCTTCAATCTTCATTCAGAGTCCATCAATTCTTTATCTGGATGTGGACAGCATTTTTCTTTGTGAGTCATTTTACTTGTCTTGGATCATTTTGTTGCTGAGAAAAGCTGAGTCATTCATACTGATTATCACACAATTTTGCCAGCACTGTGTACAATGTTTTCCTGGTTCTGATCATTTCACTTTGCAACAGTTTGTATAAGTCTTTCCAGGTTGGAAAGATCTTTTATTTAGAATAAGATATAGGAACAAGATGGAATAGATCTAGGAGAGATAATTTAAAAGTTATTAGACTATCTGAAAGCCATGATCAAAAAAAGAAACTTGGCATCATTTTTCAGGAAATTAACAAGGAAAACTGTCCTGATATTTTAGAACTAGAGGGAAAAATAGAAATGGAAAGAATTCACCAATTACCTCCTGAAAAAGATCCCAAAATGGAAACTCCAAGAATATTATAACCAGATTCCAGAGTTCTCAGGTCAAGGAGAAAATATTTCAAGCCACCAGAAAAAAAATAATAATCCAAGTGTCATGGAGCTATAATCATAATAACACAAGATTTAGCAGTGTCTATATTAAAGCATCAGAGGACTTAGAATATGATATTCTGAAGGGCAATGGAGCTAGGATTACAATCAAGAATCACCAACACTGCAAAACTGGGCATAATGCTTCCTGGGGGGAAATGGATATTCAATGACATAGAGGACTTTCAATCATTCCTGATGCAAAGACCAGCACTGAATAGAAAATTTGACTTCCAAATATGAGATTGAAGAGAAACATAAAAAGGTAAACAGGAGGGAAAATATGAGGGACTTAATAAGATTAAATTATTTGCATCCTTACATGGGAATATGATACTTGTAACTGATAAGAACTTTCTCATTGTTAGGGCAGTTAGAAGGAGTATATATAGATAGAAGGCACAGATATTAGTTAAATATGATAGAATGATATCTAAAAAAAGATAAAATAAAGAAGTGAGAAAGAGAAATGCACTGGTAAAAAGTAGAAGTAGAATGTGGTAAAATATCTCACATAAATGAGGCAAGAAAGAGCTGTTGAAGAGGAGGGGAAGACAGGGGTTTTTTGTGGGGATTATTTAAAAGTTACTTTCATCTGAATTCTCAGAGAAGGAATAACACATACACTCAATTGGGTACAGAGATCAATCTTACCCTATAGAAAAGTATTAGAGGAAGAACAACAGGGAAGGGAGAGGGCTGTTCATAGAAGAGAGGGTAAATTGGGAGAGACAGTGTAGTGGCAAAAGTATGATTTTTTTCTGTTTTTCTGGATTGAGTTTTAGTCAATCAAGTACCTTTGATTGAGTCTTGCCTTTGATTGAATCAAATCTTTGATTGAATCAAGAGTTTTGATTGGAAACAGTATATATTGTATTGGAGGGAGAGGAGAGGGTAGAGAAAGAAGCTGAGGTGAGGGAGAGAATTGAGAGTGAGCAGGCTAGGGGAACTTGTTTGTGGGGAGGTGATCCCTCTGTTGATCAGTTTTAATTTCTGAGACAGAAACCCTTTCTGTTGATGTGTTAATTTCTGAGACAGAACCCCTATCTTTTGTGAAGGAATTGACTGAATTGAGCTGAAGAGTGGAGATCCACCCACTGGAAGGAGGCTTATCTTAAGCCTCTTCTATGAGTTGTTAAATATACACACTCAATTGAGTATCTTACCCTACAGGAAAGTAGGGGGAAAGGGGATAAGAGGGAGGAAGGAGATAAGAAGGGGGTTGATAGAAGGGAGGGCAAATTGGGGAGAGAATAATTAGAAGCAAACACTTTTGAAAAGGGACATGGTCAAAGGAGAAAATAGAATAAATTGGGGGCAGGATAGGTTGGAGGGAAATATAGTTAGTCTCTCACAATATGACTACTATGGAACTGTTTTGCATTACTACACATGTGTAACCTATTTTGAATTGCTTGTCTTCTCAGTGGGGGTGGGTGAGGAAGGAAGAAGGGAGAGAATCTGGAACTCAGTTTAAAAAAAAGGTTAAACAATAAAATAAAATACAATTTTTTAAAAGCATTGTTAAAGTCAATTGAGATTATGGTGCTGGTAATGTGTATAAATATTGTTGTAGCCCTGTTAAGCTTTGTTTTCCTAGAAACAGAAAGTGCAGGCAGGAGCCCCCGGATCCTGCTGTCAGGCAGAAGCAGGAAGAGCTTAGAGTGGAGCAGTACCTGAGAGCTAAGACAAGGAGCAGAAGCAGAAAGCAACCTGATTGTAAACCCAGGCAAGAGCTGGGAGTGGTCAGTCCATGGAGGAGGAGCCAAGGGGTTTGGAAGTCAGTCTTGAGTCAAGAAGAGAGAGGACTTTGCTTGGACACTGTGTATTGAAAGAAGAGATTGTGACTTATTGTGACCTAGTGGTGGATGGTGTTTGTATTTTCTTCTATGCCTTAAAGATGTGTTGTGCTAGGGCAGGATGTGTAGACTGGGATCCCAAATTGTGTAAATTAATATTTTGGGGAATGCTACTGAATGCAAAGATATATCTATATGACATATGATATACTGAGTGTTATGATATATATATATATGTATTTTTTATTTATATATTAATATATATGACATGTTTTGATTAAGGATGCTGTGATAAATGTTATGCTTTATTTTGTTGCTCAATAAATAGAGAGTTCATTATACAATGCAATTAGACCCTTAAAATTATTCACAGCAGCAGTCCTCAGGTGTGCTGCCATGATTGACATTATAAGCAGTAGGAGAAGCAAAACACTTTTAAGGAGGGACAGGATGAAAGGACAGAAAGAATAAATTTGGAAAAAGGATGGACAGAAATACAGTTATCAATCATAACTTCAAAAAAGTGTTGAAGCAAGTTTCTCTGATGAAGGCCTCTTTTCTTAAACACATAGGGAAATGAGTCAAATTCATGGGGAAAAAAAGAGTCATTATCCAATTGATAAAGGATAAAAAAATATGAACAGTTTTCAGTTGAAATAACCAAAGCTATCTACAGACATATGAAAAAATGCTCTAAAACACTATCGATTGGAGAAATGCAATTAAAACAATCCCTAGGTACTACCTCACACCTATTAGATTGGGTAATAGGACAGAAAAGGAAAATGACAAATGTTGAAGGGGATGTGAGGAAATTGAGACACTAATGCATGTTTGGTGGAGTTGTTAAATTATTACATAGAGCAATTTGTAACTATGCCCCAAGGCCTATAAAACAACACATACCCATTGACCTAGCCATACCACTATTAATTATGTATCCCAGAAGAGATAAAAAGCAAGGAGAAAAAGGATCTATGTGTACAAAAATATTTATAGCAGCAATTTTCTGGTGACAAAGAATTGGAAATTGAGGGGATACATATAAATTGGAGAATAGCTGAACAAATTATGCTATATGATTGTGATGGAATACTATTGTGCTATAAGAAATAATGAACTTAATGCTCTCAGAAAAACCTGGAAATCCTTACATAAACTGACGCATGGTGAAATGAATAGAACAAGGAGAACATTGTCCACAGTAACAGCAATATTGTAAGATGGTCAACCATGAATGACTTAGCTATTCTCAGGATTGCAGTGATCCAGGACAACCCTGAAGGATTTATGATGAAAAATGCTATCCATCCCCAGAGAAAGAATTGATGGGATCTGAATATAGATTGAAGCATATCTTTTTTTTAATTCCTTTACCTTTCTTGGGTTTTTATTTTGGTCTACATTTTCTTTTACAACATGACTAATTTGGAAATATGTTTTGCATAACTACACATGTATATGTCAAATTGCTTGCCTTCTTAATGAGGAGAGCGGGGAGGGAGGGAGAAAATTTGGAACTCAATTGGAGAAACAAATATGGAAAAAAATATAAGTGTAATTGGAGAAAATAAAATACTAAATTTATTTTAAAAAACAAATTAACAAAATCTAAAACAAACAAAATCATTAGATACTTACCAACTTTAGAAAGTCTATTCCAACAGACTTTGGAAATCACAAAATTTTAATCTCAAAGATGTAAAATAATTTTGTGCTGCTCAATAGTAAGAGGTCTTATTCCCAAATTTGGAGTTGGAAACATTTCTTTCCTGTGTTTCAAATCAAATCAGCAAGTGGAGTTTTTAATAACAGATGGCTTGCAGTAAACCTTACTCCCAAATCACAAATTCTTCACAACATATTTGCTTTTTAAGTACAACTTGCTATTTATGTTTTATGCTCAATGTCATAGAACACTTCAGACAGGCCCAGTCATCAACAATAAATATTTTTGAATGACATATCTTTAAATAGGGTAATTTGGGTGAAATAGAGAATAAAAGCTGAGAAAATTTTCTAGACAGTATATATGCAGGGATTCTGTGGCTAGTAAAGAAGAAAAAAGCTTATGATTTGAATTAAAAATTTTTGAATCAGAAAAATTGGCTATTTATCTACATAATTTAAATTCATTGCTTTTGGCTCAATTTGTATATTGCTTACAAAGGTATTAACTGTGACAGGTAGATGCTTAAAAATCTTTCAAAAGAACATTGGACTTGGAGTAAGAAGTCACTTAAATCACCTGTGTCTTAGTTTCTTCATTTATAAAATAACAGTGGTTGGATTAGATGTTCTCTAAGACTCATTTCAATTATGACATTCTTTTCTATGAACTAGGTGAAAATGGAAAATTTATCATTTACTAGTAAATGTACTTGCCGCAGTAGAGAAGGAATAAAGGTGAATACCAGATAAATGAGCTAGTACACATTGTGGGAGTAAAACAACCTTGTTCATATGTGATTAAAGCCACCAGAGGGGATAGATGGATGGATAGATAGATAGATAGATAGATAGATAGATAGATAGATAGATAGACAGATAGATAGATGGTAGACAGAGATATACATACATATGTCTATATATTTATGTATGTGTATTTGTAATACATATACATGCATACATACATAGTCTAAAATTCTATGGATAGTCTTACTAAAATAACATATCTTTGTTATTATCCATTTAAAAACACAACTAGCGATAAATCATAACATGATTAGTTGATCAGCATAGTGACCAATATATATATTTAAGGAATTACAAAATCTTATAATGTGCACAGAGAAATTGAAAGAACCTGCCATGTCCATCAAGTGAAAAATAAGACATGGGGAAAATACTCCAGTATTTTCCAATACCACCCCATTGGCAATGAGTTCCACACATCTGGAATGATAGATTTGGTTCCAACAGAAACCATAAAATAATAATGATAATTATTAATAGTAATTATGACAACTGAAAGACAAACAAAACCTGTTCAATTTTCCTTGAAACAGTTGCTTTTGTTAGATACTCTTGGAAGGAGACTTGAGGACTAAAAGGACAGAGTAATTTTCAGTCATTTGTGTCTAGGTAAGCTACACCTGATGTTAGTTACACTGCAGTAAGTACTTCAGAGCTGAAAAACTTCCAGACTTACATATTTTCTTAAATCAGTAATTTTTTTTTTCTTTTGGCCTACTTGCTTGCCAACCTAAACATCTGGCTGGTGGGCGCTGATCCAGTAGAGCCAAATTTTCCTTTAAAAAGTCTTGGAGAAATACCTTTGGCTTACTTTCCCCTGATTAGTTTCCAGTCTAGCAACAGGGATTGAAAGCATAATTAACTCTTATCCAGTTCCTGCTAAATCAATCAAGTAAAAATTATGGGCACAGGAACTGGGTATGAACTGTTAATTTCTGTATATCTTTGCATCCTTTCTCATAAGACATGTGGGCCATGTAGACACAAGGCAGGCATTTTTCAAGTGGTCAGTATTGTTTGGTGGAAACCTTGATTTTACTTTCTAAACTCCATTTATCAGTATGGCATATAATTAATTGGGGTGGGAAATTTGGGGACATTATGACAATATAGTACTGATGGTGGAGCTACTCCATCTATACAAACTTTTTTCTTCCTTACAATATATTTTTCCTCCTTACTCTACTCCCAGTCTAAGAGTTTTTCCTAAGTTACTTAACCAATAATTTTACCTATCTGTGACATTAGAGATGATGCTGATGCTGGTGATGATGGCGACAGTGACAATGACAACTAACCTTTGTATGCTTTAAGGTTTGCAAAGCAAATTGCAAATATTTCATTTTATCCTCACGACAACCCTAGAAGATAGGTGCTACTATTCCCATTTTGCAGATGAAGAAACTGAGGCAAACAAACGTTAAATGACTTGACCAGGGAGGGTCACAATATCAATAAATGTCTAAGACTGGATTTGTGCTTGTCTTCCTGATTCCAGATCCAGTGATTTATCTATGAGTCGCCTAACTGCCTAGGCACATGTATATTTGCAGGTCCCTTGCGTTGATTCCTGAACTTATCCAGGGTCAAACATACTGTGTGATGGAGGTGAGGGAGAGAATGAGGGGTTAGCCAGGACAGTACTTCTAGATCCTTACCAGTCTTCAAAGTCATCTACATGACTGATATGTCAACTCACAAATTTGTACATCTACCAGACTATTGGGTGTATGAACATTTTCACAGCACCATGAACTCAACTATTTTTTTGTGACTTATGCAGTGATGGCAGAAGAGACCATCCTGAAATAAAATAGGGGAAAATCTGTTTTGGCTGTCCCATTTAGAAATTTTTTTAAAATTGTTTTCCATATTTAACATTGTTAAACTGAACTTGTAGCTTCATTGATATAGTAGTTTCCTGGTGAGGAATTATCTTTACCAATACCAGCTTTATATTACTTTTACAAAAGTTTCAGTCTGAGGTCATGGAGAGGTTTAAGTGACTTGTCAGGCTGGAACATATAGCCAGCAGGTATCAGAAACAGAAATTGAACTCAGAACTCTCAGATACTAAGTCAGCTCTTCATCCAATATGCTATATTGTCTCTGTGTAAGAGGTACATGCCACTTTCATTTATGTGGCAATTTATTTTCATAATCCAGTTAGATTTATTGTTTTCCATTTCTTGGTATTTCAATAGGAAGTTGACATGTCCTGACATATTTGCTTAAAAGATGTATATAAACTAATCAATCAAAATGCAGAATTACAACAGATTAAATAAAACTGTAAACTCACTCATTTTGCTCAGTTATAATCCTTGATATAAGAAATTATGTCTTTATGTCAATATTTGTCTGTCCTAAGTCTTTGAGGTTCATATTAATTTAACAGAAATAACATTTACATATATGTCAGACTGAAAAAATGTCTTTGGCCATTATTCTATGTAATGGCCACATGCAGTTTTCAGACCACTAATAATCAGTGAAGTTGTATGCATTTGGCATAATACATGGCATTCTTTTGTATAGCTTTGTGCTACCTAGAAATATGTGTGTGTGTATATACATATATAAACAGACATAAAGATGTATGTCTACATATAGTTGAAGATATAGACATATCTAAAGATATCTACCTATATCCCTATCTAGTAGCTAGTTATATATCAATATATCACATACTTAACTGCTGTGTACCTCATATTCCTCATCTCTAAAATGTGGTTAATAATATATATTATAATGTATAATAATAATAAATTATATATATATATAATAGTACTACCTCTCAGGATTATTTTAAAGATTAAATAAGGTAATATTTGTAAATTTCTTTGGAAACCTTAAACTGCTACAGGAATGCTAGCTGTTGTTACTTCACTACTCTCAAATTTATTAAGAACTTGTTAACTGTATGTATATATCTGTATAATGATATATTGATGTATTGATATTGAGATGCACATACATATTAGCAAGGGAAGTTGTTTCATTGTTCTTTCAATCTAATTATGGATTATCTGTGAAATTTCTATATTATAAGTCTAAGATTCATCAACTAACCAAACCTGTGAGATTAGGAAAGCCATTCAAAGGGTTAGGTTGAATGCCCAAGTGGTCTGAAAATATTATTTTATTAACACTTTCTGGTTTGTGAATCACAAAACTTTCTTGATATCACCCACTTCCTATAACCCCAATTCAGTTCTTGCCAAAAGTAAAACAATTTTAAGCACAACTACGTGTGGCAGTGTATGCAACAATGCACACCTATAGACCGCCACTTATTTCCTGAGAGAAAACACATGCTTCATCATCTGTCCTCTGGAATCAATACTGGCTACACCTTCAATCTTGTGATACTATCAACCTCTATGTTTCATCATCTCTTCTGTTGAATTAATATTGATCAATATTAATATTATCATTATTAATATTGATCAATCTGAGTTCAGCCACCTTTTAAATTCATTTTTGTTTGCAATATTTTAGTGCCTTTGTATATTTTTCTCTTTCTTCTGCTTTCTTCCATCTCCAAAAGTTCACATGACATCCAAAGTTTCTCTGAATTCCTAATTCATTTTTTTCTTAATGCAATAATGTCCCATTATACTCACATACCACAACTTGTTCAGCTATTTCCCAATCCATAGACACCTCTTTTATTTCTAGGTGTTTTGTTTTTCCTTCTTCTTCCCAAAGTGCTACTATGAGTGTTTTGGTAAGTTTTGTTATGTACAGGACCTTTGTTTTTCCTTTTTCCAGCCTAGGGTAAATGTCTAGCAAGAGGTATTACTGGACCAAAAGGTATGAACATTTCTCACATAATTGAAAACTGTTTTCTAGAATGGTTGGACTATTTCACAGCTCCATCAATAGTACTTTGCTTTACTTGTCTTCCCACAGCGTCTCCAACACAATCCAATTGTGTCTTTTATCAGTGGACTTGATTGGATGAGTATAAAGTTAAATTACATTTCTTTTAAATTTTTTATTTATTATTAATGATTTAAAGATTTTTTTCATACATTAGTGAATGATTTGCAGTTTTATTTGAAAAACTTCATATCTTTTGACCACTTATCTCTCAGGGCATGGATTTCTTAAGACCAGGAGAATATGCACATAGGAACAAGTACATTATTAATCTAAGTGACTTTCAAATAAATTACAATAAGATACTACTAGGACAAGTCTCAGGATTGAAATATTAAATATATATATTAAAGCAATTGGGGTTAAGTAACTTGCCCAAGGTTACACAGCCAGTTTTTTGTGTGGGTTTTAAGTATCCGAGGCCAGAACCGATCCCAGGTCCTCCCGACTCCAGGGCCAGCTTTCTTACTCATTGTGCCACCTAGCCACCCCAATATATATTTTAACTTCCTTCCTCCTTTACCTCCAAATCTCAGGTGACTGCTAAATCATATATATTATTCTTTTGTCACTTCTTTTTTTTAATTTTCATTAACATAACCCTATTTTAGATTCTCAGAACTTCTTGTCTGAACCAAAACAATAGACTTCTTTCTGTCTTTCTATCTCTAGCCTCAACCCCTTCACGCCTTCCTACATGATGCCACAAGATTTATTTTCCTAAAGATTGTGTTTGATCATGTGACTCCTCCTCCACATCCCTGTATCCTCCCTTTTCCCACCTAACAACATTCAGTGATTCCTCTTACTTACAGAATAAGTCTAAATGTGGTAGCCTGGTATTAAAGGCCCTACATGATATGGGTCCAATTTATATTTCCTGTTTGATTGTCCACTGGTCTCCTACAGATACTCTACATTCTAGTTGAATGTTATCCACTATTAAATAAAAATATCCTGTTTTTTCCACCTCTGTGACTTCTTTCAGACTGTTTTATCTCTCCTTTCTTTGTAATAGGATGTCCTATCTGGAGAAATAGTATTCATAAATAAAAGTCTAGCTCGAAAACATACTTCTAGAAGTATGATCCCTTGATCCCTCCAAACAGATGAGATCTTATGATGCCTCATAGTACTTTGTTTCTCTTTTATGCTCCGTATCTATCATATACTGTCTCATGTATCACTTTCTTCCAAGTCACTTCCTAAGCTTCTGCTCAAATTAGTGATCTGAAATCCCAAAAGATTTTTGACAACTTCTAGCAGGATTCTATTCTACTACCATCCACGAACTACAGTTTAACATGTTTTCCACTTAGTAAATTTGACTTAATCAGCATTTAACAAAAAGGTATTTATTAAGCTGATTATTAAATAAGGAGAGTTGTTACCAAAAACATCTTCCCAAACTGGGAGTATACTCCCCAGTTATCCACAAAAAAGTTCTCTGGGGAGAATGTGTTCAAACTTAGGGAATTCGTGTGGTGGAAGTATAAAGTCATAACTTCAAACTAGTTTAGGTCCTTTTTTTCTTCAAGTAGTACTTATGATATTTCCTTTAAGTGTAGCCCTCTGTTAGGTACCAAGGGTCAGTGTCCTTTTAGACTCTTAAAGCTGCCTTTCTTCATTGTCTAGTATGCATTTAGTCTGTCTCACAGCCAGTGTCTCTGGTTTTGGTGGACACTGAACTCTCACTTTGACTTTTGAAGTTCACAAAGTCATTCACCTGATCAATGGAGAGAAAGGTAAGAGGAGAGAAAAAAACAGTGCTACTACCAGTATAAATGTCTCAACTATTACTAGACTAATCTGTTTCTGCAATCTTGCTGAAGGATTAATAGGATCAGAGTCGAGTCTGATTTAACCAATACTGATAAGTTTCCAGTGTGTCTTCATTTAATTCATCCAATGATCAAAATAGTTTGATTTTGACGACTAGGTGGAGTAGTGGATAAATCACTGGACCCAAAACCAGAAAGATCTAAATTTACAAGCTGTATGACCTTGGGCAAGGTGCTTAACTACTATGTGCCTCAGTTTCCTCATCTGTGAGGTGTAAATAATAATAGCACCTTGATGTGAGGATCAAATGAAGTAGTATTTGTGGAGTGCTTTACAAAACTTAAGGTGATACATATTTGTTAGCTATTATTATTGTTATTTTGGCCTCTCAAATTGATTAGGGATTTGTTCCAACCTAGTTTATAATTTTGATTGATTAATTCAGTCAGAAGGCTGGGTATTTTGATTTAATTAGAGTGGAATGGACTTGTTATCTATGAATTTTCCATATACTCCTTACAAGAATGTACGCTTTTTATGGAAGAGAGCTCTTCTGCATGTTCATATCTTTCTGAGTCTTTAACACAGTACTGCTTATGGAGTAGGTGATCTATAAGTATTTGTTGAATTGAATTCTGTTTCTCATCTCACTACTATACCCTTTTGGTAGCTGAATATGTTGAGAAAACAAAACAAACACTTCCTAAGCAATTGGAGCTACCCTAAAGTGGAATGGACTGCCTTAGAAGGTAATGGGGACCCTCTTCATTGTATTCAAGCAGAGGCTAGATTGCCTCTTATTGGGTATATTACAGAGAGGATTTGTGCCTATGCATGAATGGGTTGGACCATGTATCCCTTACAATTCTAAAACCTTGTAGTCCTATGAGTGCAACTACCTAAATGTCTGACCTAATCTGGGACTACATATTTGGTGATGGAACTGAGAGAGAAGAGCTTTGGACCTCCCTCTGGGAGACGTGTTAATTGAGTGTCTTTGATGTTCCCAACAGTGCTACAAATACCATGTACCAAATAAGTACAGGTGGAGAAAGTGAAAAAATGAAAAAAAAAAGAGTTGGATTCATTGTTTACTGAGAACTCGCTCTGTGTAGACAGTCCAGAACTGATTGTTCCAGATGAATATTGCTGATGGAGTTCTGGCTTGCCTTTGCCACTCTGTTTATATACTCAGCTTTCATCTCAGATTCTAACTTCACCAAGATGATCATGAGCCTTTATATCTCTCCTAGACTTTGGCAGAAGAAATAGGAGTAGGGTATATGCCTTTCATAAGAGTCACATAAACAGCTATCTGATAACTGCCTCCTCTCCTTTTCTCTATGGGCCAATATAGTACATAATATCTGTGCCTTATCTCATTGTAGTTCTTATTTATGTACATGTCTTATGCTTTCCTTGTGTATACCTATTATCTTCTCTTCCTAGACTATAAACTCACTGAAGTCATGAACCACGTCACAGAGAGCCAAGATGTTCACAGATTTAAGGGAAGCAGAATCCATCTACTAGGTTATCAGACCATTATGTTAGCCAGCTCATATCAGATATTTCTCCATTACTTGGGACAAAGTACAAGTATTCATTTAAAATCTTTTCTCTTGTCTGCTATAAAACATATTCTCACTTCATCCTGCCTAATAAGCTAAGGGGTTTTTCTTAAATCATCACAGGGAGGACTTTACTGGGAAAAGCAAGTTGTAAGTTGATATTTGTGGAAGAAAAATAGGAAGATGGGTGGACATACATTTCATTCACTCAACAACTATATATTGAGTGCTTACTGTGTATAAGGGACTATACCACATGCTAGGGGTGATACAGAGTTTCAGATGTGGTTCCTACTTTCAAGAAATTTCCGATCTAATTAGCACCAATGAGACATAATGCACAAATAACTATGGTATAAGATAGTGTGAGACGAGTGAGAAAAATAGATTCTATGATAATTCAGAGAAACAGAAGTTTACTTCCACTTGGGAAACCATTTATTTCATGAAGCAAACTTAGAACTGAGTTGGGTCTTGAAGAATATAGAATGTTAAGAAATAGAAACTGAAAGAATGGGCAACCAAAGCCACACAGGTGAGAAGTGGTTAGGGAACTAATATGGGGAGAAGAAAGGCTTTCTTTTAGGGAAGTCTTTGATATTACTCTCCTTTATACACTCAACATTTCAGCCAACTGGATAATCAGCTGTTCTCTCAAATGAACCATTCCATATCTCATCTCTATATTTCCATTCAAGCTGTTTTCCATGCCTGGCATATGCCTGCTCCTTACATTTGCTTTGAATGCTTATATTCCTTTAAACAACCAAGGCCATGCAGGATCCTCACCACTCCCAAAAGTTGCTAATGCTCTCTCCCTTGTCATAGGATGATAATTTTATAGCTGGAAGGGTTCTATCTCAGAGGCCACCTAGTCCAGCCCGCTCGTTTTAAAACTTAGAATGCTGGAGCCTAGAAAAGCAAAGGCTTCAAAGGATCTTGTGCTTACTTATCTGCATATATATGTTAAATTCCTCCAGAAGAATTTATTTCTTGATGTTTAGAACTGTTTCTTCCTCTTTTTAATTGTTTATGGCTTTTTCCCCCTGTATTCTCAGTGGTAGCATGCTGGCAGAATTATTGATTATGCTGAAATCAGAAAGGTCAGTGTTCAAATACTGCCCTTTACTCACACTGTGTGACTACCAACAAGTGACTCAACTTGGACAAATGCCCCAGGCATCAAAATTAAAAGAGATACTCAATTCTTCTGCAGAGGGAATTTCCACCCTAAGAGTGTATTGTTGCTTGTACTTCATTTCAAAGAAGACCAATGGCATCACAAGGATGATGTCTTGAGTCACCTGTGGATTGAATTTAAGTGAGGCAGTCACATAAAGTTATCAGTGTCTTCCAGAGTAGCCAAAGTCCAGTGGCAAGATAACAGTCAAGAGAACTGGCAATGGCCCGGGATACAGTTGATGTCTGACTCAGCTGTAAGCACTCCACAACATCTGCATCAGACTCCTTCATGGTCACTGGAACAAATTGTTCCCATCTACAGATTCTGCCGGGGGGGACGAATTCACATGTTTGGGGTTTATGACCTGTCAATTATCCTCAACACAGTTTAGGCCCATTTGTTGTGATGGTTTTACTGGAGTGTGGACACTATACATGCGAAAGCTTCTTGGAGTCACAGGTGAGAGTCGAGTGTGTGTGTGTGTGGGGGGGGGGGTGTTGAGAGAGGACTAGCAAGTCTGGTGTAAGGGCTTGGCAAGCCCTCTTCAGGGCTACTCATCCAGCTTGGGTATCCACCTTCACCCAACTCTCATCTTAAAAGATTACAACATTAACAAAATCAGAATTCTGAATTTAAAAAAAAATCTTTAGAGCTTGGGAAGATGCTAGCTAAAGACTTGGAATTTAATAAATGTTCACTGAATTAAAACTGACATGAGGTTGGTCAGGAGGAGGAGTTTGGAGGAGCTCAGAGGCCAATTAAAAAAAAATTGGACATCCTATATGCAAACGACAGCCATTTAAGATCTCTGAGCAACAGAACATCAGAAACATTGCATCTTAGGAAAATTAATCAGGTCATGATGTTCACTGATGGACTAGAAGTAAGACAGAAAGTATATTATAAAAGAAGGGAATTATAATGGTTCAATGAAAATTAATAAGGGTCTAAGGTAGGCTGGGCTGGAACTAGTTAGAACTGAGCCAAAGGGATAGATATGAAGGAGATTATAAAAAATATGTGTCTATGAGAAACTCTTCTTTTATTGAATTAGTGTATAAACATGAATATATTTGCAAAAACCTTCTGAAGTCTATAATGAGGGAAAATAAATCTGTCAGACACTTTTGGTTTTTTTTGGGGGGGGAGGATGGTAACAGAGTCATACTTTCAAAGCATATTTCATGTTTTCAGCATGATATACTTTTCATTAAGCTGCATTTGCTTTATACATCTTCCTTACATTTGCTTTAATGAAACAGCTGATGGCATTTCTAATCTGAACAGTTTGCTACGCTTGTCCTACAGAGTTGTATATTTTTTAACAGCAATAGCACCCTACTACACATGCTTACATGTGTAATGTGTTTTCCAGTCAAAAGAATGCTAGCTCACTGCTAATTGCACTGTTAATTGGAGGGAACCCTAAGTACAAATGACCAAGACTATGCTGCAGACATTTATTAGCTATGTGACCTTGGGCAAGTCACTGAACCCTGTTTGCCTCAGTTCCTCATCTGTAAAATGAGCTGCAGAAGGAAATAGCAAACCATATTGGCATCTTTGCCAACAAAGCCCTGAAAGGGGTCACAGAGTCAGATGTGACTGAAATGACTGAACAATGAACAATAAGCTCTACATGCATGCTTATTTCATTCCTTTTCCTTTCCCTTTCCTCTGTTCTTATAAGGGAAGCTAGGTGGCATAGACCACTGTGCATGGAGACAGGGGGATGAATTCAAATCTGGCCTCATACACTTGCTAGCTGTGTGGCCTGAGGTAAGTCATTTAGCCTCTGTAGACTTCAATTTCTTCAACTATAAACTAACAGCACCAACCTTGCATAATTGTCAGAAGATAATATTTGTAAACAAACAAGAACAATACCTGGCACACAGTAGGCACTATATAAATGTTTGTTTTGTTTTGTTTACCCTGCCTTCTGATTCCTTATCTGAAAAATGGGTATAATAAGGATATCTACCCACAGGGTCGTTGTGAGGATAAAATGAGATTATATAAATAACTAATGGGATATATAAATGTTACTACTACAACTAATGTTGTTCAGTTGTATCTGACTCTTTGTGACTCCATTTGGAGTTTTCTTGGCAAAGATACCAGAGTTGTTTGCTACTTCTTTCTCCAACTCATTTTACAGATGAGGTTAAGTGACTCACCCAGGGTCACAGAGCTAGTAAGTGTCTGAGGCCAAATTTGAACTAAGAAAAATGAGTTTTCCTGACTCCAGGTCCACCATTCTATCCACTTTGGTACCTAACTGCCTAATAATAATAATAATAACAATACAATGTATAAAGTAAAGGTGATAGAAGAAAAGTCAGACAAAGTAACTAATGAATATCTGAGAAAGGAGAAGGAATAGCAGATGGAAGCAGGAGATGGTCTGTTGAACTTCGGTAACAGCTAGTGATCCATTTCAGATGGAATATAGAGTGCATAAAAGGGAGTGACCAGAAAAAAGACTGGAAAAGTTGGTTCAAGCCAGATGTAGATGGCCTGAAAGGTCAATATAAGGAGTTTTATCTTCTGCTGGAAGACTACTTACGGTATTGGAACAAAATTAATTTGATCAGATCTATGACAGAAAGACAATTTTGGCAACTATATAAAGGATAATTTAGGGTATTGAGAGGCCAGAGAAGTAAAATAGGCCATCACAACTGTTCTGGCAAGTAATGACAATGGCCTCAACTAGGGTAAGATCAGTATGAGTGAAGAGTAGGTAGATGCTAGAAATTTTATGGCCAATTCAGTGGTCTTGACCAATGATTGAATATGGACTCTAGAAGGAAACTTAGATAAAAGATTCAAAAAATTTTTCAGGGACTTTCCAGATTCCCATAAAGGCATACTAAAATGTCAGAAGAAGTGAAACGATATCATCTGTGCCTTTAGCTATCAAGAAATGGCATGGTTGTAGGCCCAACAAATATTTAGAAAGAATAAGGCAAAATTCATGAAAACAAAAATTTCTTCATTTTAGTTCCCATGTTTTCAACCCTAAAATACTTCCAAAATAAAAAAAAGTAAAGAAGTATGAAACCATGGAAATGAAATTATGAGAGTTTCCATCCAAACTCCAATGAACTACAATTCAGAAGGTTATCATATGGATGTGAATATTTCTGAAGAATGCTATTTCCTTTGTCCTATGCTCTTAGAGATCTTCTGTATTCAGGATCTTTGTGGTTCCCTATTGATCTCTGTTGGTGATCTCTTATTTAATAGCTGAGAACACCCTAAAATTCATTGGTAGATGGTGCAACAGTAGGAAGAGTAGAGCACAATGTGAAGATAGAAATAACTTCCTGGATGGTAGAATAAGTCAGGAAATGCCAGGCTCTCCAAAATTTTCCGACAAATAAGATAAACTATCACCTCAAAAGGAACTTTGAACAGTAGAAATAGTTAAAAGTCAGGGTAAGGCAGTTGTTCTCCTAAGACAACTTCTGAGGACCTCAGGAAAAACCTGACCTCCAATGGGAAGGTTTGGACTGACTGAGGTACAAACACCTCCAGGCACACCCCTAATGAATCAACAAACAACAAGCCCTGGGGCAGCTGGGTCAGGCAGCAACCTAGACTTCAAAAACTTTCACCTCACAGACAGTGCAGAAGTTGGACAGCTGAGCAGAGGAACATTAAAGGACCCTAAAATGTTGCTGAAAACCAGGCCTAGCTGTGCTGACCAGATGTGGTCCCAGGCTGTAACTGTGAGTGAAGAGGAGAAAGTAAACATCCAGTGAATGCATAGCAGAGGACCATGAACCCTGATGCCTGGGGACATTTGCAGGAGAGCAGAGTCCCTAGTTTCAGTTCTATGGCATAGAAGTGAACTGAAGTTTGCAGTCATAGGATGGATTTCAGAGAGCCAGAACATTTGCAGTAATAGCGTGACTGGGAGACCGAGCCATGACTCAGGGGTGGCAAAGAGTGCCCAAAGTCAAGCCCCCAGACTGAACTCAGAAAACAACAATATAAAAAACCTGAAGCCTGAGGAATCAACCTGTACATCTTGGACTATAACCTGACCATAATAATATGCTGCTAAATGAGGAGGAAGAGGAGGAATAAGAGGAGGAGGAAGATTAAGCAAAGGTGAAGGAGTACAACTATAGATATTCACTATGAGGATAGAGAAAATCTGGATTCATACTCAGAAGAAGATAGTGAAGTTAAAAAAGCTAATCCTATGTCAGAAAAAAAAAAAACTATCAAATAGTCTTATGCCCAAAAAGAGATATTTTAAGAGCTTAAAAGGGACTTTTAAAATCAAATAAGAGAGGTAAATAGCCAGGGCCTGCAGCCACTCACACAAGAAGATGAAGACAGTGCTCCTTCTCCTCTGGAAGCAGAGCTCAAATTTAAAAGAAAGGGAAAAGGCCCCCAAAGTGGGGGAGGGTGAGCAGAAAATAAGAGGGGAAAATCTAACCCTGGGTAGTTATTCTGATGACGTGGAAGACCAAGACACAAACTCAAAAGAGGATAACAATGAGAAAACAGCTATCGGCAAAGCCCCAAATAGAAATGGAAAGTTTTCTCAAGCCAATAAAGAACTCATGGAAGTGCTCAAGAAGGAGCTTAAAGATCATATAAGAGAGGAAGAAAAATTGGGAAAAGAAAGGATGGTGATGCAAGAGAATTATGAAAAAAAGAGTCAAAAATTTGGAAAAAAGAAAACAACTGCTAAAAAAAAGTAGAATTGGCTAAATGGGAAAGAAACTACAAAGGCTAACTAAGGAAAATATCTCCTTAAAAATTAGAATTAGGCAAAGGGAAGCTAATGATTCCATGAAACATCAATAATCAATAAAACAAATTCAAAAGAATGAAAAAATGAAAGAAAATATAAAATACCTCATGGGAAAAGCAATTGACCTGGAAAATAGATCTAGGAGAGACAATGTCAGAATCATTGAACTTCCTGAAAGCCATGATCAAAAGGAGGGCATGGCCAGCATCTTTTGAGAAATTATCAAGGGAAACTGCCCTGATATCCTGAAAGCAGAGGGCAAAATAGGCATTTAAACAAACCACTGATCACCTCAATAAAGAGATCCCAAAAGAAAACCTACAAGGAACATTGTAGTCAAGTTTCAAAACTATCAGGTCAAAGAAAAAATACTACAAGTGGCCAGAAAAGAAACAATTCAAATGCTGGGAAGTCACAATCAGTATTACACAGGATTTGCAGCTGCTACATTAAAAGATGAGAGGTCATGGAATATGAAAATCCAGAAGGCAAAGGAGTTGGGACTACAATCAAGAATCACTTACCTAGCAAAACTAAACATAACATTTCAAGGGGAAAAAATGGCTATCCATTGGGAAAATGGTCATTCATTTCAAGCATTCATAAGGAGAAGAACAAATTAAGCCAAAATTTTTATCTTCAATATCAAGACCCAAGAGAAGCATAAACAGGTAAAAAGGGAAAAGAAGATAAGGGACTCCAAAGAGCTAAACTGTTTACATCCCTACGTGAGAAAATGATACCTAGAATTCTTAAAAATTGTATCACTAAGAGTACAGCTTGAAGAAATGTACATAAAGAGTGTGGGTATAAGGTGAATTTGAGGGAATAACATTAAAAAGTTAAGAAATGAGAAAAAGGAGTACAATAGGTGTTAAAGGAAGGGAGAGGTAGAATGAGGTAAATTATTTCACATGAAGAGACATGAAAGACCTATTACAGAGAAGGGGAAGATGGGAGAGTGGGCCATAGATATCACTTGAAACTTACTCTCATCAATATTGACTCAAAGAGAGAATAATATACACAATCAGTTTCGTATAGAAATCTATCTTACCTGACAGAGTAGTAAGAGGGAGAAGATTAAATAAAGGGGCAGGGAAAGAGAGACTGACAGAAGGGAATGGCAGATCAGGGGAGGCGGTAGACAGAAGCAGGAGGGAAAAGGTGAAAATTGAGAAGGGCCAAACAGGAGGAAAAATAGGATGGAGGGTAATACACAGTTAGTAATCATTACTGTGAATGTGAATAGGATGGACTCTCCCATAAAAAAAAAGGAAGTAGATAGCAGAGTGGATCAAAAATGAAAATCCTACTTTTTTTTTTTTTACAAGAAACACATTTGAAGCAGAGACACACACACAGAGTGAAAGTAAGGGGCTGAAACAGAATCTATTAAGTTTCAGGTGAAGTACAAAGAAAAAAACAGCAGGAGTAGCAATCCTAATCTCAGACAAAGTAAAAGCTAAAATAGACCTAATTAAAAGGAATAATGAAGGAAAATACATCTTGCCAAAAAGTACCATGGACAATGAAGTAATATCAGTACTAAATACTGCACCAAATAGTAGCATTAATTTTTTTTTCCTATTTTTGGAGGGGAGAGGGCAGGGCAATTGGGTTAAGTGACTTGCCCAAGGTCACATGGCTAGTAAGTGTGTCAATTGTGTGAGGCCATATTTGAACTCAGGTCTTCCTGACTCTAGGGCCAGTGCTCTATTCACTGCACTACCTAGCTACTCCTAGCATTCACATTTTTAAAGGAGAAGTTAACTGAGTTATAGGAAGAAATTAGCAAAACTACACTAGTGGAGGACCTCAACTGTCACCTCTCACAACTCAATAAATGCAACCAGAAAATAAACCAGAAAGAAACTAAGGTAAATCGAATATTAGAAAAGTTAGATGTGAAAGACCTTTGGAGAAAACTGAATGGGAACAGAAAAGAATATACCTTTTGTTTTTCTCAGCAGCATATAGCACCTACACAAACCTTAACTATATAATAGGGTATTAAAAACCTCAAAATTAAATGTAGAACAGCAGAAATATTAAATGTATTCTTTTTGGATCATAATGCGATAAAATTGCATTCAATAAAGGGCAGTGGGAAGAGATATTAAAATTAAGTAGAAACTAAACAATCTAATATTAAAGAATAAGTGGGTCAAAGAACAAATCATAGAAGCAATCAATAATTTCATTAAAGAAAAATACAACATTGAGACAACATGCCAAAATCTATTGGATGGAACCAAAGCACTACTTAGGGGAAATTTTATTTCTCTAAATGTTTACAATTGGTGAATTGGGCTTGATACCAAAACCCAAAAACAAACAATAAAAAATACCTAGAAAAAGAACAAATTAAAAATCCCCAATTGAACACCAAATTGGAAATCCTTAAAATCAAAGGTGAGATAAATAAGATTGGGGGTGAGGGGGAACTATTGAGCTAATAAATAAATCTAGGAGCTGCTTTTATGAGAAAACCAGTAACATACATAAGCCATTGTTTAATTTGATTTTTAAAGAGAAAGAAGAAAACCAAATATCCAGTATTAAAAATGAAAAGGGCTAACTCACCACCAATGAAGAAAATATTAGGTAATATTTTGCCCAATTTTATAAATATGACAATCTGAGCAAAAATCAATAAATATTTAAGAAAATATAAATTACACAGATCAAGAGATTAGGGAATAGAATGCCTAAATAACCCCATCTTAGAAAAAGAAATTAAACAAACCATTAATGAACTCTCTAAGAAAAAAATTCCAGGCCCAGATGTGTTCACAAGTGAATTCTGCCAAACATTTACAGAGCAATTAATTCTAATACTACATAAACTATTTGAAAAATTAGTCAAAGAAGGAGTCCTACACAGTTTGTTTTACTACACAAATCTGGTCTGATACTTAAACCAGGAAGAGCTAAAGCAAAGAAAGAAAATTCTAGACCAATTTCCCTAATGAATATCTATGCACAAATTTTGAACAAAATACTATTAAGGTGGTTACAGTAATTTATCACAAGGATTATACACTTAGACCAGGTGGGATTTATACCAATAATGCAGGATTTATTCAGTATTAAGAAAACTATCAACAAAATTGACTATATCAATATCAAAACCAACAGAAATATTCAAATCCAGCCTCAGACACTAAACACTTACTAGCCATGTGACATTGGGCAAGTCACTTAATCCAAATTACCCTGCCTTCCCCCCTCCAAAAAGCAAAAAATAAAATAAAAAACAACAGAAATCATATGATTATTCCAATAGATGCTGAAAAAGCTTTTAACAAAGTACAGCACCCATTTCTTTTAAAAACAATAGAAAGCATACAAATAAAGGAAACATTCCTTATAAAGATGAGTAGTCTCTATCTAAAACACCAAGCATTATATTTGTAAAGTGGGATAAGCTAGAAGTCTTTCTAATAAGATCAGGGATAAAGTAAGGATACACATTATCACCACTAAAGAATCAACAACAACAACAGCAAACTACTTGAAATAATTAATAACTTTATCAAAGTTGAAGGGTATAAGATAAGCCCATATAAATCATTGACATAGAACAAAGCCCAGCAACAAGAGATAGAGAAGTTCCATTTAAAATAACTACAAACAGTGTAAAATATTTAGGAGTCTTCTTGACAAAACAAAACCAGGAGCTATATGAACACACTTACAAAACACTTTTCACGCAAATAAAGTCAGATCTAAACAACTGAAAAAATCATTTGGTCATGGGTAGGCTGAGCCAACTTAATAAAAATGACAATTCTAAGTAAACTATTTTATCTATTCAGTGCCATAATAATCAAACTATCAAAAAATTATCTAATAGAACTAGAAAAATCAACAAGAACAAAAATTCATCTAAAAGAACAATGGGCCAAGAATATCAAGAGGATCAATGAAAAAAAAGTACAAAGGAAGGTGTCCCAGTAATATCAGATATCAAACTATATTTTAAAACAGTAATCAGCAAAATTATCTGGAACCAGCTAAGAAATAGAGTGGTAGATCAGTAGAATAGATTAGGTACACAAGACACAGTAATAAAAAATCATAGCAATCTAGTGTTTAACAAAACCAAAGACCCCAGCTTTCAGCAGAAGAACTCACTAATTGAAAAAAATTGCTGGGAAAATTGAAAACTATAGGACACAAACTAAATATAAACCAACATCTCACACTGTTTTCCAAGATAAGGTCAAATTGGGTTTGACATGAGACATAAAGGGTGGTGACATAAGCAAATTAAGAGAGCAAGAAATAGTCTGCCTGTCAGATCGTGGAGAAGGGAAGAATTCATGACCAAACAAGAGCAATAAAGAGAGCATTATGAAATGTAAAATATAACATTTTGATAACATTAAATTTAAAAGGTTTTCTGCAAACAAAATCAATGAAACCAAAATTAGGAGGAAAGAAGAAAGATGGGAAACAATCTTTATAGCAAGTATATCTGCTAAAGGCTACTTTTCTCAAATATATAGAGAACTGAGTCAAATTTATAAGAATATAAATCATTCTCCAATTGATAAATGGTCAAAGGATATGAACAGGCAGTTTTCACATAAAGAAATCAAAGCTGTCTACAGTCATATGAAAAAAACTCTCTATATCACTATTAATTAGAGAAATGCAAATTAAAAGAACTCTGAGGGGGCACCTTACACCTATCAGATTGGCTAATATGACAGAAAAAGAAAATGATAAATGTTGGAGGGGATATGGGGAAATTGGGACACTGATACACTGTTGGTGGGAGCTGTGAACTGATCCAACCATTCTGGAGAGCAATCTGGAACTATGCCCAAAGGGAAATCAAACTGTGTATATCCTTTGATCCATAAATATCATTACTAGGTCTTTATCCCAAAGAAATAATAAAAAAGAGGAAAGCCCCTGCATGTGAAAAATATTTATAGCATTTGTATTTGTGGTGGCAAAATACCGGAAATTGAGGGGATACCTATCAATTGGAAAATGGCTAAACAATCTGTGGTATACAAATGTAATGGCATACTATTGTGCAATAAGAAGTGATGAACAGTCAGATTTCAAAAAATCCTGGAATGACTCGTGTGAAGTGATGCAAAGTAAAATGAGCAGAATCTGGAGAAACATTGTGCACAGTATCAACAACATTGTGTGATTATCAATTATGAATGACTCAGCTCTTCTCAGCAACACAATGATACAAGACAAGTAAAAAGGACTCATGAAGGAAAATGCTATCCATGTCCAGATAAAAAAAAAGTAAAAAGGACTCATGAAGGAAAATGCTATCCATGTCCAGATAAAAAACTAATGGATTCCGAATGCAGATTGAAGTATTTTTTCCACTTACTTTATTTGTGTGTGTGTGTGTGTGTGTGTGTGTGTGCATTTTCCTTTTGGTCTGTTTTTTCTCTCACAACAGTGACTAATAAGGAACTCTGTTTTACATGATAGCACATGGAAAACCTATATCAAATTGCTTACCTTTTTGTAAGAGGGGAGGGGGAAGAGGAAGGGAGAAAATTTTGGAAGTCAAAATCTTATCAAAATGCATGCTAAAAATTGTCTTGACATGTAATTGGATAAAAAATTAAGCACTATTTTAAAAAAAGAAGCTGAAATCTTATCAAAAAGAAAAGGAAAACTAGAACTGGGCAAGAGAAAGTTACATTTTAAGACACAAGAAATAATAGAACAAAAATTTTTAAATGGAAAAATAGAAGAAAATGTGAAACATTAAAAAATACCAACTGATCTGGAGAACAAATCAAGGAGAGACAATATCATAAGAAATCATTATGGATAATTGCCCTGAATTTCTAAAATGAGAGAGTAAATTAGACATTTTAAATAATCTATCAGTCATCACCTGAAAGAGATCCCAAGATGAAAACTCACAGGAACATTATAGCCAAGTTTCAAAGTTCCTAAGCTAGGCAGAAAATAATGTAAGCAACAAGAAAAAAAACACAATTTAACTACTGTGAAGTTACAGTCAGCATAACACAAGATCTACTGTTATTACATTAAAAGACCAAAAAGACATACACATGCATATATACATACATGTGTATGTATATATGCATGTGTGTATCTATTTATATGTGTAGGGGGGAAGGAGACTATTCAAGGAGCTGAGATATTTTAATAAAAATAAAATTTATTCCACTTTAGTATGCAACTTGATCATCCAAAACACATGTGTTCTATGAAATATAAATGTGCTCAAATACAAATATACGTATCATACATACATTATCCTATTCTATACCACCAGGTAGTGACTGGACACACATGTCTTAGGGGTGCTGAGGCTTCAAAGCAATCCAACTTCCCATATCTAACTGGAAACAACTATAAAGTGTTCTTCTACCTTGTCTGGCTGCTGATGGTAAAGGAAAATTATATTTAAAAGAGCAAAGGAGGTGGGTTTAAAACCAAAAATAACTCGCACAACAAGAATATTATCCTGAATGGGGTAAAAAAGTACTTAATGAACTGAAAGACTTTCAGGGATTTCTGACAAAAAAAAAAAAGAACTCAATGGACAATTTGACATATAAGATCCAGGGAAAAACATAAGGTAAACATTAAAGACGAATTACAAGGGACTCAATAAGGTCAAACTGTTTACTTCTTAATATGGGAAAATGTCATCTATACTCTTAAGAATGTTATCATTACTTGGGTAGTTTGAAAGAGCATAGACAGGTAGAAGGCTTGAGGCTTAACTGATTATGATGGAATGATCCTAGAACAAGAAATTGTCTATGAAGAGGTAAGATTGGGCAATTATTTCATACAAATGAGGTGTGGATGGAAGAACTGTTACAGTGAAAGGAGGTGGGAATGGTGGACTGCTAGTGCTGGAACTTTGTTTTCTTCAGAACTAGATTAAAGAGGGAATAACAGGCATCTAGAATGATATAAAAGTTTTCTAAGTTTCTAAAGAAATAGAATGAAGAAGGGACAGGATGAGGGAGTGATTTTTAGAAGGGTGTATGGATCAGGAAGTAGGAGGGTGGGGTAGAGGATAAGGTGATGATTATTAAAGCAATGGGTTCATTAAAGAATACTGAGGGTAAAGGAAGAAGATAAGGGAAGGATTATTTAAAAGAGTGAGGATTAGGGAGGTAGTGTTTAGGAACAAATCATATTGTGAAGGATAGGGTAAAAAGAGAGGGTGAGAAGTATGATAATGAGAAAAGATCAGATGACAGGAATACACAACTAGTAATTATAACTTTAAATGTGAATTGGATGAACTCACCCATAAAATGTAAATGGATGGAAGAATGTATTAAAAGTCACAATCTGACAAACAATATGTTGTTTAAAAGAAGCATTTTAAAAAGAGAGATACCCACAGAATTTAAATAAAGGGCTGTGGTAAAATGTATTATGCTTCAGTTGAGATTTTTTAAAAAGTGGTAGTAGTAGTAATCATGATCTCAAAGTCAAAGCTAAAATAGATTTAATTAAAAGACATAAATAAGAAAATTGCATTATGATAAAAGCATCATAGATAATGAAGCAATATCAATACTAAACCTATATGAATGAAATGTTATAGAATCAAAATTTTAAAAGGGAAAGTTCAATGACTTACAGGTGGAAATAGCAATACTAAATCATGGAGAACTTTAACCTTTCCCTCACAGAATTAGGTAAATCTAACCAAAAAATACATAAGAAAGAAGTTAAGAAGATGAATAGAACTTTAGATAAATTAGATATAATAGATATCTGAAGAAAACTAAATGGAAATAGAAAGGAATACACATTTTTCTCAACAGTTTATAGTACCTTTGCAAAAATTGACCATATATAAGGATATTGAAAACTTTACATTTAAATGCAGAAAAGCAAAAACATTAAATGCATTGTTTTCAGTTCACAATTCAATAAAAATTATATTCAGTAAAAGAATAAAGAAACACAGATTAAAAACTAATATGATACTAAACAATATATTCTTAAAGAATGAATGGGATAAAGAACAAATCATAGAAACAAAATAATTTCATTAAAGAGAATGACTATGATGAGATAACATCAATATCTATGGGATGCCACAAAAGCAGTAATCAGAGGAAAATTTATATCTCTAAATGCTTATATCAATAAAATAGAGGGAAAAAAGTCCAATGAATTGGGCATGCCATTAAAAGTAACTAGAAAATAAACAAATCAAAAATCCCCAATTAAAAACCAAATTAAAAATTCAATTTTTCAATACTAAAAATTGAAAGTGAGGTTAATAAAGTTGAGTACAATAAAACCATTGAATTAATAAATAAAACTCAGAATTGTTTTTATGAAAAATCAATAAAACATATAAAACATTGGTTAACATAATTTTAACAAGAAAAAAAACCAAATCACTAGTATTAAAAATGAAAAGGTGAATATACCACAAATTATGAAGAAATCAAAGCAATTATGGGGAGTTTATTTTGAACAATTATATTCCAATAAATTTAACAATATAAGTGAAATAGAAGAATTACAAAAAGATAAACTGTCTAAATTAACAGAAGGGAAAATAAATTATCTAAATAAACCTATGTTAGAAAAAAGTAATTGAGGGGCGGCTAGGTGATGCAGTGAATAGAGCACTGGCCCTGGAGTCAGGAGGACCTGAGTTCAAATGGGACCTCAGACACTTGACACACTTACTAGCCATGTGACTTTGGGCAAATCACTTAACATCAATTGCCCTCCAAAAATTAAAAAAAAAGAGAGAAAGAAATTGAAAAGTCCATAAATGAGCTTTGTAAGAAAAAAGCATCAGGATCAGATCCATTTACAAGGGAATTCTGCCAAACATTTAAAGATCAACTAATTACAATATTAAATAAATTATTTGGAATGACAAAGAGCCCCACTAAAATCCTTTTATGAAAGAAATCATTGTAATGATGCCTAAACCAGGAAAAACAAAGACAAGCAAAATTAAAGACCATGGATGTAAAAAATGCTAAATAAAATACTAGCTAAGATACCAAAACAATATATTACAAAGATTATATATTGTGACTGAGCATCATTTATACCAGGTGTGTGCGGACGGTTTAACATAAGGAAAATTATTAACATAACCGATTACATCAATAAAAAAGTAACAAAAATCATGATTATATCAATAGATGCAAAAAAGTTTTTGATAAAAAATATAACATTCATTCCTATTTAAAAAAAAACATTTGCAAGCATGGGTATAAAAAGATTTTTCCCAAATATGATTTTAAAAAAGCCTTCACCTAAGGCCATTAGCAAGCATTATTTATAATGGAGATAAGTTAGAAGCCTTACCAATAAGATCAAGAGTGAAAAAAAGATGCCCACTGTCACCAATATTATTCAATATTTTATTAAAAGTCATAGCAATAAGAGAAGAAATAGAAATGGAAACAATTAGAATGAGCAATGAGATAACAAAACTATCTCATTTTTCAGACAATATAATTAATAGGCTTGCAAAATACTAAAGATTCAACTAAAAAGTTAGTGGAAAAAATGAATAATTTTAGTAATTAGAAGCATATAAAATAAATCCACATTTAAATAAAATAAATCAGCATTTCTATATATCACCAACAAAACCCTCAAGAAAAAAGTTGAAAGAAGTACATCATTTAAAATAACTGTAGACAGTATAAAATAACTGGGAGTATATCTACCAAAACAAACTCAGGAAATACATGAACATAACTATAAAAACGTTATTTTAAATGTAAATAGTGTTAGATTTAAATAATTGGAGAAATATCAATTGTTAATGGTTAAGCAGAAGCAATATAATAAATACAACATTTTAACCAAAACCATTCTATTTATTCAATGCCATCCCAATTAAATTAATAAAAAGTATTTAACTGAACTAGAAAAAAAATAATAAAATTCATTTGGAAGAGCAAAAGGTCAAGAATATCAAAGGAACTGATGAAAAAGAAAGTTAAAAAAAAGGAGGTTTAGCAATGCCAGATCTTAAATTATACTAAATAGCAATAATTATTAAAACTCCCTGTTACTGTATAAGAAATAGAAAGGTAAATTAATGGAACAGAATAGACATACAAGCAAATTGTTATAGTAACCATGTGTTTGGTGAATGTATAAATTTAAGCTTTGGAGATAAAAATTCATTATTTCATTTTTTTTTAAATGTTGGGAAATCTAGAAATCAGTCTGGCAGAAATTGGGTAAAGATCAGGATATTATACCATATACCAAGATAAGGGGGATGCATGACCTATAATAAAGGGAACTATGATAAGAAAATTAGAAGAACGTGGAGTATATTACCTGTCAGACTAATGTATAGAACAATTTAGGAATAAATGAGAGAGAGAGAGAGAGAGAGAGAGAGAGAGAGAGAGAGCATTGTGAGGTATAAAGTGGATAATTTCAATTGCATTAAATTTAAACATTCTTATGCAAATAAAACTATGGTAGCCAAGATTAGAAGGAAAACAAAAAGCTGGGAGAAAAATTTTTAAACTTTTTTTTTGATTTTAGTATTTTGTTTTTCCCCAAATACATGTAAAAATAATTTTTAACATTTGTTTTTAAAATTTTGAGCTCCAAATTCTCTCCCTCCTTCCCTATCCAGCCCCACATGTGTAGTCATGCAAAAACATTTCCGTGATAGTCATGCTGTAAAAGAAAACAGACAAGAAAAAAACCTTAGGAAAAATGAAGAAAGTTTAAAAGTATACGTCAACCTGTATTCAGACCCCATCAGTTCTTTCTCTGGGGATAAATAGCATTTTTCATCCAAAGTACTTCAGAGTTGTCTTGGATTGTTTTATTGCTGAGAATAACTAAAGTCAATCACAGATGATCATCTTACAACATTACAGCTACTTTGTAAACAGTACATTTCACTTTGCATCAGCCCATGCCAGTCTTCCCATGTCTTTCTGAGAGTGTCCTGTTCATCATTTTTTATAGTACTGTAGTATTCCCTCATAATAACATACCACAACTTGTTCAGCCATTCCCCAATTTAAGGACATTCCCTCAATTTCTAATTCTTTGCCCCAGAAAAGAATGCTATAAATATTTTTGTATATAAAGGAGATTTTCCTTTTTGTTTTTATCTCTTTTGGGATACAGACCTAGTAAGGGTTTTGCTAGGTCAAAGGACATATATGCATCATTTTATTGCCCTGTGGTCATAGTTCCAACTTGTTCTACAGAATGGTTGAATCATTTCACAACTCCACCAACAGTGCATTAATGTCTCAACTTTCCCACATTTCTTCCAACATTTGTCATTGACCTTTTCTGTCCTATTAACCAATCTAATTGGTATGAGGTAACACATCACAATTGTTTTAATTTGCATTTCTCCAATCAGTAATGAGTTAGAATATTTTTTTTGGTTTTCTGTTTTTTTGCTTTTTGGAGGGCAATTGAGGTTAAGTGACTTGTGACTTGCCCAGGGTCACATAGCTCGTTTTTTTGTGTGTTAAGTGTCTGAGGCTGAATCCAAACCCAGGTCCTCCTGACTCTAGGACCTGTGCTCTATTCCCTGTGCCTCCTATTCACCCTGAGTTAGAATATTTTTATATGACTATAGATTGTTTTGATTACTTCATCTGAAAACTGATCACATCCATTGATCATTTACTAATTTGGGAATTGATCTTATTTTTTTTTATAAATTTGACTTAGTTCCCTATGTTTGAAATATGAGACCTTAAACAGAGAACCTTGCTTCAAAATTTTTTTTCAGTTACTATTCCTAATTGTATTTTCCTCCATTCCATCCCATTTATTCTACTATCCTTTCATCCTGTCAATCCTTGATAGTGTTTTGCTCCTGATTACCCACCCCACCCCCCAATCTGCCCTCCTGTCATTCCCCACCCTTCTTTTATCCCCTTCCACTCTAATTTTCCTATAGGGGGTATGATAGATTTCTATACACAATTGCATGCATATGTTATTCCCTCTTTAAGTCAATTCTGATAAGAATAAGGTTAATTCATTCCCCTTCACTTCCCCCTTCTTCCCCTGAATTGTAAAAGACTTTTCTTGCCTCTCTTATATGAGATAATTAACCCCATTCTATCTCTCCCTTTCTCAGTACATTCCTTTGTCACCCCTTACTTTTTTTTTAGATATCATTCCTTCATATTCAACTTACCCCTATGCCCTCTGACTATATATAATTCTTCTAACTACCCTAATAAAGAGAAATGTCATATGAGTTATAAATAAGCTACCTTCCCATGTAGGAATGTAAACCGTTTAACCTTATTAAGTCCCTTATGATTCCTCTTTCCTGTTTATCTTCTTATATTTTCTCAAATCTTATATCTGAAGGTCAAATTTTATATTCAGTTCTGATCTTTTCCTCAAGAATGCATGGGAGTCCTCTATCTCATTGAATATCCATTTTTCCCATGAAGAATTATACTGTTTTGCCTTACAAGTGATTTTTGGTTGTAATCCTAACCCTTTGCCCTCCAGATATCATATTCCCAACCCTCAGATCATTTAATGTAAAAGCTGCTAAATCTTGTGTTATCCTGACAGTAGCTCCAGAATACTTGAATTGTTTGTTTTTTTTTTTTCCTCACTGCTTGCAATATTTTCTCTTTGACATGGGAACTCTGGAATTTTGCTACAATATTCCTGGCAGTTTTCATTTTGAGATCTCTTTGAGGAGTTGGTCATTGCATTCTTTCAATTTCTATTTTATCCTCTGGTTCTAGAATATTAAGGCAACTTTCCTTGATAATTTCTTGAAAGGTGATGTCTAAACTCTTTTTTAAAAAAATAGCTTTCAGACAGTCCAATAATTTTCAAATTATCTCTCCTGGATTTACTCAACAGGTCAGTTGTTTTTCCAAAGAGGTAATTTACATTGTCTTCTATTCATTCTTTTGCCTTTTTGTGTTATTGTTTCTTGATTTCTCATAAAGTCATTGGCTTCCATTTGCTCAATTCTAATTTTTAAGGAATTATTTTCTACACTGAACTTTAGGACCTCCTTTTCCATTTGGCCAGTTTTTTTAAGTCTTCTTTTCCTCACTTTTTAAAACCTCTTTTACCATTTGGCTTAGTCAGTTTTTTAAGGTGTTATTTTCTTCAATATTTTTTTATGTCTCCTTAACCAAGTTGTTGACTTGATTTTCATGATTTTCTTCCATCACTCTCATTTGTTTTCCCAATTTTTCCTCTACCTCTCTTACTTGATTTTCAAAATTCTTCTTGAGCTTTTCCATAGCCTGAGATCAATTCACATATTTCTTGGAGTCTTTGGATGTAGGAGCTTTGACTTTGTTGTTTCCTGACTTTTTAAAATTTTTTTCTTTGCTACCAAAGTAACTTTTAAGAGTCCAATTTTTTTTCCCATTGTTTGTTCATTTTCCCAGCCTACTGCTTGACTTTTAACATTTTGTTAGAGTAGGGCTCTGCTTCCAGGATAGAGGACACACTCTCCCAAGCTTCAGGAGTTTTGTGTAGCTGTTTTGAGAGATACTTCTAGGGAACTATAAGCTTTTAGTTCTTCCAAGGTGATATGACCTATGGATAGGGGATTATCCTCTCCTGGCCTGTGCTCTGATCTGTGAGTGACTACAAGCACATTTTTTTCTTTTCTGGAACTGTGAGGAGGGTTCTTCCTCCACTGCTGCTGCAAGCTCTGCTCTACTCTGCAAGCTCTGCTCCTCCTTACTCTGCAACTGCCACCCAGACCTGAGGATGGGCAAAGCAACAGAGTCCTGCCTCAGTGCCAGCAAAAAGACCCCTGTGATCTCCTTCTGATCAGTTGTTAAACCCCCTTAGAGTCTGGGTGCTGAGAGCTTGGGAAGTAGCTGCTGCTGCTGATTCAGTCATCTCAAGGCCTGCTCCTGGTTTGCTGGGGCTGGGGCTGGGGCCAGCACAGGACTGAGCTCCACTCTTACCCATGTGCAATGGAGCTTTCTTGCTGACTATCTAAGCTGTCTTTGGCATCTGTGGACTGAGAAGTCTGGAAATCACCATGGCTTCCATCCTGATTTAATCAACCTGAGGCCTACAGTTGAGCTGAACTCTACTCCTCTCTCAGCCTGGTGCGACAGACCTTTCCTGCCAACCTTCCAAGTTGTCTTGACCTAGAAATTAGTTTCACTCCATATTTTGTGGGTTCTGCTGCTCTAGAATTTGTTTAGAGTCATTTTCAGAGGTATTTGCAGAGGTTTGAGGGAGAGCTCTGGGGGTCCCTGCCTTTACTCCATTATCTTAGCTCTGCCTCAAGGGAAGAAAAGTTTTATAGACAAATTCTCAGATAGACATCTTATATTTAAAGTATGCAAAGGATTTTGTGAAATTTATAAGAATACAAGTTATTCCTCAATTGATAAATTGCCAAAGGATATGAACAGGCAGTTTTTCAATATAGAATTCAAATGCATATATATATATAATCATGTGAAAAAAATGCTTTAAATCATTATTGAAGAAATAAATGAAAATTAAAACAACCTTGAGATATCAACTTACTCCTATCAGATTGGCCAAAATGAAAAAGGGGAAAGCAAAAAATGTTGGAGAAGATACAGAAAAATTGAAACGCTAATTCACTGTTGGTAGAGTTGTGAACTGATCCAACATTCTGGAGAGCAATTTGGAATTATGCCCAAAGAGTTATAAAACTGTGTATATCCTTTGACCTTGCAATACTGCTATTAGGTCTGTTTCCCAAGGTGATCAGTAAAAAAAGAAAAGAACTTGTATGTTCTAAAATATTTATAGCAACTTTTTTTTTGGTGACAAAGAACTAGAAATGGGGGGAGGTGTCCATCAATTGGGGAATAGCTGAAAAAGTTGTGGTATATGATTGTGACATAATACTACTGTCTTATAAAAAATGATGAGCTGGTTTATTTGAGAAAACATAAAAAGATTTGCATAAAATAATGACAAGTGAAATGAGCAGAACCAAGAGAATGTTGTACATAGTAACAGAAATATTGTTCTAGGAAAACTTTGAATGACACAGTCATTTTGAGCATTATAAATATTCAAATCAACTACAAAGGACCTATGAAGGAAGATGCTATGCACTTCCAGAGAAAGAACTGATAAATAGAAGTATGCATAGTATGGTTTTACATACACACACACACACATACACACATTCACAGGCACATTGATGTCAAATGGTAGCCCTCACTAGGTCAGGATAGGAATGGGGGAAAGGGGGAAAGAAAATATGCAGCAGAGAACAAAAGAAAACCCAGAAGGAAGCACAGAAAAGCAGAGTAGCTTTGAAAATGATATGTAGTATTTATTACATAATTTTTTTTAAAAGTAAATGTTAAATTGAAATTCATGGTTATATGTTGAATCCTCTTTTTATGCTGGTCTGCATGCATGGAAATGTTATTTTCTTTTTTGTCTTTTTGTGCTTAAGTTCAATATGAATACAATTTTCAAAAAAGAAATAACTTCCATTTTTGTAAACCAATATCTATTCTTCTTTGCTCACCTTCCAATGTTGTAATCCAAAATTCTTAATCCTATAGATTTCAGGGAGTCCATGGAAAATGGGGGGAAATTATATCTTTATCTTCACTAATGGCTAAATGAAATTTAGTATTTCCTTCAATTATTTTTTTTTTAATTTGTTCTGAGGAATCCACAGGATCCATGACACAAAAAGATAAAGAATCTTTCTTCTGACCTTTCCCTCCTATTAAATAACTGGCCAGATCATACAGTGGCTGCTCCTTCACTGGATCTTCCCTCTCTTTAAGGGCTTACAGTATACCACCTCTACATCAAAGCCCCTTTCTAGGCTTTGTCAAAATATTTACTTTCATTCCTTATCTTATTCATCTCAGAAAAGGCACTCATTACTTTATCAGGTTCCTTCCCCTCTCAACATTTCAAGAAGCCTGAAATAATAGTTAACCTAGCTGATAACATGTACATTCTTCTTCAGGTCACAGATTTATACTAGCGACAGACTGACAATGGTTTGATTGCTGTGGGTCATGTGACAAACAAGATAGTGCGCAGTGGCAGCTCTACTTTTCAGCAGGCCACCAAATCCTTTGGTAGCAAGAGGTCCATGGGCCATATGTTGTGCAGGCCTGATGTGTACAGTGCTTTAAAGTTTACAAAATACCAATACTGATCAGTGTCTCATGAATAGTAGATGGTTAAATGCTAGTTGATTGATTTTCTTTATACATATTATATTTGTTCCTTACAAAATTCTGAGGTGGTATTATTATCTCCATTTTGTAGATTTCATACATGTAGAAACTAGGACTGGACAAGGTTAAGTGACTTCACCAGGGTCTCAGTACACATCATTTCCTCACTAATAGCAAAAGGGGTTGTGAATCTTCCCCAACTTTTGTTCTTGGGAGGAAAAGGGTCATCTTAAAACATAAGAGGGTTTCCTGTGAAGCTTAAAGGGACAAAAACCACGTGTCTGGCCAAAGATTCATCTATAGGGAAAGAATATACAGATGGGGCACAGTGAATAGAGTACTTGGCATGGAGTCAGGAAAATCTGAGTCCAAACCTGATCTCAGATACTTACTAGATGTATATGACTGTGTGCACGTCACTTAACCTTTGTTTGTCTTGGTTTCCTTATATGGCTATAATGATAGCACTTATATCCCAGGATTATCAAGAGGATCAAATGAGATAATTATAAAGCACTTATCACAGTACCTGGAACATAGTAAACACTAGATGATTTATTTACTACTACCACTACTATCAACACTACGACTACTACTACTACTACTACTACTACCACCACCACCACTACTACTACTATTACTACTACTACTACTACTACTATGACTACTATGGCTACTACTATTTTTACATACAACTTCTCTTGTGTTCATGGTCAGTCAGATGGTGTATCATGAGCCCAACAAGTGGAATATCTATGTGTAAGCCAACTGGGTATGCCTACAAAGGTCTCAAAGACCAAAACACTGCATACCAACTACCTTCCAGGTAAACTTCCTTTAAATACATTATGGAAAGGACCAAATGCACAAGAAAAGGGACAAAAGTTGAAAATAATTATGAGGGGCTGATGACTGTGAGTATGTGAGAAGAATCAGAGAACCATTGATTTAAGCTGAAAAGGAAATGAAAGGTCATTTAGTTCAAAGATCCAATTTTACAGATGAGGGAACTTGCCCAAGATCACATACAGATATTAACTGGCAGAGCAAGGATTTGAAAACTAAGTCCTCTTGACTCCAAACTTGGCATTATTTCCACTGTACCACAAAAGGTGGAGTCTACGAGGAGAGTCTCACGGTGGCAGGGACAGTGAAATCATAAAGATGTCTTGCCTGATCTTGAATCAAGCAAAATGGATAGCACAGATAGGTGGGAATCCTTTCTGCCAGGCTCATGGAGGCAACAAAATCTATCAAGGGGCAGAAATCAGCTCTTCGTCTCTATGTGACCCTGTGATCCCCACCCTCTAAGGACGTGGTAGAGGGCAGACATGAGTTCAAGACCTATTTATTCCCCAATACATTCCATTCACTGCTCTAGTAAAAATAATGTTTTCACATAATTTGTGCACAGTTGTGTACTGGTTTTTTTGGACTTTAATAATAATAACAGTAATGATGATAGATAGATAGATAGATAGATAGATAGATAGATAGATAGATAGCAGCTAAATTAATAAAGCACTTAATATGTGCCAGGCACTATGCAAATAACTCTACAATTGTTATCTCATTTCATCCTCACAAAAACTGTGGGAGGTAGGTCCCACTTTACAGATGAGGAAACTGAGCAAATAGAGTTTAAGGGATTAGCCCAGGGACACATAGCTAGAAAATATCTGAGGTTGTATTTGAACTCGGGTCTTCCTGACTTCAGGCCCAGTGCTTTACCATGTCTGTCTCTGTGGAAGGTTTAGTTTTTTAACACCTAGTATTCTGTTTGGCTCATTTGTATAGCACTCGGAACCATGGGTTGTAAAACCTTATTCAAACTTTGTTTTTCATAAAGATGTTGATCCAGAGCCTTAGGCTCACAGGTAATCTAGCCCAAATTGAAGGTTGTCAATAGGATTAAAACCACAACTCATGAGCTCCCACTAATGAATTAAAATTTTCCAGTCATCTAGAGGACACAATTACCTGGATCATGCTGACCCAGAAATATATGCACAATCAATGGGAATAATTAATGTTCATTAGGGATCTATTTGGGACAGCACACATTTAAGGGACATATGTCAGCAGTGTGCACATGTGAAGAGAGACAAACCAATAGAGGTCACATCTGGCCAGATTATATGTGTGAATCAAGCAACTCCCACTTCTGAAACTTCAAAACTACTGATGTCTTCTAGTGATGTGTTTATACTCTTGGTAGGTCTGGTCCTCATGACTGGCATGTAGATTCTCTTGCGTGTGTAGTCTCTACCAGATATTGTTTGCTACTAGTGTCTCCTGGCCACTAATTAGTGGCATTTTGATGTACTCAAGGCTGCTGCCAGATACAATTCTTCTCCACATGAGCTTGTGGAACTCTATCTCTTTTCTTATGGGCTTCAGTTGAAGCCTTAAGATAAGGCATTACTTCTACACCATAAGAAGAGTGACCCCTGCAATTATTCTGTCAATCTAAATCTCAGAGACCTTTTGTCACTATTACTTTAGAAGAATTAAGTCCTAACACACTTAATTACTAGAATAGACTCTTAAAACCTCATCATAAGGCTCAGTGGATTTTCCTCCATAATGTCTGACCAATTATCAAGGTTTTTAATTGATTGTTTTTAAAGTATTGTTTTTAATTATTACTTCTCATGCAGAGAAAGACTCCATTTTTTAGTTACCACACTATTTGTAAATGAGGGTTGCCCTTCAGCTGACTTATCTTCCTGCTTAAAAATATTTTTGAAAATTTTTGTCTTCCAGAACACCAAAAACATCTCTACCCTAAGACATACTCTGACCTAAAGTTAGAAATGTGTATGACTCCCTTCATAGCTTGTAAGTTCTATGTTGTATACAGTAAGTATAGTTTAGGGGCTATCTTGCTGTGAAACTGCTAAGGTCTCTCTAGATTTGGGTCACCCTGGTTTTTCAACCCTAGTCCCATTTAAACAAATAGGGAAGGAAAAAAGCACAGGAATAAAATTAAGCCTGGAAGTGACATCATTGTCATATGGTTGCATAGCCCCAGTGCTGCCATTAATGGCATATAGCAAGCTACCTTATATAACAGAATAACTCAGGTGTAAAATTAATTCTGTTACTCAATGATTTTCCTAAAGCCAAGATCAGTGTTTTCAGAAATACCAAGTCACTCTCTTAATCAAAAAATTCCAAGGCCTTCCTCTTGCCTCTAGAATAAAATAGAACCTTATTTGTTAGGCTTTTAAGCTTTTTACAACCTGGCCCCAACCTATCTTTCCAGCCTCAATAGTCTATGATTCCTTCCCTTGCCAAAGTCTATGGTTCAGCAAACTGGCTATGTTGTTTCTCTTGTGACATCTGTTGTCCCACTTCTTGGCCCTTCCTTTGAAAGTCTTCCATGCCTTCCATGCATGCCCACTTCACTTTAGTTCCACAGAATTACTTAACTTCTTCAATACTCAGGTCAAGTACTACCTTTTATATAATTTTACTACCTTTCCCTTGTTCCTACTGCCTGTTTTTCCAAATTACTTTAAATTTATCATACACACACATAGAGTATACATGAATATATATATATATATATACACATACCTTTATATTATTGTACAGTTTTGTCTTTATTTCCCACTTATCATTGTACATATAATAGATGCTTAATGAATGCTTGTTGATTGACTGATTGGCATCCTGCTACATTGCAGAATAGTGAGAATAAAATTGAAATAAATCAAAACATTGATATCAGAAAGTTAAACAAAAAAGTTAAAGGTCATCGAAGATTATAATGTTTATAGAACATGTCATTTAATATGTCTCAGATTAAATAAGATCTTTTTTGTTTCATTCCCTGGTGAAACAATAAGGCCCGTTTAACACCCTGATTTCTGTCTTAAGCTTTTCAAAAGCTCATGGGTCATAGGATCATTTATTTTAAACTGGAAGAAATCTTTGAAATCAACTGGTCTAATATTTTGAAGCTAACAGTGTGAGTGTTTTGACCAACACAAGGGGAGACAACACTTACTAGCTTGGAAGAGCTGATTGTTAAATTTTAAGTGTGAGTATTTATATCTCAGAACTTGACAAACACTATTGATCAGGAAGATTCATTGTTTTGTTGACTGTCTGTAGTGCCAATGCAATATTTACAGTACTGATAGCAAGTGTAAAAATGCCGACATAGTGTTCAATTGTAAAATATGACAGATTCTCCGTAAAGAAGACAGAAGCAAAAAATTTATTTAGATACCAAAAAACTGAATCCCCAAACCCGAAAGCCAAATCTGTCATAGTAGCAAAGAAGTTAATACACTATAGATAGCATGAAGCCACACCATCCTTTAGCCTTCCCATAAACCAACACTCACAAACCTAGCTGTCTCCCTGGGTGCTTCCTTTCCTCCCTCCAACTCTAACTGCTCTGACTCCCAGCTTCCTGTGGGCTCTACTCCACTCTTCAGCAAACTCCTCCAACCAAAGACTCCATGTGATTACATTCATCCTATTAGGCAGCAGGGAATATTTTCAAAGCAGGGAAGATCTTCAAATTCCCCTTACCATTACACTGTCTAATTTTAATAAAATGATGGAGGAAATGTAAATAATGAATATTAAATTTAAAAGTATGTCTTCCATGTAGTTTTCTCAGAGATCCAATTGTTAAACATTTGCCAGTACCTCCCCATACCAAGGACATTCCCGTGATAAGAAGCAGAGCTGGAATTTGAACCCAGGTTCTGACTCCAAATGGAGCACATTATCACATTTCCCTATCTCATAATATAGCTAGAGTAAATGTCCCATATTACAAGTTTTCATTGCAGTCACCAGTTAAGTTCTAATATGGAATGAAACCACATATTTTAGGAACCAATTAAAACCATGCTCACTCCATGACCACGTCTCAGCAGCTCTCTCCAAAGAAAGCTACAGAAATGGCAAAAAGAAGACTTTTTGGAAATGACTGACTTGGAACTATGATTTCATTTCCTTTAAACTAACGGTGCACATTAGGTGTTATTCTTTTTTTTTTTTTAGAAGCAATCACAGTTAAGTAACTTGCTCAAGGTTACATGGCCAGTTATTTCTGCATGTGGTGCTAAGTATCTGAGCCCTGATTCGATCCCCAGGTTATCCCGGCACTGGAGCTGATGCTCTTTACTTGCTGAGCCACCTGCCCCCCCACCCCTAAGCAATTGGGGTTAAGTAACTTGCTCAAGGTTAAACGGCCAGGTGTTTCTGGGTGGGTGCTAAGTGCCTGAGCCTGGAATCGATCCCCAGGTCATCCCAACCCTGGAGCCGGTGCTCTTACTTGCTGTGCTACCTGGCCACCCCTAGATTAGGTATTATTGTTGTCCTCAAGGACTTCATGGTCTAATATAAGAAATAAAACAAACATAACTGACATTTAACATGACATGACCACTTCAAGGTCAAATGAGTGCTAGACAAACTAACAGAAGAAGAAAATTTTGATTGTATAAAATTTAAAATGTTTTGCACAAACCTATCACAGTTAAAATAAGAAGGGAAATATACAATTGGGAACAATATCTTTGCAGCAAAGATTTCTCCGATAAAATGCCTCATATGCAAGATACACACACACACATATGTGGAATTGATTCAGATATGTAAGAACAAGAGCCATACCACAATAAATAATTGGTCAAAGCATATGAACAGACAGTTCACAAAGGAACAAGTCCAAGTTATCGATAGCTGTAGGAAAAATATTCCAAAGCAGTAAAAATTTGAGAAATGCAAATTAAAACAAATCTGAAATTCCACTTCAAACGTATTAGCAAAGATGATGAAAAAGAAAAATAACAATTGTTAGAAGGCCTGAGGAATATAGGAACACTAATGCAGTGTCAGTAGATCTATGAATTGACCCAGCCATTCTGCAAAGCAATTTGAAAGCAT
This sequence comes from Petaurus breviceps papuanus, assembly GCF_028583685.1. NCBI lineage: Eukaryota > Metazoa > Chordata > Mammalia > Diprotodontia > Petauridae > Petaurus > Petaurus breviceps. Next base: position 5,867,044 of record NW_027185694.1, on the reverse strand, counting down.
GCCCTCAAATCACCAATATTCTCATATCTCTGGACCCAAAGATACCACTAATAGACCTTATATCCTCAGAGATTTTTAATAAAAAGAAAAAGGACCCATATGTGTAAAAATATTTATAGCACCTTAAAACAAATCATAGCAAAGAAACTGAAATTGAGTGAAGAGGTGGGAGTTTGGGTTCACTTAAGGAATGCTTGAACAAATTTTAGTTCCTGAATATAATGGAAAACTATTGTGCTTTAAGAATTAATGAAAGGTGATTATGCAAATATTATCTTTATCAAATAACTTACCTTCTCAAGGAGAAAGGAGGATAGGGATGGAGTGAATGAACATGTAACTCAACATTTTTCTTTTTAAAAAATGAATGTTAAAAATGTTTACATTGAATGGAGAAAAGTAAGATGAAAATTAAATGTAAAAGAATTAATGAAAGGAATCATTTTCAATTTATGCAAACATGCAGGGTGAAGAGAGCCACAAAAAACAGGTTATGTAAGGGCAACAATGTTGTAAAGAAAAGCAGCCTTAAAAGACTTAAGAATTCTGACTGATAGATACCAGCCATGGATTCCAGAGGACCAATGTTTAATCAGGCTACCTACCCACCTACTCATTCAAAAGTGATGATGAACTCAGATTATAGAATGAGATATAGCATTTTCACACATGGTCAGTATGGTGATTTGTTTAACTTGACTAACACATTTATTACAACTTGGGAGAAAAGTGAGAAGGAAAGGAGAATTAGTGATAGTTTGTCAAAAAACAATTTAAAAAGAGGAAAAGCAAAGAGGCCATTGAGACATTTTTTTTTTAATTTCACAGAAGAAAACATCTGGAAATCCAGAAAGAAACAAACATGTTAACTTTAAAAATAAGAAGTTGAAATTTTTGTAATATGGATCTTTTTCCTCTTTTTAAAAATCTCTTTGGGAGTATAATTAAAAGAAAAAGTAAGCTGCACTTAAGAAAGATTTGCAGTTTCATACGCAACCCTCCTTCTCTGTCCTGCTTTGCATGTGCATTCACTTTATTTGACATTTGTTAAGTTCATTATTAAAGCAAATCTCCCTACTCAATTTCTGTTTTTTTGCTATGATTTTTTTAAAGGTGCTATATTTTTACACATATGGGTCCTTTTTCTTTTTATTAAAAAACCTCTGAGGGTATAAGGTCTATTAGTGGTACCTCTGGGTCCAGAGATATGAAGCAAGGAATGAATATATATGCAAGTAAAAATAAAGTACTTAAATATGGAAAGGAAGAGGCATTGGAGTCTGAGGAAGTGGATGGCAATGCAGAAAAGGGAGAAGTAGGAGAGAATATATTGAACGAATAAAAAAGATCTTCTACAGGAAGGAGGATTGTTTTGTATAAAGCGTGGGATCTGAAGAAGTTGGTCACTTCTCAAGGAATATAAATCAAGTTTGACCCGCGGTAATGATCATTAAAGAGTAAAAAGTGGATAATCTCTGATTCCATGTTTTGCCACTCCTTATTAGGCTCCAATATGACTCCTTTCTCACAATTAATTTTTCTTTGATTTTGGAGCATTTGTCAGGCAGTTTCTTCACCTATTGTTACAGAAAAATACACAGCTCTAGACAGAAATTTGATATGATATTAGTCTTTCAAATATCACCACTGTGAGGAAATTATTCCCAGGGCCATTGTTCCATGTTGGGCTCAGAGAGATTGACCTGGATAGGACCCAACTGTAGAATTCTGGACTGTCTTTGGAAAGCTAATTATTAATATCTAGAAGGAAAGTGTGTGTTCATAGACTGGGAAATGATTGAACAAACTATAGTAGGTATATGTAATAGAGTATTTTTACATATACTAAATGATAAATATGAAAAATTCAGAGGAACTGTGTAGTGAAATGAGTACAGAATTTGGAGTTGAGGGATTAGAATTCATACTGCATGTTGGATTCTTATTACTTAACCAATTCATTAAACTATTTGGGTCTATATTTGCTCCTGGTTGGCTCAGTGGATAGAACACTAAGCTTAGAATCAGGAGGATTTGTTTTCATGAGTTCAAATGTAGCCTTAGACACATGTTAGCTGTATGACCCTAAGCAAGTAATTTAACCCCATTTGCCTCAGTTCTCTCATCTGTAAAATGAGTTGGAGAAGGAATGGCAAATCACTTCAGTTTCTTTGCAAGGAAAAGCCCAAATTGGGTCACAGAGCATTGGACACGACTGAAGTGACTGACCAACAACAAAATGAGACAATCAGGCTGTCCCCCTCCTGTTCCTAGATCTGCTATTTTATAATCCTATGAAGACTTGTATAAGCTAATGTGGAGAGAATTTAGCAAGACTAGCAGAACAATTTTACTTGATGTTCACATTAACATAAAAGAAAACAACTCTGATCATTGCAGTGACTTTAATATGTTGACAATGAACATGCCTCTTGTCTCTCAGCAGAGAGGTGGTGGAATATAGATGCAGAATGAGTGAAAAAAAATCATTTGCAGTCAATGTATTAATTTGTTTTTCTTAACAGCTCTTTCTTACTAGCAAGTTTGTATTGGATGGTACAGGAATCATTGGAAAGCTGACAGTGATATTTTGGTTTTGTTCTATTTTTTTTCTTGAAAGATCAACAATTAAATATTTTAAAGCTGCTTATTAATAGAGAATCATCACCTCGACTGGTCATAGGGTCCGTTCTATTTCCACTCATACCTGGTTAGAATAACATTATCCAAATGAAAAACAAAAGTAGCAAAATAATTGATTTCATTGGGCAGCTGGTGAGTGAATGGTAAACATTTTCCGTTTCCAACATTTGTTGAAGTTAAGTTTTTATTACTATTTTTTCAACCTACAAAGGAGGGTTGGCAGAGTGGGGTGTGGTGAGGTGGGGGGGAGAGACAGATGGTATCATTTGCAAAAGGAAAGCTGAGAAATTACACATATATCTTTCAGCTTTGTGGCAAATCTGATGCCAAAATTCTTGCTTGAAGTGTGTAGTGAGATATATGAACAGTGGAGTACCAGAGAGGGCAAAATGTGCCAGTGGAGTGCAATGCAATAAATTGCCGTTTGTTGATCCAGAGGAAGGGCATGGGAGCTATTACACTTTGGCAGCTATTTTATTTTTCCCTTCTGGAGTTTCAGACCTGTCTTGTACACTGAGATGGGTTTCATCTGGTTAGAACTTGTGCTGTATTTAAACTTCCTTCACATTTGCGGAACTCCAAAATAAATAAATAATTAAATGAAAAACCCCCCTCACAGCCCACAACACACTGAAATGATGTTGGGGGTGGGAGAGGGGCAGTAATTGTGCCCGGATAATGTTGTCATACTTTGTAAAGCCTTTAATGCTGGAATTTATTTATTAATGATGCATGGGTTATTACCCACCATCTGTCTTGTGTTAGCAGTGGGCTGTTTCAGATTATGGTAATGTGTTTCTGATTTGAGTTGTGTTGAAAGCCAGAACAAGGCAGCTCATGTGCAGTCCTCTTTGAGGCCTGCTGTTTTCAATTCCTCTTCACAGAATGGGCTTTTATTTGATTTGTTATGGGGATTTTTTCTTCTGTTGCCAAAACAGCTGCAAGCCTGGAAGGGAATAAGACACAGGGCCACATCAAACTTGTTAGCTCGTAAAAGAAACAGAATGTTCCAGGAACCAAAAAAAAAAAAAAAGGAGGGAGGGAGAGAATGAAAAGAAAGATGGGGAGAGAAAGAGGAGGGAGTTTTAATGGCATATTTGCTTGGCTTTCATATCAAGGATAAATCAAGAGATGCTTTGCTATTATAAGTGGCATTAATCAGATTGTTATGTTTTTAATTTATTGGGCCAGTTCACACTGAAACCAGGCTCTCTTTTGAAGAGATCCAATAGTCTTTATGCTAGTGCAAAGCAATCAAATAAAAACCTTCCCCCCCCAAAAAAAAGCTAGGTTTCTTCCCCCACCCATCAAAGAAAAACACCCAATAAAAAAGTTACTGTTTTTGATGTAGTTAGCAGGCTAACGCTTGTCCTTGACTGAGAAAAATAGAAATAACTAACAGATTCTCCCCTTCCTTCTTTCTATTTCCTTTTCTTTCACTTTGTTTCAGATAGGCAAATTATATTTCTAGAGCTAACTAAGCAAGTAGAGAGATTATTCTCTTTTCCCAAAACTAGATTTGTGGGAAACTTTTAGTTTAGCTTAGTAACAGCTATAGTAGGGCTATCGTGTTCTCTTAAACAGAATAATGTTTAGAAAGACTTTTAGTTCATGGCAAAACACTTAAGGTCAATAATACTATTTTTTTTAACTGGTAGGTCACTGGAAGCAATTTTTTTTTCCATAAAGAAAGAGCTAAAGTCTGTTTCTGAAACAGGGATTGACAACAGGATCTTTTTTGCTCATGTCTCTTTGGGAAACAAAACTAACAACTACCCCACCAAAAAAAAAAATCATGGCGTGTAACCAGACCTCTCAAATAACAACCAAACTAATAATATTAAGGGAATTCAAGAACTTACTTTAAATGTACTGGCTAAATTTCCATCCAATTCATATTACGCACAGATTAGTTGTTTTTGGAACAGTGAGATATATTCATAGTGAAACCCAAAACCATGTGAAACTCACTTGGAGTTCAATCTGAATGTAAAACTTAAGCTGGCCAGGTTTTGGTCAAATTGTATTTTGGAGCTTATGAAACATTTGTCAAAGTTGCAAGTGCATTTTAGTGTGACTAGCATGTTCTTGGTCTGTTCTTTTTTTCTTCTTCTTCTTTAGAAAGCTTGTATCCTAACACTTAAAAGGTTGCAGTTCATTATTTAAAAAAAAAAAATTGAAGTAAAATCATAAAGTTGATCTATAGAGTCCCTGATTTGCTGAGTCTAGCCCCTGGTCAAAAGGAAGGCCATGATCTAACTTATATTAGAGTAACTAATGAAATTGTTGGAAATAAGTGCCTAGCAAAGTCTTTTCTTTTAGATCTGGAATTGCTGTTCCTCTAAGTGACCGGGATATATTTTGGTTATGAAAGGGAAATTTGTTGGAATAGAGATAAACAGGGCTAATACCATATCACTGAAACCACACATTTCAATTTGTTCCTGTCTTTTAAAAGTGTCTTTAGTGATCTTTTTTCATCCCAGTTATTCTTATTAATCATTATTCCCCTATACTCCTCTGTAGCCAGTGTCCCTACTGCCCCCATGCTAAGCTTATTTCTACAGGATTTCCTTCTTTATGTTTTTCCTCCTGATAGGAATATACTCAGCTCTTCCGCTTTGTTTAATTCTATACCTCATCCACTTATAGTGGATAGATAGCCACACACACACACACACACACAAGCACACACACAACTTTGTAAGCTTGAATATGCTATGTAAGTGTTGGCTATTTTTGTTGTGGCTGTTATTCCATGTATTCTCTTGAGAATTGCAATCAACACTTTCCTCTTCCTGGTTTGATTAGGCAGCAGGGCATATTTACAAAATTTGGAATCAGGATTTGGTTTCAGAGCATCAGTTTGTGCATCAATGAAATGGAGTTGTTGAAGATCTATCTAGAATTCTAGATGATCTCTCTAAAACCTTTTCTAGCCCTAAATCTATGATGATAAAATAGCAGAGTGCAAGCTACTCGGTAGGCTTTGTATTAATTACTTTGGTAAATCACATTACAGAAGGATATACATTTAGACAACATTTTCATCATCATTTTAATGCTTTATTTTTTAATGTATCAGAATGCCAAAAAGCCTATAAAATACCACAATTAACTAAATGTAGAAAGAGTTCCAAAAGAAACCATGTGAATTTTAAATGAGAAGTGTCACAAAATAGTTAAGAAGAGTGGAAAGTGGTTTCCAGAAGATAATTTCATCTATGTACAAATCATTTATTGTTACCTTATTCAGTTAACAGATAATTTTAGAGAAAACAAAAAATTTTTATCAGAGTCCAGGTAAATGTGGAAAATTTTTTTTTAAAAATCTGTAATATTTAAAAATGTTAACTGCTTTTCCTCTGATATACAGAGGTGTAGTGACATTTCTTCCTTTAGGTTAATTAATGAAGGGCTAGGAAGGAGGGTAGACATGGATTTGAAGTGAAGTACAGTAAAACACCAAATTAACATGTGTAAAGGCTACTAGATTTGGACTCATATTTTTACTCTTCCATATAGTACCTTATTTAATTTTCCCTCTTTCTTTTTTTTTTTTTGGAGAGGGGAAGGCTGGGTAATTGGGGTTAAGTGACTTGCGCAATGTCACATGGCTAGTTTTTGTGCTAAGTGTCAGAGGTTGGATATGAACTCAGGTCCTCCTGACTCCAGGGCTGGTGCTCTACTCACTGCGCCACCTAGACGCCCTGACCTTATTTATTTCAAACAGTTTGCTTACACTTTATCGACTTCAGTTTCTTCTCAATTTTCAAGACCTTTAGCCTCAGTTCTATCAGCAACAGAGAAGTATAACTAGGAGTATTACTGAGATGAACAACATAGAATCCACTCATAGTCAGTCAATGAGCTTTTATTTAGCACATGCTATATGTACCAGTGTGCAGCTAAGAGACACAACAGATAAAGAATCAGGTGTTCAAGACTTGAGTTCAAATCCAGCCTAAGACACTTACTTGTTCTGGGATCCTGAGAAAATCCCTTAACCTCTGTTTTCATCAGTTTCCTCATCTCTTAAATAATAGCACCCACTTCCCAGGGTTGTCATGAGGATAAAATGAAATAATATGTGTAAAGTACTTAGCACATAGTAGGCATTACATAAATGTTAATAATTATTATTATTATCTTGTTGTTGTTATTAGTCCCTGACTCCAAGGAATTCGCAATCTCATGGATAGATTCTCATACCTACTTTTGGGGAAAAAAAAAACAAAACAAACAAATTTTAATCTGTTTTCTCTGCTTGTAGACCCTGGTCAGACTAGCCGATCCTTTCCAAATACATCATATGGGAGCTTAAGGAAGTGAACAAAATATTTTGTTTGTGGTAGTTTGGATATAATGGCACACATTTTTCCTTTCCCATTTCTTTCAGTGTTGTTCATGATCATGGCTGTTACACCTTTGAAAAGGCAGTCAAAAGTTTACATTGGCTATTCATTTTCTTCAGATGGTTTGTAAGGTCCAAAGCTGGACACTGTGCTGCCCTGCAGTCAGGAGACAGATTTATCCAATGGCTCTGAGCACCATTGACACAGCTTGCATTCTTGCTCTAAGAACCATGGATCTGAACCTCTCCCAGAACCTGATTCCCCTTTATTAGGAGACACTGCTCAATGTTTTGGGTCTCTATGTAAGTTCTATGGTTAAAGGGAGACCTCAAATTCCACAGGTGGCGCTAAGGAGTCTTGAACTTAGCATAACACACACACGCATACACACACATAGACACAAAATAAATTTGGAAAATGCCAGAGTTGAGCAATCTTTTTTATGAAAATTGGCACATTTACAATTTAAAAGCATAAATTGCGCTCTTCATTTTAGTGGCATTTTTACATTTTCAGAATTATAAATTACTGAAAAGCACTTTGTATTACTTTGGTAAATCACATTACACAAGGATATATATTTAGACAACATTTTCATCATCATTTTAAAGCTTTCTTTTTTAATGTATCAGAATGCCAAAAAGCATATAAAATACCACAATTAACTAAATGTAGAAAGAGTTCCAAAAGAAACCATGTGAATTTTAAATGAGGAGTGTCACAAAATAGTTAAGACTGAAAAGTGGTTTCCAGAAGATAATTTCATCTATGTATGAATCATTTATTGTTACCTATTCAGTTAACAGATAATTTTAAAGAGAGAACAACCAATTTATATGAGAGTCCAGGTAAATATGGACAAAATGAAAATAAAATCTGTAGTATTTAGACATTAACTGCTTTTCCCCTGACATACGGGGGCATGGTGACATTTCTTCCTTTAGGGTAATTAATGAAGGGCTAGGAAGGAAGGAACACATGGATTTGAACTGAAGTACAGTAAAACACCAAATTAACATCTGTAAAAAATTAACATAAATGGGTATTACTTTAAAAAATAGAATACTTAAATGGCATAGAGATAAAAAAAACATTGTAGCCTCATGATAATATGGATTCAATATATAAGGCACATACCCACTTTGGATTCCCTCCAAAGTGCTTAATTTCTGGAAATACCATAAGGACCTGGTTACAACACTGTATCACCTAAAATATAAATTATTTTTAAAGTTCCACAGTCTGGAGAACATTATAGTGAGGGTAGATTATCCATGTTCTCAGAATAACAGCTCTCTACAAATTTTTTTTTGTCTTTGTTTTCCCTTTTTTTTAATCATTCCAAAGACTGAAAATAAAGTCAAGAGAAAGTTGAAGTTTCTTCTATGTGCAATATTTCAGAAGCATTACAGCTACTAATGGGTTCACATCTGGCCTTTGATTTAGTGCAACACATGAGGAAAGATTTTATTATTCTCAATCATCTTTTAACACTTACATAAAATTCTTACTTTCAAATCCTGGAACCACACACACAAAAAATAAAACTGGCAAAAGCTAAATGGGCTATCTATCCCACTAACGTGAATCCTTTAGTAAATTCCAAGTAGATGTTCTTATTACACTAGTCTCCAATGTAATCTTCAGCACCTATTTTTATTACTTATTCTCTGTAAAAAGTATCAGGTTTGTCTGCTCTCTACTGCTTGTTATCTACAGCATGATGAACACCAATATGCATATACATTCTAATAGTTGTCTTGGTATCTTTTTTTTTTCCTTAACCATGCAGTTTAATCATTTTCAAAATTGTTTTCTTGTATTTTGGCATATTGAAATTACATTTCCTACACAGCACCCCACCATCACTTAAAACAACTGCTATGTAAAGGACTGATATTTGCTACTGTTTAAACATAATTTAATCTTTCATAATTTGCAATGCCACATGCAAAGAGACCTGAATCCTTATCCTAGTCCTTTTACTACCTGTTTAGTCATGGAAAACTCAATTAACCTTTCTGTGGTAGCAGAATATCTGGAGATTGGGGAGAAAGAGAACCATTGAGCTGGACATGGAGAGAGAAAGCAATAAATGAACCCACTTCACAAATAATTGAGATGCCATTTCAAAACCAGAGATAGCATTTAGGTGGGGTGTTTTGTTTTTTTGTTTTGTTTTGTTTTGTTTTTAAGATAAAAGGAAGATGACTACTATTGTTGGTAGGTAAAGACTAACCACAATTTCGTTGTCATTGGGCAGAAATGTATTAGAAATAAGAGAGAGATTTGTCTAGATAAGCTTTGGTTACATAGGAAGAGGTTAGGTACATGAGGGAGGTGACCCGCCTCTGGAAATGAGGTGGTATCATACATAATCACAGTAAACATGACACTTACTTTACATAGACACACATTACTTCCTCTGCTTGCTTTTCCAGTAAGTCTGCACACTTTTCCCCACGCTGAAAGCTTACACAGAACATGTTTCTTCAATATTAATCTGCAATAATAATCACAATAACAATAGCTCACATTTCCATCATGCTAATCCTTCTCTTATTAAAAAGAAACCTATGAGAGGTAGTAAAATATCCTTGTATTATTTTACCTATTTTTACAAATAAGTAAGCTGAGACTCAAAGAGGTTAAACAAATTGCTCATAGCCATTCAGCGTCAAAGTCATGACTTGAAAACATATCCCATGCCTAGCATAATTTCTGGTACACAATTTTTACTTTTAATACATTTTTGTTTATTAATATTCTTGACCTTAAGTTAAGGGACCTTGCCATAATAGCACAATCTCTTCACTGTATTGTGGCTGCATCTATTATAATAATAGTGTTTATACGGCACTTTAAGGTTTTTGATGTTCTTTACAAATATTACATCTGGAGGATCTCAGTATCTATAAGGAATTTTTAGTCATTTGGATGCTGTATAGGACTTCCTCTATGAAAGCAACAACTTAGTGATAACTATACATCAGTGGAACTTATATAGGAAATAATGATAATTGGAATTAATATCTTTTAACCATTTCCCAGTTTTGTTGTCAATGACTTGTTTGAATAGGTCACACTGTAGCTTTCTATCGTATTTAATTATAGGCTCCCATTCTCATGGTTTCCTTTTTGTTTTGTTTTTTAATCTTTGTGCTGATTTTGTCCTTTGTACTAGATGCTGATCTGACTGCTCACATAGTTGATTCAGATACTACTCTAATAAATTTTGATATTGTCCATTGTGTAGGCTTGTGGAAGATCAAGGCAAAATTTGTTTCCCTTGAGAAGTTCATCAGTATTTTATACTAGTTCCATGGCAATATGCTTGCACAAGTGTTGGATGATAGATGATGCCATCCCACTTTTCCAGAAACAAACAGAGCAAAACAGGACTCTGTGCTTGCTCCTATAATTTTTAGCATGATGTTTTCAGCAATTTTGTCAGATGTCTTTGATGAGGATAGAAACAGCACCTAGGTCAGCTACCACTGAGAGTAAATTATTTAATTTGAAAAAGGCTATTAGCCAAGACTAAATGAAGGGAGAGTTGGTGTAATATTTTGTTTGCAGATGATTGTGCATCAATACAGCCTCTGAAACTGATATGCAACAGAATATTCTGTGCTAATTTTGGCCTAACAACACCAAAAAAAGAGAGATTCTCCTCTAGCCAGTACCACACCATCCATATATGGAACCATTAGTAACAACAAATGGAGGAATTTTGAGCATTGTGGAAAGTTCACTTACCTTGGCAGTGTACTTTCCAGGGATGTAATCATAGATGATAAGGTTGATGCAGAATTGCCAGAGCTAGCTCAGTGTTTGGGAGGCTCTGAGGGAAAGCATGGGAGAGAAAAGGTATTAGGTTGCCTACCAAACTGTAAGGTCTTACAGAGCCTTCGTGCTCACTTCATTGCTGTACAAATAAGAAAACTACATGGTATATCAGTGCCATGCCAGGAAACTGAAACACTTCCATTTGAATTTTCTTAAGAAGATTCTGAAGATAACCTGGCAAGACAAGGTACCAGACACTAATGTCTTTTCCTGAGCCTAACTGCCAAGAATGCAAACTGTACTGTAAAAAAGTACAACTCCAAATGGCTGGTCATATTGTTCAAATGCCAAACATTCATTTGCCTAAAAGGTTATTTCATGGAGAATTCACACAAGGCAAGTGTTCAGACAGAGGTCAGAGGAAGCTACACAAGAACATTTTCAAGGTCTTTCTGAAGAACTGTAAAATCAATTGTGAGTCATAGGAGACACTGTTACAGGACTGCCCAACATGGTGTGTCCACATTAAAGAAGGCACTGTGCTCTATGAGCAAATCAGAATTTCGGTACCTCAAAGAAACAAGGGTTTGCAAATTTAGACATCTCAGCTCCAAATGCTCATAGAGACAATTTGTGTCCAACCTGTGGAAGAGTTTTCTGAGCTCTCATGGTTTGAGCAACCACAGTTGGACACACCATACCTTAACCCTGACAAAATTATATCATTTGGTCCCCTTCAAGCATGAAGAACAACCAACCAACAAAGCATAGAGTCAATTTCATTTTGTAATGCTTTTCAGTACTTGCCACATTTAGAGTCTTCTTAGTCACATCTTAAAGTTTTCTCACTACAGTTAAAAGATTTCTTAGTAGTTTATTATTTATTTCTCAATCTTGAACCATATTTTTCAACATATTGTTCAACATCCTCCTTTTTGCTCACCTTTAAATGAAGTAATAAAAGATTTATCTATCTACTCTCTAATTTCTATGTCTGTTGTCTGTCTACCTGTCTATCTTTTCATCTGTCTGTCATGTCTTTCTATCTATCTACTGACATGGTTTGGAGGATTTTATCCAGTTGTTCTTATAATTTCTCTATCTTATTAAATTTTGTAATAGATGTTGATTACTTAAAAACTGCAATAATATTCATGGTGGTCTTTTGCATAAACTCATCATGCATACTACAAGGAGAGGTGAACAGAGGTCAAATGAAATTATGTTTCTTGTTGTGTTGGGGGCACAGGACAAAACCAAATACTACTAATACTTATTTTGCAAGACCAGGGAGAACCATAATATTAAGTTATGATGTCATTACGTCTCCTGGTATAAGTTATACTGAGAAAGTCTAGTTCCTCTAGTCATATCTCAACTTGTTTTGTGATTGGATATGATTCTCACTGTTTGGCTATCAACCATTAAATTCATGTTTCTAGGTAGTCTAAAAATGATGTAATTCTCACAACCTTCTGCTCCCTTTTCTATCATTCTGTTATATAACTGCAGAGACAGAAGAACATTCTCCACTTTAGGAGGGAGCATGCATTGTACAGAAGAAAGAACACTAAATCTATTGCATGAGGAACTGTGAACAAATCCTATCTCTGATGCTTATTATCTGTATGATGCTGGATAAGTAATTTAAGCCCCCAGGACCTCTATTTCTTTGGATGAAAAATTAAGGTATTGAACTAGGTAGTCTCTATGTTTTTTTCCTAGTTCTTGATATATGATAGATAATTCATGGAAGACATTTTATTTAATTCTTTGTTCCATAAGTTGCCAAAGCTGAATAATTTATTATTAACCAACTGGTGATAAACCTTTTCATATTTAGCTAGGCTGGTTTGTAGAGAGCAGATATGGTCTATTGCTGTGACGTAATTAAAACCTTTCAAGCTGTGTAAATAGCACCTACCCATATTTCCACTCATCTGGTATAACATTTGGGGACCTTCCAAGTCATGATTAGCAATCAAAGTAGGATGCACAGAGTCCTCAAATATTCTAGCTAAACATCACCATTTGGAAATGGTAATTTACCTGTGAATCTGGCTTACTTTTTCTCCTTCCCCAACATAGTTTCACTTTATTACTCATGCTGACCATGCCTTCCTAGTAACACTTCATTTGTTCCCAAAAAGTGGTTAGGACCTCTCAGAGTAGCTCTACTGAAATGTGGGGGCAAGGTCAACTTCTATCAAATGGTAGGTGTGGTCCTTAGAGTCTTAGCCTTTCCAATATATTTAATTATAGGTCTATCCTTTCTCTTGCCTATAATCTGAACAACTGAGTTTCCCTACCCTTGTAAATTCATAGATTATTAGAGATGAAAGGGACTTTAGAGATCATTGTTTCCAGCACCTTCATTTTACTCATGAGGAAGCAAATCTAGAAAAAATAAAATAATCTTATCCAGGCCATTTTGCTAGCTAGTATGGCAGAGATTAAACTTAAGTCTAGTTCTCCTAATTTCTACCTCAGTGCTCTATCACATCACAGTGCTTCTCTGTCATAACAACACTTCAAGACATCCTCATATTTCTCATTGTTAAAATGAGAGGGTCCAGCTAGATGACCTCTTGGGTTCTTTCTCATCCTACATTCTTATGCTCCACTCTCAATAAAGCATTTGGGTTGATTTCCAGTGATGACCATAAATTCAATGATCGTCTGAACTTACCAAAACACTACCCTAGGACAAAAAAAACCAAACAAACACAAATTTCTTCTACAATGGATTAGAGATGCATAGTATGTGACCATGGATACAAGTTTTCTCTGTAAGAAACTAACCAAGTTTCACATAATTTGGAGTGTGGTTTCTTTAATGAGGTGTCTAAAACCAAAAGCCAAAGGACACTTTGGTCTCTGGTTCTTGAGTCACTGTGTAGCTCTTTCTCCCTATGCTTAGATGAATATATACAATCTGATGTTTTTGTGAAAAGAAAACAAGACTTAGATAATGTGACTCATGTAATTAGAAGTATATTTTCTAATTTGCCAGGTATATTTGTTTTACATAATGAGCCAATAATCATTTTTAATTAACTGTGCATTCATCAAGAATTCTAAAAAAGATGCTATCTGCAGTCAAAGAACACATAGATGTATAGAATGATTTTACATATATATTATGTATGTATCTATATATACACATTTCTATATTGTGTGTTTATATATGTATGTGTATATAGTATGTATGTATACATGTATGTGCACACAATACACATATGCATATATACACATGTGTCTGTATATGTGTGTGTATATGTTGTTAGGATGTCAATGTAATGGGTGAAAAACACTTTACAAAATTCAAAGTGCTATACAAATATCAGTCATTAATAGCAATAATAACATCTTTGACTGGTCTGAACCTCCCACTCTGGCAGAATCTATTCTGTGGCCCAGTCTTTAGTTGTATGTAATATTTTATCTTGGCTCATTGGTAGTTCTATTTGATTTGTCTTCTTTTTATGCAGAAGAATTAGACAGCAACCAGCTCACAGCAACCTCCAAATTAGGCCATGGCTAATTAACATCCTGTAGTCAGAAACACAAGAGTTCCCTATTATAGCACTGGCTATTATTATTTGGAATTCAATATACTGATAGTCAAACCATGTCCTCTGGAACATACCAGCTACACATAAAAATTGATCTAGTTAAGCAAATTAACAGTGAGGGAACTAACTGGCAAAGACAGAAACACTGAATTTAAAGTAGGGAAAACCTGATTTTGAATCCTTCCTCAAAAACTTACCTAATTCCCAGAGTTGATGTGGGGACAAAATAAAACAATGCATGAAGCACTTTGTAAACATTTAAATACATATATATATATATATATACATATATGTACATATATACACACGCATATATTTGTGTGTATGTATGTGTGTATGTGTATATATGTGTGTATGTATATGTATATATGCTATTATTAAAGGGAAATGAGCATTTATTAAGCACCTAATATGTGACAGGAACTATGCAAAATGTTTTACAAATGACATCTGATCTAATTCTTACAAGAATCCTGTTATAATTTGCATTTTACAATTGAGGAAACTGAGGCAGACACAGGTTAAGTGCCTTATTAAGATGGGGAAGAAGAGGGTACTGCTCCTAAACAGCAGTATCATACAGGGCCTTGTACTGAGTTGTTGTTTAATGAATTTTTTGTGTGTTGGATTGCCTGAGTTCTGCTGTGTTCTAAGAAAATGTAATGCTACAAATCTCTCCAGTGTATATAGAATTCTTCCATGCACCAGACTGAGATTGCTTCTATAGGCTCATCACCATGTGAATGATTGAAAAAGTCAATAAAAAATGTGTACATTTCCACATGTCTGTATGTTTTGCATCAAGGTAGATAAAACATTTGTATTCCTGCCCAGTGTTCCATTTTCTTCCTGAAGGTATAGTTTGAATGTGTGTCTCCCTCTGTGTGTGAACCATTTCCTTTCTCTCCCCCTCATCCACTCCCAGCTAAGTGGTATTCTATGCTGTTTCCAGCTGCTATATCAGAAATCTGGTTTGGTAGGACTGCACTTTCAGAGACCAAAGTGGACTTTGTTTGATGTTGCTGGATGGACATAAATAGAGAGAGGGCAATCAGAAAACCACATGGAGTTATCTGAAGTGTTTGGGAATCTAGAGGAGAAAACAGAACTTAAAGGAAAAGGACGAAGACTCTTCAGCTGAAAAAGTTAAGAGGTCACTCAAGTTTGTATTTCACTACAGTCTTTCAAGCAGATCAAAGATGCTTGTTTTTGTTTGACTGATTCTTGGGGCTGCCAGATGACCCAATTTGGCAGGGCTGTCTCCATTTTATGAGACTATCATACCTGCTGTTCCCCTGAGGGAGTCTAATTTCTTATTTATACCCACCTCCCTTCTCCTCACTACTCTAAGTAGCCTGAGGGGGTGAAAGAAAACCAATTTTAAAATTTCATCCATAACGAATAAACTTAATAATTTAATCCTTTTTGCTTATGCAAAATGCCACAATAGCATTTGCAAATAGGAAAAAAAAGCACATTCAATTTACTTCTCTTTTGTTATCAGATCATTTTAAATATCATTCCACTTCCATTTTCCCTCAATGAATAATTATTTTCTTTAACAAAATCAAGGAGAATCCATTGGCCTTTCATTTTTTTTTACAAAAATAATATTAATAGAAACTTTACGAATTAAAAAAAATAGACTTTGCATTCAATTACTCACTAGTACATCTCAAACAAAGTTTTAAAGGAAATAGACACTGCTAAGAATGAATGTCAAGGAGAGCAGCTTTGCATTCTACTATCCACATAGATGCCTCCTGTTCCAGAAGGAGTGTAAAACACTTCCTGTCTGAGGCAGGATTTCCTTCATCTTCAGATTCTTCCTGTCTATTGTACTTGGTTTCTGCTTTGATTCTCTAGAGCATTTGCCAGTCCTTGACTCACTATTCTGTCTTGACCTCCAATTTCTGCTTGAGTCTTAGCTCCTGACAGCTTGCTGCCTGTGATCTTCTATTTCTTCTCTTGACCTCTGACTTCTGTGTCTCTCCTAACTCAGAATGTTTGCTCAATGTCAACCTTCCACCATATCTCCAATTACCTTTATTTCTCATTCTTCTTGGTTCTAGATTCTCTCTTTAGTCCTACCATATGCTTATTTGCATCTTTGATTGACTGTCCTGTGACCTCAACATTTTAAAATTCAATTTAGCGGACTTCAGGGTAGTTGGAGGAATTATCATTCTTTTTCACAATGCATTATTCTCTTTATATATTACAGGTGTATAGGTGTGAATCAGGGTAACAAGAAGAAAAGAAAGAGCAGGAAAATTGAAAAAAAAACTTTGTAAAAAGGAACTGTAGTGTCACAGAAAGGGTAATGATTATGGCTCTGTGGAAATAGATCTGGGTAAGGCCGCCACAAAAATTGATCTAACTACTATAAAATAAGCTGGGCAAATGAATTTTCAGACTATTAAGCACCGTAGTCAATAAACTACTGACCCCCTATTATCTCTACGATTAAATATAAAAAATTTTCTGTTGGATCTTAAAAAGACTTCATAACATCGTCCTTTCCTACCTTTCCCAGTCTTCTTACATCTTACTCTCGGGATGTACTCTGTGATCCAGTGACACAGGCTGTCACCTTTTCTTTGAATTCTCATCACACTCATCTCCTCCTGGCCTCCTTCAAGTCCCAGCTAACATCACTCACTTTCTATATGAAAGCTTTTCTGATCATCCTTAATTCTAGTGTCTTCTCTCTATAAATATCTTTAATTTATCCCATACATACCTTGTTTTGTTCACAACAGTTTGCCCATTGTTTTTTGTTTGGTTTTGGTTTTAGTCTTTTTTAGTCCCCAGGATTTAGCACAGTTCTGTGATAGAGCAGATATTTAATAAATGTTTGTTCTATTCCCTTGATAATCTATCTTCACCTTACATATCCCACTTTATCTCTTCTATTACTCAACACGCGCTTTCTACTAGGCATCTACTAGGTAGCTTAGTGATATAGTAGTTGGAACACTAGGCCTGGGGCCAGGAAGACCTGAATTCAAAGCTAGCCTTGCACATTCCCTAGCTATGTAACCCTGGGCAAGTCAAATCTGTCTCTTTCCTCAACTGTAGAAGGAAAAGAACAGCAGCACCTGTCTTCCATGGTTCTTTTGAAGATCCAGTAAGATCATATTTGTAAAATGCTTAGCATAGTGCCTGGCATGTTGTAGGCACTAAATGAAGGCTTTTTCCCTGTTTTAGCATGGCTGGGGGCATGACTGCTCATTCCAACACCCATTCTTCTTTGTAAATTCCTCTTCTGTCTTGGAATTAAGGATGTTCAAAAGGTATTTATTTGAGAACTAAAAAGTTCACTGGCCCCCTCCACCTATCATGTTCAATATTTTTCTTTGTACTTTTATATCTATACTATAATTATTTTTGCCATACCTGCATCTACTTAGAGAAAATCGACATTATGCAAAAACCACATCTAGCTAGTTGTCCCTTGTACAGAGCTTATACCTCTGTGAATAGCCATTAGTTCACTCACCCAGAGAGAGTAACAATTAAAACTGAGGTAGTGAAAAATGCTAATTTTATTCACTTTATTACTTGTGTAGTTTCTAGGGAAAAGATAGGCTTGTAAAAAACCTTAATGGGTTGACAAGTATTTTGTTCTTGTTTACAAGGCTTGTTTAGAACAAGGTTGTTACTGAATAATCAGGGGCATTACTTAATTGTTCTAGATTATTACTGTCAATTACTAAAGTCAGGAAAAGATACCCTACGTTAGGAAACATGAGGGCTCATAGATCACTCAACATCACCTCATAGATCTGCCAAGGGCAATATGGTTTGGCGTCATTTCTTTTTTCCCATCAACCTAGACCCCAAGATAATCATTTTTTTTTCAAACATGTTCAGCTGTTTGTGTGGTTGTCAAATACTATGTGTAGCTAGTAATGCTCAAGAAAATTAGAAATAATTCTTACAATTGTTTGTCTAGGGATTAAGTTATGAATGGTATAAGGTGGGAGTAATGTGGTTCAGCATATTTGCAACATGTGAGGAAACCACTATGCTATCTATCACCATTATGTTTTCACTATGAGTTGCTTTTCCAGTAATGGAGATGGTGTTTTGTTTAGTGATCCATATTTTCTCACCACTACAGATGAATCCTATAGATACTTTTTAGATTACTGTTACTCTAATTTTGGTCATGGTGTATTATAAAGCATGAAACTTGAGAAAGTCTAGAGATGAGCAATAAAAATACAAGTGGAAAAAAAAAATCCTGCCTGAAGAAAGATTAATGATTAAAGCTAGGTAGCCTAGAGAAGGAGAGAGGTTGTGATGTATTCTGACAGAAAGTGAGCCTTGGATGCAAGAGAATCTGGATTCAAGCATTACCTTAGACTATGTCACAATGGGTAAATTGCTTAAATCATTTGTACCTCCAAGCAACTCTCCAATACTATAAATTATAAAGTCTATCTGTACATCTCAAGAAAATTCCTATCTTCTACAGAAAGCCTTTCCCAATGCCTTTTAATTCTAATGCTTTCCTTCTGTCAATAATTTCCTAATTATCCTGCATATAGTTTAGTTGCATATATTTGTTTTCAGATCATCTCATCCATTAAATTATGAGCTCCGTGAGGGCAGGGTCTTTTGCCCCCTTTCATATCTCTTAGCACTGCGCTTGGCACTTAGTAGGTGTTTAAATCATTATTGATTGATTGATTGGTAGAGGGAATTTCCTCATCATGGCTTCATTATGCTGATGAAATAACTAGTAATCCTTCCCTCCATTCTGCCCCCACACTCCCAACCTCAACTCCCCCTAAAAAAGAAAAGAAGGCTAAAAGTTGACAATTTCTCCTTCAAATATGAGGAGGCCTGTTTCAGTAAAATGCTAAACAGATGTTCTCCATGTTCAACCAAGAGCAACCGCAGGAAATGGTTTTAAATTAAAGCAGGAAAGATTTTGGTTAGACATAAAGAATAAATAGACCACCTAATGATAAAACAATAGGATGGTCTACCAAAGGAGATTATAGAACCATTGTCCCTGAAGATAAAGACAATCCTAATCTATGTAAGACAATTTAGATAATTATGCTTCTACAGGTGTCTCTTGAGATACCTTCCAGCTCTGTGATACTATGAAATAGGACAGAGCCACTGGAAACTTAGACACAAGCTGCTGGGCTGCCTCTCCTCTGTTGATCCCTGGAATCTTACACTTTTCAGAAGACTTTCCTTTGGCCTTTTTCTTTCTAACATGCAGCATGCATAAATCATTTACTGAAACCAGGAAGATTAGCAAGATCTGGACCCAGATATTAGAATAAAAGAAAAAAAATCCGGTTACCTATAAGACCCCCCCCCAAAAAAACAACAACAACAGTATTTTGCTCTTTAGATCTCAGTAAATGAGCCAAGCCAAGGACATCTTTGTGGAGGTACCTTCATCTGCTAAGTGTCATTACATTAGGTTGTGACCTTTATGGTTATCCCTAAGACAGGGATAAAATTCTTTGCATTGTTGCAAACCAACTCCATTGCCCCTTCTTCATGAGAATCTGGGAAATTCTGAAATGCACTCCCCTTAGGACCCTGCCCTAGTTGAGGCTGGGTTTCCCATAATAACCCCACCCCCATCTCCTTTTTTCAGCTGCCTCAAGAAAAGGATAAGTGGTCATTAAAGAAAGGCAGGAGGTCTGAAAATAGAGCAGGACGGTCATTTATGCGGAGCCTGCAACCCCATTTCAGACGACTTGATTGTTTTATTTGCCCCAGAGGCACCACTCTTCACACATTTTGCTCTTCTGTTTAAAAGGAGCCCCAACTAATCATTTTCTTGTGCTTCGATGCACTGGTCTCCCAAGTATTCCTTTTAAATTGAGTGAAAATTAAACTTAATGCACACAGTTCCATAATAACATTTCTTTTAATGAGACCCATCTTCTAATGGAAAGCACTGCCCTACTAAATTAAAAGTATGGAAATATATAAAACACATAATCCAACGAATGGAGTTAAAACTCTAATTTATTCATTTCACCAGACAATGTGATGAAGCATAGCAGGAACATGATAGAAAAAAAAAACAAACCTTACATTCCCCATCTCTGTCTACCATTTCCCCTTCCCCAGATGGGAAAGAAAAGGTCAGCATGAGAAAGAGATGACATTCAAAGCTGTCCCCCAGTAAGGCAAAACCAACTAAAATAAATAGTTTCCATATTCCACTAATCTGAAAATCTAATTGTAAATTTAAAACAATAACAACAAAAAACACTTCATTATATGAATTTTGCTTGTAAAGTGCTTCACTGAAAGTTTGATTTCTTTCTTTGTTTATTTTTAGCAAGCCCAGGATGAATTCCAAGTCATTTCAAAATTGCTATCAGAATAGGCTAATGGCCTTTGGTTATAGGTTTAAAAAATGCCATACATAATCTGCAGTGTTTTATGAGGTTATTAATTTGAATTATGGAATTCTAATTGCCTCGGAGCTTGTCCATAACCCACCACTCTGCTCCAGCAGAATGGAAAAGAACACAAAAGTATTCCCACCAGTGAGCTTGGAAGCTTGACAGATCCTACAAATGTTTCTCAAACTTTACAATTCTTCCCAAGGCTTTGGCTAGTTTGCAAAGGCTGTGATCAAAAGGTAACCATGACCTCAGAGGTGTGTGTTTAGCTTGTTCTTGGCACTGTCTGTGCAGATTGAGATGCTGGCATTGTGAGAGGCCAGAACTATGTCAACTCCTCCATTAAAGTGGAAGCCTACTTGTTTTATAATGATAAACAAATGGCTTTAGAGTACTGGGAGACATGGTTGGTGGGGGTGGGAGGTAGTGTGGATATGTAACTGGGAATTCTTCTTGTTTCCAGTGTTTGAGCAGCACCAGCATCACACATGGAAATTTGCAGGAAACGATTTTAACTCTGAAGCATATTTATGTTGAGAATAAGAAAGACTTAAACCCCCCTAGAAAGAAGTTGGTGTCTCCCTGCCCTCTGGAAGATATTGACCTCAATAATTTGTTTCTTCCCCCAGTTTCACCAAGCCCAATTCTGTAGGCCTTCAGGCACTGTTTAAGGTTCACCTTTTTCAATTAGTTCTTTACTTAGTAGACTAGAAAGGTTACACTGGGTGGCCTATAGATTGGACGATAACCATCTGAATTGCTGAGTTAATACTGGACTCATCTGCACAGAAATGGCTGAGGTCTGGATACATCTCACCAAAACAAGTTTTTGTTTGTTTGGATTTTTTTTCACAGATAAATAAATATAAAGCAAGAATGGGCAACATTATGAATTGCAGTAGCAGTCTGGGTTTATCAGAATAAGAGCCGGAGACTTGACTTCTCTATTGCCAAAAATAATCTGTAATGAAAATAGTTTTTTTAAACATTGCAAAAATGCTATTTCCTTTCCGTGGTACTTTTCACCACAGTCTTGAAACACATTGCAAACACTAATTCATGAAACTCCATCATGCAGTTTAGTGGGATATAACTTGTGTTGGGTAAAGAGCTACCACAGAATTCTACCACAAGGACCCTTAGACTTTTTCAGGGATTAGATTAAAGAGTCGAGACCTATCCCACACTGAACAACTGGTCAAAATACTGGACTAAATAAAGGAAACCTGACTTCCAAGTCCATAATTTTTTTTTTCTGCCAAACTAATTATTAATTGGCTTTATTGGTCTTTGGCTTTGATGTATTTTTTCTCATATGATAGGTAGTTCAGTAAGTATCCTTACCAGCCTTACCACACTCCCCAAAAAACAAACCAAAAACATTTACAAAGATTTTTGTTCTTAGGGCTCTTAGTGAGGATGGGGGCATTGCTGTGAAGTTAATTTTGCTCCTTAACACAAATCAGCCATTATGACCAAAAAAAAAAAGTTAACCACCAGGAACAACAAAATCTTTATGGTAGTAAATGGAATATCCTTTGAGAAATCACCTTCTAGCACCACTAAATAGGCAGCCTAATTTATAGCTTTTCATTGGACTGAAAATGTGCAGTGTATGTGGTTTGAATGCATGTCCTTGTCTCAAATACGCTGCCCCACACATTTCCACAAATGGTGAAGGCACAAGTGTTTGGATTAATATTAATTGCTTACAAAGCTCCTCTCCCACCTCCTGAAGTTGAAAGTCTTACTTTCTTTTAAATAGCCACATTTTATAAATGGACAGTTGTCAAACCATTTGCTTTGCTCCAAGTGGACAGTGGTGTGAGAAGGATAAATAAGCAAGCAGTCTAACCTTTCAGATTCCCACTTTTTTTTTTTAAGGGAGATCTTTTATTTGGTATTTGAGGTTAGCATTTCAAAATAAATGGAAAGCTTGAGAAATATTGAAAAGGAGGGTGAGGTGCCAAAGGCCTAGCTTCAGCATTTCTACCCAGAGAGGCTTTTAAATTGACTAGGGCTAGACAGGACAGGCACAGGCAGCTAGGCGGCACAGTGAATAAAGCACCAACCCTGGAGTCAGGAGGACCTGAATTCAAATGCAGCCTTAGACACTTCACACAAAGCTAGACATGTGACTTTGGGCAAGTCACTTAACCCCAAATGCCCCACCTTACCCCCTCCAAAACAAAAATTGACTAGGGCTGTGTTCTTCAGAAGAAAATGAAACTTGACCAAGACTTGCCAGGCTTCATGTTTGAATCTTGATTAAGACTCAACTCCATTTCCCCCCTGTACTCCTAGTTTAAGAGAGGGTGCTGGATTTAGAGTAAGAGGATCTAAATTCTAATCTCAACTAAGCTACTGAGAGCCTCTGTGACCTATGACAAATAACCTGACCTCTCTGGGTCTCAGGTTCCTCATCTGTAAAATAAGCAGTTCAGACCAGATGACCTCAAAAATCACTTCCAGTTCTAAATCAATAAACTGGCATTTATAAATGTGTATGTGTGTACATGCCCACACACACACACACACACACACACACACACACACACCTGAAGAACAGAAGCAGAATCATACCCTAAGTAAAATGCTTCAGTTCACTCCTGCAGATATAAGGATGGGTTTGAGATAGAACAAGTCTAAGGGTTAGTTGAGACAATGTCCTCTCTAAGTTTCAACACAAGGTCACATTATCTATGAAGACCTTCACTCTAACCCTTGGGCAAACTCTGAATATCCCATCTATGGAGGGATTCTGAGGGTAAACATATCCTAACTCCCAAGTTCGGACATGGACCTTCTGCTACATCTGAGGAGAGCCGTGGTCATGAAGAACCACAATGACATGGCCATGCAGGTATGGATCTGCTGGTTAGGAATGAATGGCTCTTTTCTTCTTGGCAGACCATATAATACTTTATACCCTGGTAAGTGTGATACAGATTTTGAAGTTTCATTAGCAGCCTTCTTTGCTAATTTCTAAATTATAGCGTTCTCCCCATGATGCAGGAGCTTAGTGGAGAAAATGACCTTGGGAGACTTTTTTTTTTCCTTCAGAGCATAGAAGAGAAGTAGAAGGCCTATTTCCCCCCAGTGTACAAACAGCAAGTTTTCTCTGACAGAAGCCAACCTGATTTACTTAAAAGTTAAATGAGTTGGTAACATTGGAATTACAAAAAGACGAGGACTTTTGACTCCTTTGAATTATGCAGTTTCTACATGGTGGCACTTTCTTTCATTTTAGTCACAAAATTGCATAATCATTATAGGCAGCTAAGAGGTGCAGTGGATAGACTTCTGGGCCTGCAGGCAAGAAGACCTAAACTCAAATTTGGTCTAAGAAACTTACTAGAGATGCAGAGGCAGGCCCAGAAGGGGCCTGATCAACTCGGAGGGCAAGTCTTCCCATCAACCACAAGGTCCACTACCAGGCCTATCACCAAATGGCTGGGACTGGAAAGAGCAAGGTAAGAAGCAAACACAAGGGCCCCTGTCCTGGACAGCAAACACTCCTGGGGCTACCACTTCATAGCCCAGAAATTTTTAAAAAAGCCCCTTTCAGGAACTCCAAAGTCCAGGATGACAGAGTGAACCTCACTTGCTCCAAATGCCCCCTCTGACCCTGAAAACATAGTAACTCTTGCCCCAGGGCAAAACCCTCTACAGTAAAGGCTTGGGATACTAGAGGAAGGGAGTGGCTAGGACCCTGCCTCAAAATGGGTAGAAAGCAGACTACAAAGACAAAGACTCTGGAGTCCTACTATCCTCAGAGGGAGGAAACAACCTCAAAGGGAGACAATGTGGACTCCACACCCAAAGTTGAAACTTCAACAGGGAATGGGTCCCAAGCACAGAAGGCTCTCCTAGATGAGATCAAAAGGAACTTTGAAAACTGAATGAGAGATATAGAAGGCAAAATGAATAATTCTCTCAAAAACAAAATAGCAGACTATAAAATACACAAAATGACGATTTAAAAAAATCTTATTAAGGGCTACAAAGGGCCTGCAATGGAAGAAAGGGAATGGATAAAGTGGAAAAGGGTAAATTATGCCAAACATAGAGGCCTAAAAACCGTATGGCAGAGGAAAAAAAGGGAGGGAGTTGGGAAGCATATGAGCTTTTCCCTCATTGGTTCTGGTACAAGGAGGGAATAACAACCAGTTAAGCATAGGACTCTCTGAAGAAGAAACGCAAAAAGTATCATTTTAGAGGGAAAGAGGGGAAGGAGAGGAGCTTCACATGAGATTTGTTCCTGTCACTCTTGATGTGAAGAAGAAATAGCATACTTCATTAAGTATAAAAATATCCTACAGGCAGTAGGAGGGGGAAAGGGTTAAGAAAGGGGGGGGTGGGAGTTGTTCGTAAGGAGGGAAGTAGTAAAGGGAAAGGGGAGGAAAAGGGAGGGGGGCTGAAAAGGGAACACTGAGGGAGGAGGTGGTCAAAAGGAAAACTATTAAGGGGGGAAGGGAGAAGGGAGGGAAAATATGAACATTAACAGGGACAGGAATAGGATGGAGGGAAAGAAACATATAACAATCATAACTGTAAATGTGAATGGAATGAATTCTCCCATAAAACGGAGATGGATAACAGAATGGATTAGAAATCATACTCCTACAATACGCTGTTTACAAGAAACACATCTGAAATAGAGGGATACACACAAGGTAAAGGTAATAGGTTGGAATAAAATATATCATGGCTCAGCTAAAGTGAAAAAATACCAGGCGTAGCAATCCTTATCTCACATAAAGCAAAAGCAAAAATTGACCTAGTTAAAAGAGATAAGGAAGGAAAATATATCCTGTTAAAAGGCACCATCAAGAATGAAGCAATATCATTACTTAACATATATGCACCAAGTGGTGTAGCATCCAAATTCCTAGAGGAGAAGGTAAAGGAATTAGAGAAAGAAATAGATAGCAAAACTATACTAGTGGGAGACCTTAATCTCCCCACTCTGAACTTGATAAATCCAACCTCAAAATAAACAAGAAAGAAGTTAAGGAGGTGAACAGGATTTTAGAGAAGATAGGTATGATAGATCTCTGGAGAAAACTGAATGGTAATAAAAAGGAATATACTTTCTTCTCAGTGGTTCATGGCACATACACAAAAATTGACCATGTTCTAGGGCATAAAAACATCAGAATTCTATGCAGTAAGGCAGAAATATTAAATGCATCCTTCTCAGATCATGATGCAATAAAAATTATATGCAATAAAGGGCCAGGGAAAGACAGACTAAAAACTAATCAGAAATTAAACAATTGAATCCTAAAGACTGAGTGGGTCAAACAAGAAATTATAGAAACAATCAGTAATTTCATTCAAGAAAATGATAATAATTAGACAACATACCAAAATCTGTGGGATGCATTAAAGGCAGTTCTTAGGGGAAGTTTTATATCCCTGAGTGCATACATGATTAAATTAGAGAAAAGGGAGCTCAACGAATTGGGCATGCAATTAAAAAACCTAGAAAAAGAACAAATTCAAAATTCCCAATTAAATACTAAATTAGAAATATTGAAAACCAAAGGAGAGATTATTTAATTGAAATTAAGAAAACTATTGAATTAATAAATAAAACCAAGAGCTGGTTTTATGAAAAAAACAACAAAATTGATATTCCAATTTTCATTCCAATGAAGAGGAAATCAAAACAATAATTAGGAATTATTTTTCCCAATTGTCTGTATATAAATTTGACAATCTTAGGGAAATGGATGAATATTTACAAACATACAAGTTGCCCAGATTAACTGAAGAGGAAGTAAATTACTTAAATAATCCCATCTCAGAAAAAGAAATTGAACAAGCCATCAGTCAGCTCCCTAGGAAAAAATCCCTAGGGCCAAATGGATTCACTAGTGAATTCTATCAAACATTTAAAGAACAATTGATTCCAATACTCTACAAACTATTTGGGAAAATTAGTGAAGAAGGAGTCCTACCAAATACTTTTTATGACACAAATATGGTACTGATACCTAAATCAGGAAGAGATAAAACAGAGAAAGAAAACTATAGACCAATCTCCCTCATGAATATAGATGCAAAAATTCTAAATAAAATACTAGCAAAAAGACTACAGCAACTTATCTCAAGAATAATGCACTTTGATCAGGTAGGATTTATTCCAGGAATGCAAGGATGGTTTAATATTAGGAAAACCATTAGTATAATTGAACATATCAACAATAAAACTAGCAGAAACCACATGATAATCTCAAAGGACGGAGAAAAAGCTTTTGACAAAATACAACATCCACTCCTATTAAAAACATTTGAAAGTATAGGAATAAATGGAGCATTACTTAAAATAATAGGTAGCATCTATTTAAAGCCATCAGCAAGTATAATATGTAATGGGGGAAAGCTAGAAGCATTTCCCATAAGATCAGGGGTGAAACAAAGGTGTCCACTATCACCCCTCTTATTCAGTCTGGTACTAGAAATGTTAGCACTAGCAATTAGAAAAGAAAAAGAAGTCAAAGGAATCAAATTAGGCAAAGAAGAGACCAAGCTATCACTCTTTGCAGATGATATGATGATATACTTAGACAATCCTAGAGAATCAAGTAAAAAGCTACTTGAGACAATAAATAAATTTGGCAAAGTTGCAGGATATAAATTAAACCCACATAAATCCTCGGCATTCCTATATATTTCCAATGAAATTCAACAGCAAAAATTGAAAGAGAAATCCCATTCAAAGTTACTATAGACATTATAAAATATTTGGGAATCTACCTGGCAAGATAAACCCAGGACCTGTATGATCATAACTACAAAACACTTTTCACACAAATAAAGTAAGATCTAACTAATTGGAAAAATATCAATTGCTCACGGCTGGGTCGAGCTAATATAATAAAAATGACAATTTTACCTAAATTAAATTATATATTTAGTGCCATACCAATTATTTTACCAAAAAACTACTTTATAGAGCTAGAAAAAATAGTAACAATATTCATTTGGAAGAATAAACGGTCCAGAATATCAAGGGAATTAATGAAAAGAAATGCTAGGGAAGGTGGACTAGCTATACCAGATTTCAATCTGTATTATAAAGCAGCAGTCATCAAAGTACTTGGAACTGGCTGAAGAATAGAGGAGTGGATCAATGGAATAGATTAGGCACACGAGATTCAGAAGTCAATGACTATAGTAATCTATTGTTCGATAAACCTCCAGACCCTGGTTTTTGGGATAAGAACTCACTATTTGACAAAAACTGCTGGGAAAACTGGAATATAGTATGGCAGAAACTGGGCATAGACCATTATCTAATACCATATACCAAAATAAAGTCTAAATGGGTGCATGATCTAGGTATAAAGGTTGATACTGTAAGCAGTCTCCTAAAACAAGGAATAGTTTACCTATCAGACTTGTGGAGAGGGAAAGACTTTATGACTAAACAAGAATTAGAGAACATTATAAAATGTAAAATCGATAATTTTGACTACATGAAATTGAAAAGTTTCTGTATAAACAAATCCAATGTAACCAAGATTAAGAGGGAGGTTGGAAATTAGGAAAGAATCTTTACAACCAATGTCTCTGACAAAGGACTCATTTCTAAAAAAAAAAAGAGAATAGAGTCAAATTTATAAGAATACAAGTCATTCCCCAATTGATAAATGGTCAAAGGATATGAACAGGAAGTTTTCAGAGAAAGAAATTATAGCTATCTATAAGCACATGAAGAAATGCTCTAATTCACTATTGATTAGAGAAATACAAATCAAAACAATTCTGAGGTACCACATCTCACCAGTCAGATTGGCTAAGATGACAAAACAGAAAAATCACAAATGCTGGAGAGGATGTGGGCAAATTGGAACACTAATGCTTTGCTGGTGGAGTTGTAAACTGATCCAGCCTTTCTGGAGAGCAATCTGGAATTATGCCCAAAGGGCTATAAATACTTTCATACCCTTTGATCCAGCAATACCACTCCTAGGGCTATATCCCAAAGAGATCTTAGAAATGGGAGAAAGACCCATATGTACAAAAATGTTTATAGCAGCTCTTTTTGTGGTAGCAAAGAATTGGAAATTAAGGGGGTGCCCATCAATTGGGGAATGGCTGAACAAGTTGTGGTATATGCATGTTATGGAATACTATTGTGCTATAAGAAATGAGGAGCAGACAGTCTTCATATTTACAAGGAGAGGCTTAAAAGAACTGATGCTGAGTGAGAAGAGTAGAACCAGGAGAAATGTGTACACAATTACAGACACAACGTATGTGTGATGACCAGCTTTGATAGACTGGACCCTTCACAGCAATGCAGTGATATAAGTCAATCCCAAAAGATTCATGATGGAGAGAAATATGTGCATCCAGAGAAAGAACTAAGTTTATATCCAAGTGGAAGCAAAATACCTGATCTTTTTCCTTCTCTTATTTGGTTTTATGTCCTCTTTACCATTTTTCATTCCAGCTGGTACAATCCATCCTTATAACCTGACTAATGTATAATGTGAAAGTATTTACAGATCCTATACTTGATTATAAGCCGCCATGGGTGGAGGGAGGAGAGGGAGGGGGACAAAATGTGAAACTCAAGGAATTGTGGAATTGAATCCTGTAAACTAAAAGGAAACAAACAAATTAATTTTAAAAAAGATTAAAAAAATGAGACTTACCTTCCCTACAACTACATCCAAATAAATTAAATTTTACTGCAAATCAAAATTGAAAGAAAAAGTGTTATTTTAGTTATACTAAAGTTAATTCTTATCTAAATTTTTCAATAAAATAAGATATTCAATGTAAAAAAAAGAACTTACTAGTTTTGTGTCTATGGGCAAGAAACTTAACCATTGCCTGCCTGTTTCCTCTATAATAAAATTCCAATAATATCTACCTCACAGGGTTGTTATGAGGACCAAATGAGATACTATTTGTAAGAAAGCACAGTGTCTGGCACAAAGTAGGTGTTTAATAAATGCCAGTTCCCTTCCCTTTCTCTGGTCAAAAATCTTGTCAATCTATAATACTTCCTTATTGCTTTCAACTAGGGCTCCAACTAGGGTGAAACAGCTAGACCTTTGATATAAGGCACCAAATTTAGAGGGTTCTGACATAATTTGCAAAAAAAAAAATGGACTCAGCACCTATTTGGCAAGAATAATTCATTTTTTGTTTTGTTTTGTTTTTAAGTGACAGCAACACAGTTTAGATCCTCTGAGACCTAACCCCAATGGAGGCCATGTGATATCTTGGGATCTCTGCTCAGTGTAGCTGACCCCCAGCTATCCCAATAACAAAAATGTTTTTCATGACAGAACTTAAAGTGCAAAAATTGTTAGTTTCAGCTCTTCCTTCCACAAGTATAATATAATTATTGTACTTTATTTGATTAAGGTTCAATTATGTACTAATCTATCTCCAACTGGATCCTAGGATCCCTGAAGACAGGTACTTTATCTTTTCCTATCTATAACACAAGGCTACGTAGAAAGGGTACACTTAGTAAAGATATGTTGATTCATTGATTGATTAGAAAAAGTTGAGCATTTTATTGCTGACATTTTCAACTTGTGACATTACTTTTCTCCGAATGCCAGGTGGTAGAATGGAGAGAGTATTGTCTGGAGGCAGAGGAACTGAATTCAAACTCAATGCTAGACCTTACTCCTTTTGTGGCCTTGGACAACCACTTAACTTCAATAGGCTCCAGTTTCTTTATCTGCAAAATTTGAAGGTTGGACTGGATGACTTCTGAGCATCCTTCTTGCTTTATATTTCTAATCCTGACAAAGTATACAGAAGATCGAGGAGGAGTAATAGAATTATGTTTAGTTTCAAGAATATATTCATCATGACATAAGTTCATGAACCTGATAATGGAATCATGGTGGTATGTTTAAGTAGGGATAAAAAGAGGGAAACTAAAAAGTTACATCATTGTGGAAAGTTGTGCTACAAACCACCTGAGAAGTTAGAGCTTATGGAACATATTTTCCTAATGTAAATCACAAGAGTAGAATTTAGAGAAGATATTTTAATGATGGGAGAATTCAACTGACAGTTTCATTCTGCTAGAAACAAAACATTGAATAAATTCATACCTACCCTTGTTGACAACCTAAGCTCTTTCAAAATGGGGATAAATAAGAGGGATTTCCACTCTGGATTTACTTCAGACCAACAATGAAGAAAGGTTTGGCAATAGTACAAATTGTAGTTACCTTTAGAGGAAGTCACTATGACATCTTGGGCTAGAGCTAAGGAAAGTAATGTTGGATATAATCAGACATGGACCCAAGTATAGGAAAACCAGTTTTAAGAAGTTCACTGCAAAGATCATGTGAACTTTTCTTATTTTTATAGCAATATTAGGGTGCAAACATACTCTTTCCCCAGTCATATCAATAACCAAGAAGGGATGAATTTTAAACAGAAGGCACTGAAATATTCAAGTAGAGGTATTCAAGGGTGGTGTTGGTGACCACTTCTTTAGAAGATGGGAGGAATTCATACATATATCAATAAGCTAGGGACTGGACTTGAGAGTTTCTAAGGTCTCTTTGAACTCTAAGATTGTATGATGCAACGTAAACTCAACACAGTTCCATATGTGCTGTCTCTGCCTTTAGAATGTGAGCTCTTTGAGAACTGGGATTTTCTTATATTACTTATATCCCCAGAGTTTAGCATAATACTTTGTGCATAGTAAATGCTTAATAAAGACTTCTTTCATTGACTCATTCATTCATTCATTCACCTCTCATCTTCTCTTACGGAGAGCCAAAGTAGATGATACAGGTTATCATTCAAGAAATAACTAGTGATTTCTACTGTCATCACTGCTATAGATTATGTAAATAATTATGACTTGGGAATCAGTAGGCACTCAAGTCAGAATTGAACCAGAAATCAAATGCCAAAAAAACCCAAAAGACAATCATTTAATTATCAATCCCTTGAGCCAATAAACCTCAAAACATAGTTTTATTTCCTATGCCAAGGCTGGAGCCTCCCATGCATAAGAGCATCTTTGGAAAATAAGTTAAAAAGAAGAAATAAACCAAAAATCTAACCTGTGCTTCATTCATCTTGGAGGGCCCCTGGAAACTTTTATTCATGGTGAAGTTTTGCAATATCATTCCTATTTAACTCCTTCTATAGCATATACACACTGTTATTTTTATTCTACCACATATGAGTGACAAAATTGGGTGACAAAAAAGGGTGGGGACCTGAAAGGCTTCTATTTCTTGCATGGTACAAGACAATTTACACTATGGAACGTCCTTGCAATGTGTGGTGAAAGAGCAATAAACATGAAGCTGTAAGATAGAACTTTAAGTGCACCAACACTTATTATTAGCTCAGTGACCTTGGTCAAGTGATTTAACTTCCTCAGCCCTCCCTTAGTTTTTTCAACTTTAAATACAAATGATTTAAATAATTTATATAAAGATAATAACTTTGTGCTTCCTACTTCACACAGTTGTTGCAAGTGTTTAAGAAACCAAAGTTTAATACATAAGTAAATTGTTACTATTACTATTCCTACAAATTTTCCTGTGAATCTAAATCTTTTCTTGAAAACACACCCTTAAAAATACAAAAAGGAGACATAGAAGTTCAGCACCATGTTGAGAAACCAATTTTTAAACATGTTTTTCAGGCTGTTTTTGCATGCATGTGGGGGGTGGGGTGGGAGGAGGGAGTCAAATGGCAATGCTTTTGGAGAAAATACTTAACTTACTTAAATGATTAGGATTCCAATCAGCAATAGAATGTGTATGCAAATAAACATGAATCAAAGAGAATAAAATTCAGTGACATTTTCAGTCCAGCAACATATCAACTATGTTTCTGAAGCCAAGGAAATTCTAAAAAGAAAAAGAAAGATTCTTTTGCCAACTTTCTTCTTACTTAATTTTATACCCTTATGTATTATGAGGTAGATTTAATCCATATGGTTTGATTCATTTACAGATTGAAAAATGGGATTTTTGAGAGATGGCATGTGAAGATGTATGAGGGAAGATGTAGCTCCTTTTTTTTTCTTTATTCACTTAAACTCAGCTTATTTGAAACAGGTCACATTTTTTAGCAAACGATTCAAGACAAACTTACAAATGTTTGGCTGCTGCTTGAAAAAAATCATAATATTCCAAATTCAGATTAGTTTCCAATCTGTGCCAGTTCTTCCAAAAATAGGGACATTCAATTATTATTTTTTCATTATCTTTTTTTCAATCTTTCCATGATAACGTCAATGACTTTTGACTTTGCAAATACCAAAAAGAGAGAGGGATGTTATCCTTCATTATATATAAAGACAAAAAAAGTTCTTACTCCTGATTTTTATTTGGTTGTTTTCCCTGAATAATCAGAAATTCTTTTATTATTCCCTGTGAAGGATGCAAGTATGTTAATCCTATTTTCAGGTCATGGAAACAGATTTTTATCTAGTATTTCTACTGCTTTTTACCCTGCACAGTAAGAATGGTTATTTACATGATCAAAGTACATCTTTCTACAATTTACACCCTTTTCCCCAGATCCATTAAATTTCCTCTGTTGTTAACATACCATGTCTCCACAATTTTCACTGTATTTGCACTTGATTCAGGGCTTGTGAAGTGTTTTTTAGTATAATTGATATGAAGCACAAGCAGCAAAAGCCTAGTTAATTTATTAATTTCCTCTATTTACAACATTTACCCCAAACTCATAGAAAAGTCAGTTTTATTGGATTTGGGGTATAAGAAGCTGAAAGTCTATGGCTTTGCAGTCCTAAGCAGAAAGACATCTG
Organism: Petaurus breviceps papuanus; assembly: GCF_028583685.1. Taxonomy (NCBI): domain Eukaryota; kingdom Metazoa; phylum Chordata; class Mammalia; order Diprotodontia; family Petauridae; genus Petaurus; species Petaurus breviceps. The sequence goes on along the minus strand of NW_027185694.1, from coordinate 5,833,485 downwards.
GAAGAACACACGAAATCAATTGAGTTACAAATTCTATCTCAAACTCTGAGAGAGGTTAACTATGCAATCTATCAGAGAGATCTTTTATCAGTTAAATTCCACTACCACAGGATTCCAATCTACCTCCCATTGAACTCATTCCCCAAACCCCTTGTCAAACAGGCTAATCATGTAAGGTTTAAGTGGCATGTTCAAACCTCCTCTTTCCCAAGGGAAGCCAGGTTCCCATTAAAGTAAGAGGAACAATGACATCATGATGGTGGAGTCAAGGTAAAGTTTATTTTTCTGTAGCTGAGCAGTCTGATATGAGCTCAAAAGACTCTAGCACAGATTGGGCATAAATAATCCATTTGAACATTTGGGATGAAGATGTCTCTCCATCTTTCTGTGTATGTACACACACATGATGTAAGTATGCACATATATGTGTATATATACACATACACACATATACATGCCCCATATGCATGTATATGTAGGAAATCAGACAAAAAGGGACACAAAGGTCAGAACTGAATAAAAAAATCACTAGACAACCAGAAACAAGGGAAGGACAATAATACATATCATATTTATGGTCCATGTAAATGTATATAAGATTAAGGGCTTTTTTGGTTTATTTTAAATTAGACAGTGGAGTTAAGAGCCAACTGGATTGATTAAGATTTCATTTTATGTTTTGGGAATTTAAGTATTTTAAATTTTTGTAGGGAATGCATCTTTTAAAAATGTTTTATTAGCATATGACCTTATATAGTAGATTCTGAAAATTCTTTTGATTTCTTCTCTGTTGTGCGCCTTTTAAATTTGGTGATTTGATTCTACTTCCTCTTTGTTTTGGTCAGGATGCCTAAAGTTTCATATTGTGAAATTCTGGGAGATAAATACTAAGGATGAGTTCATCCCTATGTGTGAGGGTGTTAGCCTATTAATTTCTCCACTTTTGATTCCCTTAAACTCCATCCCCTCTTAGTCTTTAGTCCACATTCTGCCACTTTCATGTTTCCGTAGTAATTCATTTAGAATTCTTTGCATATCGATTTAAAACAATTCACAAACAACAATATCAATTGCTCGTGGGTAGGGTGAGACAATGTAATTAAAATGACAATTCTCCTCAAATTAATTTATTTATTCAGTGCCATAACAATCAAATTACCAAACATATTTTGTGGAGTTAGAAAAAAATAATAATCAAATTCATTTGGAAGAACAAAAGGTCAAGAATATCAAAAGATAAATGGAAAAAATTGTGCAAGAAGGTAGCCAAAACAGATTTCAAACTATATTAGAAAGTAGTAATCATCATAACAACCTATTATAGGATAAGAAATATAGTGGTAGAACAGTGGAAAAGATTAGGTACACAATAAACAATGGTAAATGACCATAGTAATTTAGTGTTTGATAAGCCCAAAGACTCAAGCTTTTGGGAAAAGAATTCGTTACTTGAACAAAAAAAAAAAAAACTTCTGGGAAAACTCCAAAAGAAAATGGCAGCAATTAGTTATAGAAAAACATACACTGTATACCAAGATGAGGTCTAAATTCATACATGATTTAGACATAAAAGGTGATAACTACAAACAAATTAGATGAGCAAGAAATAGTTCAGCTGTTCAGAAGAAAGGATTTATGGCCAAACAAGAGATAAAGAGCATTAAAAATCTAAAATGGATAATTTTGATTGTATTAAGTTTTAAAGGTTTTGGACAAACAAAACCAATGCAACCAAGATTAGAATGAAAGCAGAAATGGAGGGGAGGGCAGGGTAGAGAATTTTATAGTAAGTATCTCTGATAAAGTCCCCATTTCTCAAATATATAGAGAACTAAATCAAATTTATAAGAACACAAGTCATTCCCCAATTAAGAAACAGTCAAGGAATGTGAACAGGAAGGTTTTAGAAGAAAAAAAAATATCAAAGCTAGTTATAGTCATATGAAAAAAAATGCTCTAAATAACTGCTGATTAGATAAACACAAACTGAAACAACTCTAAGGTACCACCTCATACTTATCAGATTGGCTAATATGGCAGAAAAGGAAAATGAGAAATGTTGGAGGGTAAGAGGCAAAATTAGTGTATTAATGCATTGCTGGTGAAGCTGTGAGCTAGTCCAACCATTTTGAAAAGAAATTTGGAAATATGCCCAAAACGCAATCAAATTGTGCATACCCTTTGACTCAGCAATACCACTACTAGATCTGTATCCCAAAGAGATTTTAGCAAAAAGGTGGGAGGAGGGGAAAGATCTACTTGCCAAAAAAATTTATAGTAGCTCTTTTTGTGGTGCCAAAGAATTAGAAATTGAGGGGATGTCCATTAATCAGGGAATGTCTAAACAAATAGTGGTATATGATTGAAAACAAATACTATTGTGCTATAAGAAATGACAAGCAGGAGAATTTCAGAAAAACTGGAAAGGTTTACATGAAGTGATGCATAGTGAAGTAAACAGTATCAGGAGATCATTGTACACAGTAACAACAATATTATATAATGATCAACTGTGAATAACTTAAATACTCTCAGCAATACAATAATCCAAGACAATTCCAAAGGACTTGTGATGAAAAATACTCTTCCCTTCCAGAGAAAGAACTGATGGCATATGAATATAGATTTAATGATACTATTTTGTCCCTTTATTTTTTTTCATTTTTTGATTTGTTTTCTTTCATGATATGACTAATTTGGAAATATGTTTTATATGATTGCTCATGTATAATCTATGTCAAATTGTTTACCATCTCAGGGAAGTGTTAGGAAAGGGTATAAGGAAGAGAATTGGGAATTCAAAATTTTAAAAATGAATATCAAAATTGTTTTATAGAAAATTCTCTTCACACCCTTTGAACTTTTGCTACTTTGGGACAGACAAATACACACACATATATATGTATGTATGTATGTTCCATGGAGATCAATGATAGGAAGAAAGGCCCTATATGTATTAAAAGAGTCACAGTAACACTTTTTGTGGTAAAAAAACAAAGATTTCTGACAGTGCCAAGGGCAAATGAGATCTCCCTTCTCTCAGTGCTTTATCTTTTCATTTCTTGTCTTAGTCTAAAAAGAAGGTTGGGTCCAGCCTTTTTTTTTGTCATGTCTGATTCTTCATGACCCCATTTGAGGTTTTCTTGGCAAAGATACTAGAATTGTTTGCCATTTCCTTCTCTAGCTCATTTTACAGATGAGGAAATGGAGACAAACTGGGTTAAGTGACTTGCCCAAGATGACACAGCTAGTAAGTGACTGTGGCTGGATTTCAACTCAAGATGTTCCTGACTCAAGGTCCAGCACTCTATCCACTGTGCCACCTAGTAGCCCTCCCATCTATCAATTACTTGAAAGTGAGAGCATAGTAGCTCCTCTCTTCCTTTCTCACCCTATTACTGGTGATTTGCCTGATAAGCAGCAAATGAAGAGGGGCACAATTGCCAGAACTAAGAGTACTGCTCCCAAGCTTAGACAGAGGCATTAAAAAGGGAAAGATGATGGCCAGGCTCCTTTCTAGGATTAGCTGATGGGTCCTCTCAGCTGAGGCCAGTAGTAAACAGAGATTCCTACCAATAACTGGGCATTCAAGGCTAGGGAAAGAATGAAGCAGTTTTGAGCTCCAGTTTGTACCAGACCCAAAATTCTCTGCCAGAGTCTGAGCCAAAACCCAAACACCAAAGTTTCTCCCTCTTCATTTGATAACTAACTTGGATGAATTTGTGAATTGAACATGTGTGAGAAGTGACTGATTTACCTCCCTTTGCCCACTCATAATACCAACTAAAGTGAAATTCCTGGGTTGAGTGGCAGTGTTCATAGTAGTTTGGTATATGATTTTATACATTCTTTTATAATTATTAGTGCTATTAATTTACTCATAGATTATATTCCAAGATAAAAATCAACTGTATGTAACATCCAAGTTTGTTTACTTCTGTGAAGAGCCAACTTCATTGAGTCATGTGACTAGAGAAATTCAGGAAGGTCAAGAAAGAGTCAGGTTTTATAAGTGACTAAGGGCTCTCAGGCAGATGTCAGAGTAGATAATTCATGAAAATATATATCCCTTGACAATTTATCAATGTCTCACCCTAGAGATTGGAATTGAGTGCTTCTGTCTAGTGGGGCATACATGAATGGTTAAGGTCTGTGTGATTCCCTCAGAAACAGACTCTTTGTGCTAAGTGGGATCAGATGAATGGTTAGCTATACCATTTGAGATATATATATGTATATTTCACCATTTATGCTACCATAATTGGGCTTGTATATTTCCCCTAATTTCCTATGTTTCTTGCCTACAGATAAGTAAGAGACAGAGCAAGACAGGTATTTAAGGATCATAATCCCATACATACTAAGAGGACATAAATGAAAAAAAGTGCACAGTGAGTTTTAACCATATTTTCCTTTCTCTTTGTAAGAAAGGTAACCTCACTCTCTACAATAATCCCATATTTATTAAACCTCCCTATCTATCAGAAAGCAGTTAGGTAGAGCAGTGGATGGGCCTGGAATCAGGAAGGTTCCTCTTCCTGAATTCAAATCCATCCTCAGACACTTACTAGCTAGGTGACCTGGGCAAGAACTTCACCCTGTTTGCCTCAGTTTCTTCATCTCTAAAAGGAGCTAGAGAAGGAAATGGCAAACCACTCCAGTTGTTGTTGTGTTTGTCCTTCATTTTCATTTTTTTTTTGCTTTTTTTTGGAGGGCAATTGGGGTTAAGTGACTTGCCCAAGATCACACAGCTAGTTTTTGTGTTAAGTGACTGAGGCCAGATTTGAAATCAGGTCCTCCTGACTCCATGGTCGGTGCTCTATTCACTGTGCCACCTAGCCACCCCAAAAGCCTACAGTACCTCGTATTCCCAGGCAGTCTCCCATCCAAGTACTAACCAGGCCTGACCCTGCTTAGCTTCTGAGATCAGACAAGATCAGGCGCATTCAGGGTGGTATGAACGTAGACTTGTCCTTCATTTTCAAAGAGGACCATGGCATCAGGGAAATGATGACATGACTTGCAGTTCACTTTGATTTGAGTGAAGGAGGTCTATGCAAGGTCACCAGCCTAACTTTCTCCTCCAGAGTCATCTGGATCCAGTGACCAGATATTCATCAGGATGACTAGAGATGACCCAGGATGCAATGGGAGACCCTGGCCCTTTTAGACCTTTTAATACACTCACTTAGAATGAGATAATGCCCAGTCAGTGCACAGGCCTTTTTAAGAAGTTAGTGAAGGAATGGTCCCTTTAATTACAAAAAAGAAATAAAATCTAGGTGGAAGGGGAAGTCCTTCAGGGTTGCTGTTCCAAAAAGAAAAAGTTACCATTGTCATTCACTCTAAGGCAGGAAGGGCCAAAATAGAGGCATTAAGTGGAGCTTGGGCAGGGACTTATTGTGGTGCAACTTATGAGCTTCATAGTGAAGTGGGTTTAAAGTTGAAAGAGAGAGGAAGGGGGGGGAAGGAATGAAAGAATGAATGAACAAATGAAGGAAGGAACAAAAGGAAGAAAGGAAGAAAGAAAGAAAGAAAGAAAGAAAGAAAGAAAGAAAGAAAGAAAGAAAGGGAGGAAGGAAGGAAGGAAGGGAGGAAGGAAGGGAGGAAGGAAGGGAGGAAGGGAGGGAGGGAGGGAGGAAGGAAGGGAGGGAGGAAGGAAGAGAGGAAGGAAGGAAGGAAGAAAGAAAGAAAGAAAGAAAGAAAGAAAGAAAGAAAGAAAGAAAGAAAGAAAGAAAGAAAGAAAGAAAGAAAGAAAGAAAGAAAGAAAGAAAGAAAGGAAGAAAGAAAGGAAGGAAGGAAGGAAGGAAGGAAGGAAGGAAGGAAGGAAGGAAGGAAACCCCAAGTTAAGTAAACCAGTCCAGTATCTTTGCCAAGAAAATCCAAAAATGTGTCATGAAGAGTTGGAAATGACTGAGAAATAACTAAATGAGAAAAAAAAACATGTATCAGAACATCTTATACAAGTTTCTGCCATGAATGAGAACAACTTTTGTCCTATAGACTATGATTAAAAGCAGTCAGTCAGCACTTTTTTGTTGGTGGTGGTGGTGCTGCTGCTGTTTTTGTTTGTTGTTTTATTTTGGGTTTTGTTGTTGTTGTTTTTGATGGGGGGGGGGGTTATTTGTTTTCTTTTTGTTTTTGTTTTCCACAGGGGTTATATAGCTTTAAGAAGGAGTCCCTATGAATCCCTGGCAGCCTTATTCTTGTCTCTGTGTGGTTCCTCTCATTGGCACTGCTTTCTCATTAGCACTTTCACACTTGATTAATTAATGCAAGGCAAAAGCCATGGTCTTTCACTACTCTGGGTTTTCTTCTAAGGCATTTTACTAGGCATATAATTATTTGGATGCATCATGGTCTGGTGGATTGTACCCAATAATCTGCAATAAAAAATCGGGTGGGGGTAAAGTTCTGAACTCCTATTTGCCATAGAATCATAAAGCCATGGAGTTGGAAATGACCCAAGATCCATCCATCAAATATATTAATTCCCTCTATATTCTTTCGATAAATGATCATTTAGACTCTGCTTGAATACTTCCAGTGACAGATGATTCAACTAATTTGTGAGACAATCCATTCTATTTTTTTTAACTCCTCTATTTTCTAGAAGTCCTTCTTTGTCCAAATCCACCTTCCTATAACTTATGTCTTGTTGCTTCTGCCAGGTAGTATATCTAGTCATTCTTTCACAAAGCAAACTTCTAGGCATTTGAAGACAATAACTGTGCCTTTCCCTCCTTTCCCACCCCAGGCTCCTCTTTTCTAGGTGAAAATTCCTCTTGATGTACATACTCTACCTTACCAATAATCATCCGAAAATGTGTTGCCCATAACAGAGCATAATATTTTAGATGTGCTCTGACCAAGGGCAAAGCATCATGAGGTTACCTTCACTTGGTTTTTTGGCCAGTGTTCTTTTAACTGAGGTAGCCTAAGACAGAGTTAGTCTTTCCAGTTATGATGTAACACTATTGACTCATAATGAATTTGCCAGAATGTCTTTCATATACACCATGCCATTCACTTATTTACAACAGATGTACTATTTTTATATCTACTTTAGTGTTCTCCCTTCTCATCCTCTTTCAAATCAAGAAACAGATTTTTGGCAACTAGCACAGCAAAGAAATATCACTTATAAGAAATCATTTCATATCCCTATAACTGTATGATTTTGGACAAGCCACTTAACTTCCTTAGGCTTGGAAAATTAGGCAATTCGACTACAAAGCCTTTGAGGTCTCTTTTTGATTTATGATCTGGCAAACTAGAAGGTAGGGTTGTCATGACAGTACAAAAATATATATTCAAGATGGACAGATAGATACACACATAGATGGATGGAGGAATACATATATATATGGACACATATGTACATGTGTATGTAGATATATAGATTATAGATAGATAGATAGATAGATAGATAGATAGATAGATAGATAGATAGATAGATAGATAGAT
>NW_027185694.1:5787497-5826008 GCF_028583685.1 Petaurus breviceps papuanus | reverse complement strand
GATAGATAGATAGATAGATAGATAGATAGATAGATAGATAGATAGATGTAGACATAGATATAGATATGAAAGGAATACTAGGGATAGGGGGAAGAGTAACTTCCTATAGGAAAAACCATGAGAAGACTGCCTATATCTACATGAATACTTACATTTATACCTATATCTCCATATATCCATGGCATAGCCTTTACTCCTCCTTCTTTCACTGGTCTTCCCTTTTCATCCATACACACACACACACACACACACACACACACACACACACACACACACCACTCAAAATGCCAAAATCTCTGTGACTTTCATATATTCTTTCCTAGCCATCTGTCTTCTGTTTGTGCTGTCTTTCCCTATTAGAATGTAAGGTTTTTGAGGGCTGGGACTATTCTTTATTATATTCATATACCAAAGGCTTAATACAGGGTCTTACCATCTAATAAACACAATTGTTGTTTTTTTTGTTTGTTTGTTTTTTTAATCCATGCATTCATATGGACGGAGGAAGAAATGCAAGATAGAGAGAAGAGATTGAAATAGAAAATTTACATTGCAAGCTAAATTTTGGGGGAGGGGGGGAGGGCAACATCATGCTCATAAATACCCTTGATAGCTTGTACTTTGTGGTAGATTAGATGGTTCCATTAAAAGAATATCTTTTGACTCACCTCTTAGCTGCTTATGTCTTAGTTCCATGCTATATGCTTCTTTTAGAATTTAGCTCCTGTTGTCTAACATCTGGGTGATGAAAGGTTGAAAGTTACAGGGCTACTACTGGTATTTGTTAATGAACCTTTAAATTGGCTATTACTATTATAGGCTGTTTATGTTGGCTTTGCTTCCTTGGGTCTTTTATCAAAATAGACAACCTGATTAATTTCCTTCAGTTGTCTTTACAATATGTGGGCTAGGTCCAATCAAAATGACTGTCAGACACAATGCCAGGCCTTGAGTTGGCTACAGGGTTGGTTTCATTGTCATCCAGGAAGATGGTTTTGAAGGGGTTCGAGAGGATAGGGAATATAAGGGGAGAAAGCATTATAAAGGGGTCTTACAGATAAGTCACTTGTCTAAGAGAATAGGGTACTAATGCTACATGAAGTACTCAGCACCTTTGCATTTATTGACATTCCTGTGGTTACCTTGGTATCATAATGAATTAATGATGGTTAAAAGAAATACATTTTTAGGCTCTTCCATTTTCTTAATTATCAGCAGAATATAAATCTATACTAACCTCGTTCAGGAGTAGTTTTCCTTCTTTTTTTCTCAGAATTATCAACCAATCTTAAGGTGTGGAAAACAGAGGGACCCACCTGAATGACAAGGCCTAAATGAAACTTACTGGTCCCTTATTTGAAAAGTTTGTCTCAGGTTCTGTGTCTTAATTTCTTAAGAAGTACTGGCCATTTCTTAATTAAGAAACATTAAGACATCAGAAAGTTATTATCACAATCTGCAATTATTCTAGTTTTGCTTTCAATTAAAACAAAAATAGAAGAATGGAAAGCACATTTGCAAAGGATCAGACTAGTCAAATTAAGTAAACAAATTGCCTAAATAAACCTTATTGACCAAGTTGAATAGATATGATCTGAGGGGGAGGAAGGGGAATGAACTGGACCTATGATTTTATTGGTATAGGGAGTTCTCAGTTAGAATCTTCTACCACTCACCCAGGTCAGCAATTTATCTAGAACTCATAGTTTTAGTTTTAAAATATTACTGAAAGATGAAGTGATTCCAGGTCTTCTTAAGTTCAAGGCTGACCTTCCCCCACTATAACAAGTTGCCCCTTAGATGAGTATGATATAATGGGAATGTTGTCAATATTGCTGTTTTTCAAAATAAAAAAAAAAAACTAGGGGACAAATTTCCTACATCCTTTTGAAATAATGTCACTGAAGTAAAAATTCTAGTTAGTTATTTTTGAGGTTCATCTACATAGCATATTCTCTACACAATTTATGGGGCAAATGAAATGCTTTGTGGGTAAATGCTTAAACATGTTGAAGAAGTAGAATAACGGTCCTTGGCTTCTTGGTCTGTGGGCTAAATTCTGCAACTTTCACTCTATGACTTAAGTTGTGGAATTGTAGACTTCTATGAGAATCTTTCACAACTCGTAAAAGATCTATATTTAGAAAGTCATCAAATTTATTTGCAAAAAAATTTTCTTGATTGAGTTCATATGCTTATTACATTTGTATGGGCCATAGTTGCCAATCACTTCAAAGCTCTGGCCAATAAAAAATAAGCATAGGAAATCAGAAGGAAGACAATTAATGAGCAAACCATTATGGCTATAGTTGGGTGATTTAATTCTTCATTTTTGGGGGGGATATGATAATCCTCTACTTTCTTACCACCCCACTCCATTTGGAGACAATCTTGCAAATTCCAAATTCCTATGTCTCCTACTTTTTATGTACTCAATAGTATATAGTGGGGAAAACATTTGAGTTGGAGTCAAAAGAACTGCACTTGAATCCTGGGTCTTTCACTTTTTAACTGTGTGACTTTGAACTAGTAATTTTGAACTAAGTCTCTCAGGGCCTCAGTTTCCTGATATGTCAAATGATGTGAATAGACTGGATGACCTCTCAAGTCCCTTGTAACTCCAAATATCTCATCTTGTGATCCTAATTATGATTCATCACATAGACTCTATTACTTGTTTCTATACAGTTCAAAAAGTGAAGTAGAGATTTGACAATTTATAACCTGATCTCTTGAATAAATATAACTAGGTCATAGAGCTATTGAACTTCCTGCATCCCATCTACACTCGCATTCAAAACTGAAATTGATGGAATTAGTTCAAATTAGTTAAAACATTTTTAAAATCTCGATTTTCCTCACTTAAGATTATAGAATTTGGGCGGCTAGGTGGCACAGTGAGTAGTGCTGGCCCCGGAGTCAGGAGGACACAAGTTAGGTTCCGGCCTCAGACACTTAACACACACACACACGCACACACACAACTAGCCGTGTAAGCTTGGGCAAGTTACTTAACCCCAATTTCCCTCCAAAAGGCAAAAAAATAAAATAAAATAAAAGATTATAGAATTTGAACTGAAAAGGATTTCAGGGGTGGTCTAGCTCAATGATTTATTTTTGTAGATAAAAAGGCATCTGTATCCTTACAAGGTTTAGTCTTTTTTCCCCACATGACACAATTATCTGTGGCACCATGTGAACCTAACTCCTCTTATTCAAGAGTCAGTGATCCTTCCACTGTCCCATATTGTCTGATGAGTTAAGGAATGTATCTTTCTTTACATTAAGATTTCACACCAGTTCCACACAAATATGTGTTGCAAAATCAGAAATAAATTTTATAATTATTTAAGTCTACCAAATGATCATATAGATTCATAACAGAATTTTTTCCTACTTAATTGAGTGAAGAAATAAATTATGGGTATATGTATCTTCAGTGTTTTGTTAGTAAATATGAAGATCTATAACAACATAGGTTGAGATAGAAAGATGGATAAGATTTTTAAAATTCTGACAATATAGACAGCTAAACTGTTAATTTCTAGAATGAAAAGTCTATCTTATGAAATGATGCAAAGCTCCTCCTGTTCTATTATGTGGGATACTTTTGCAAGGTTAATTATCCTCTGCTAGCCCATAATAACTTAAATAAATAGAAGAAATTTTCTTTTTTACATATCAGGCATGCTAACTGCTAGGAGTTGGTTATTGAATGAATATATCTATCTCTAGCACTTCACATTTGATCTGTGTTTCAATGTTTTCTTCATTTCCCCCCTGTCTGAAGTCATACAAGTGATCTCCTAAGGGGACAAAGCAAGGGAATTCAGTTTTTGCATCTATAAAATAATGGATTGGACTAAATGGCCTCAGTGGCCTAGAATGCCCTTCTAGATCTATGATATTCTAAGTCAGCCACATTCTTACCATTGTTGCTAAGAATCCCTGAATTTCTGCTTGGGAGCTTAGCCACTGAGCTATTCTGCCTTCTGATCATAAACAAAATTGAGACATAAAGAAGACAGATTACTAGTGTATTCATAACAGTAGGTAGAGATGGAATAGACTTATTACAAATCAGGTCTGCCACTTCTGCCTCCTATCCCCACCCTACCATGGCAGATAGAATTCCTGGATAGAAGACAGTTTTTTATCTTCTCCCCAAAGCCTAATTCTTCATTCCACCAGGGAGACAGGCTTGGCATTGAGAGTAATAACTACATTTTTTTCTAACATCCTATATCTTTTCTCATCAACTCTATTGGTAATTTTTGCTTTGCAACTGTATTCCCTGTACTCCCTAAGTATCACTGGCTGTCTGAAATAATGTTCCTGGATCTTGGCTCATAGCTTGACAGAAGTCTACTCATGGAAACCTTTCTTTATAATGCATAACATGTGGCTTTCTTGGCTTACAAAAATAGCCTTATGAGTGCATGATTCCTTAATAATATAGCATACAGAAAACTCTTTAAAATATGCTTTAAATGAAATGAATCTAATTATGTAATTATGGGGAGAGAAAGAGCTCAACATGGTTAGCCAAGGTCCAACTATGATAATATGATTTTCATGGCATTGGCCATAGTTTACCATACTGTGACCACAAATATGCAATGGTTCATCCTAGGTGGGCTTACTGCAGAATGTTAATCATGGGCAGGCAATGACTGCATCAAACTTGAATTAGACTTGGACTCATGCCAGAACCTCCTAGATTAGGTGCAATTTAAAGACAGAGTGGGCCCTGTTCATAAATAAATCCCTGGCTGAAATCCTAAAGCTACTTGTTGGCCCCTTCCAGGATCCATGTTTCTGAAGGTAGGGGCATGTTTTGCCAGCTTTAGAACCTCCTCAAACCTCATGGGTTTGGGGTTTTGATGCAGACTCAGATGTTTGGGTGTTTGAGATTGTTTACTCTTAGCCAAGCACAATTTCCTGTTTCTAAGAAAGGTAGCCTAAATGAGTTCCATGAAAAGGCTCAAAAGGCTTTTGTGGACCAAGAGCCCTTACAAAACTCTTTTGATGAGTAAAGTGTAAATGAATCAGAAGGATATGGATTCAGTTTCCCTTTATATACACACAGACTTAAAAAATGAGGGAAGGAGGGAAACTTCTTGGGAAAAATGCATTTGAGGTTTTATAATGACCAAAGTTTTTGTAAAATAACTCAAGAAGACAGATGAACCCAAAACATGACCATGTCAGCCTTCCTTAATTCACATAAAACAAATGGTTGAGATGCAAAGATGTGTCTGTCTTTCATAATGTTACAATTGCCTTCTTCCACCCCCAGAAAACCCCAAGACATGAATAACAGTATTTTTAACTAATGAAATTGCAGTCATCCAAGGAATTTATGGCAAATGTGAACTGAATGGATGAACATTTGTTACTATTCCAGCAGTCAGAGTAGCAGAGAGCTAACCTGAATCTACTATCTTTATCCATTCTAGATCCTCAAATGCTTACAAAAAGGATGTTAGGAGGTGAGTACTGAATGACAAAAAACCTTTTCTCTTTTTCTCTCCTTTAGCCCAGCCAACTTCTCCATCAGGAGATAGCCACAAAAAGCCACCTGGGTCCACTTGTAACCTCATCAGTCTTGGAGTGAAGAGTGATGTCACAGGCTGTTTATCTCTGTTTGGGTTCATTAGTCATGAATCCAATGCTGTGAAGTCTAATTTCGGGTGTAAAACAATTTTTAAAGATTTTTTTCTTGAAACGGAAAATTCCTAGTGAGGAAAATCTTATGAAAATAAACAGATGGGAGGGCAAAAGAACATCTGGTCTGTGGTTAAAACACATATGCACACACACAAGCTCACACACACACACACACACACACACACACACACACGCAAAAACCACTTTTCTTGTTCCAGATTCACGAACGACAGCCCCGGACCAGGCCTCCAAAGACAAAATGAAAGAAAAAAATGGCATGGTGCCTAGCTCTTCTTCCTAATCCTTCTCCCTCTCCCCAAGACCCAAAAAGCATCTTCATAATTTGAGGGAAAGTTTTTGATAGTGTTTTATTTTGCATTTTCATCAAGGTTATTTGAATAATACGTATTGTACATGTAGCTAAGAAAGCACTTCCCCACCCCACACACATACATTCCTAATAATATATAGAGCAATCAGCATATATAGAACAAAATACTTTGGATTTGGACTCAAAAGCTTGGGTTTGAATCACACTTCAACCACTTATAACTCATATGACCTTCTTCAGTCTCCTAATCTGTAAAATGCTCTCCAAGCTCATTTCCTATTCTAAATCCTATATCCATTTGATTCTACTCAATAATGACAACAACAACACAATGATACAGTTGGTTAGAGGTGAAAACCTAGCAAAATTCAGTAAACCAAAATGCTCTAGGCCAGGAAAATGATAAACATGTATATATTTATATCAAGTTTCAAGTTCTGAAAGGGAATACTATGGATAGGAGCCATAAAATAAGAGTTCTCTTACTCTAAACTATTGGCTTCCAACAACCTTCCTTCCCAATATGGTTTCCATGGAAAAAAAGATATCAGATGGAACAAAATAAGTTAAGGGATTGAAAAGTCAACAATTTAAAACCCTTCCCTTATTCTTCATTCCATGTAGACGAGTTTCTGCTAAAATAGCAGAAAATAGCAGTGGAATCTCACTCAGATTGCTTTCTTTATGAAAGAGGTGTAATTATTGAAAATCAGGCCTTTGAAGACTTGTTTCTGAGTTGCCCCACTGAATCATTTTGTGTCACTTAGATGGTCACTGAAGCTCTCTATGGCTGTATCTGGCTGTGGCTGTGTGGCAATCACTATCCAGATGAAGATATGAACAATGCAGTCAATTAGCCAGATGTTCCTGAATATACTTGGCACGACATGTATAGACACTACTGAGACAAAATCTCTCAACAGCAGTCTAGAATTGTCACTTTTAGCTATTTGGCTACATATAGACAGAAGCGGTACTCATCTCAGTTATAAAAAAAACAGATTATTATAATGTAATAATGATATCAATGAAATATTGTACAGCTCATCTTTGGAAGCAGCATTTTAGCTGAATGCTGAATTTGCATATAGTGTACCAAGATTCAAAAGCTTGCTCCACCATTACTAGCTGTATGAACTTGGACAATGCATTTAACCTGTCTGGGCCTCAGTTTTTTCATCTGTAAAATGGAGTATATTAGGATAAATGACCATTAAGGTACATTCCAGCTTAAAATCTGTTATCCCATTCATAACTCCAGATATCTACCATCTTGCCACTTGCCTTGCCATATCTGTCTTACTTCTCTTCAACCATACAAGCACCTTAGTCGTTAGGTCATCAAAATCCACGTCCTTTTAGTAAGAAACTTAAAACACTCAACTTTGGAACTTCTACCCTGGGACTGATTAATCTTCATTGGTGACTGAGTAATTGCAAACTTAATTAGCACTCATATTCCATGTGCCAAAACTTTCAACATTTTCCTATGCTCTCTATATTAGAATGCAATCTCCTTGATGGCAGGGGCTATCTCACTTTATGTATTTGTGTACCCTGTGCTTACCATAGTGCCTGGCACATAGTAAGCATTTAAATGCTTTTCTTTCATTCATTCACTCTAATCTCCCTTTTTTTTTCTCCCACTAACACTTCTCTCTGCATAGGCATGGATGCTACATGAATTTCCTCTTTCCATAAGGTGGTTGGGTTAGACGTTCGGATACAAAATTTCATAGGATTTCATGAGACTTTTCATTGAGTGGGAAAAAAAAATTATATCTTTGTTGCCCCCCCCTTTCTCTCATGTTTTTTACAAAATCATAACTAAGACATGAGATGGAAGTTTGGGCTTTGTTTCAAGGCATAGAAATTTAAAGACCACTGACAGCACTCATAGTCATTTAATAGGTAAGAACAACTGAGCCTAGTGCCTAGTTAAAGAGAATAATTAGCCCCAACAGCTTGGTTAGCTTCTCTCTGACCTAGTCCATCCTGCTCTTCCTTCCTACAATATTTCTAGAAGCAACCACTTGTTGGCCAGAGTTTCTCCCTGCCCACAGAACCATGTCCTCCCTCTACCATCAACTGAATTAGCCTTTTTCTTAGGCACATCTAATGATAGTCACTATACCAGGTTCAAGAATGGATAGTCACAGTTCTGTTTCTGATTGTGACTGTGTAGAGTTGGCAATACAAGTCACTATAAGTCTAAACCCGAATGATTTGTAACGTGAATATTTTGTGTATATTTCTCAAATTTTGGTGCCTTCATAGTTCAAAGAAAAAAAAAGTAAATGACAAAGGGTTACCTTTTCAAATGAATGAAAAATCTATCTCATTGGTTCCCTTCCATCACCAAGGTAACCTTGGAAACCTGCTCATTCAGTTCTGTTTTCAGTTTTACCATTGTCTTAATTGGGAAATTGCAAAACCGTGTTGTCATGCAAGTCTTCCCAGGGTCCATATGTTTCTAATGTACAGTGCATAATTTAATGACGAGACACTTCAGTGGTCTACCCACTGCAAATCTCAGTTGTTAAAAGTGTCTGGAGCAAGATGCCTTTAGATAGTAGTCACTTTTTTGGTACATTAATTTTCTCACACTCAGAAGCAGAAAGTGTAATACTAGCTGTCACTTTATGTAAAGCTCTGTTTACTTTTAAATGCTATTTACAGCCTAAATATCTTGTTCAAACTGATTAACTATAGTGGAATTTAAAACTTTTATAAGACCTATTTGTTATGCTTTTATTTTTTCTCCTACCCAATTGTACTTTAGGAAGTCTACCTAACCAACATTAAAAGAGTATGTTTTCAAGACAACATTAGAAAATAATAAGCAAACAGTATCCCCAAAATGATTGAAATTAAAAATGTAAAACTCTAATTTATAGCAGAGAGGGGACCGTAATTTTTTTTTATTTAATACCTTCTATTCTATGTACAAAAGAATAGAGAGTTAAAGGCAGAATAACTATCTCTGATACAATGCTTCAATGGTTACTAAACCATATGCTCATATAGGTTAGCTTGGTTGTTGCTAACTGCTATGGCACCCTATAAAATTTGACAAAAATTTGTAAGATTTCATTCCATGTGACTGAGTGTGGTTATGCCACTTAAGGCTCATGTGACAAATAGCCCAAAGATATAGAGAAAGATTTTGGCAGGAGGACAGAAAAAAAATATCTTCCTGAGGAAGCCAAAGCAGAATTTTTGTCACAATAATTGTGTCAAATTAGAGACACCATTAATATATGTATGTATATATTCATATATACATATATATTAGAAAAGTCAACTTTTTAAATATATATCTTTCATTCAAAATAATAAATACTTCTTGCTCTTCCATTGAACAATGTCCTATCTGCAGCCTCAAAATATCTTCTAAAGAGGTTTTTGTCCTTTTTTGTGGATTAGATAAAATTGGTCACTATGGTCTCTTCCAGTACTCTGATTCTGTGATTTTGTGTTAGATATTAGATAAATAGGACATTAGCACGATATAAGAAGGCAGACAAGGACACTAGGTGGCACCTAGGAGGCTGTAATGAGAATGCAAATTTGGAAGATCTTCCCTGCCCCTAGGCTAAAGTGCACCTGAAGCCTGGGGTGGGAGGCTTGTTTTTCAGTAGATACTTTTTGATTGGCCAGTGGGTCAATAAGGTTGTTACATTCTCTGAGCCAGGAGAAGGCTATATAAGCCCTGATGTGTATCTTTGTTTTGGGGGCTCACTTTGAGAAGTGTTCTGTGATCTGATCTGGATTCTGGGAAGGCGTCATCCAGAGCCCCCCCGGCTTTGAAAAACCCAGATGTGGAAACCTAGATGTTGACTAAGTATGGATGTAATGGTTGGACAGTTTGAAATCTGTCTACTTGATCTGTTTCTGTCTTGATAATTCTGTCTGTGTACTTTAAAGTTCGGGTTGCTGACCTCTTTCCCCTGAACTAGGTAAACAATACATCTATGGCTGATTAAAGTAAGCTTGTTAACCCATTTTGAGTTGCTTTCCTTTAACAAAGCAGATCCAAGAACCTGTATGGGCAGCCACCCTGAGGATGCTTGGGGTGCTTGCTGCTATAGAGGCACCTAGGCAGAGGACAGAGTACTTGGTCTGCAGTCAAGAAGACCTGGGTTCAAATCTGGTCTTTGGAGACTTACTGAATATTTGACCCTAGGCAAGTCACTTAAACTCAATGTGTGTCAGTTTTCTCAGCTTTGAAATGGGGTTGATAACAACAGTGCTTACCTTCCAGGGTTGATCAAATGAGATAATATTTGTAAAGTGCTAACATAGCGTTTGTAATATAGGAAGCATTTAATAAATGCTTGTTCCTTCTCTCCCTCCCACATGGTATAGAACAGTACAGAACAAAGTAAGAGGATGCTATTTAATGGTGAGACAATTTTATGGAATAATTAATTGAACTTCCACCCATTTAATCCTTTAAAACCACACTGAGTATTCTCTGGGAAAACATATATTAGGGATTAACTACAAAAATCATCATTACTGATAGGCAAGATGCCCATTGAGTGATTCTTTCTGACTTTTCTTTTTCTGAATTGGTTCTAAAATTGCCTGTGTTCAGAGGGATCATGAAACCAATCTGCACAGTCTACCATTTCTCAGTAATCTGTATCAATCAACAGTCATGTATCAAGTTCTTGCTCTATGCTCAGCACTGTGATAGTTGCCTTGGATACAGATAGAAAAATAAGACAGGACCTTTCTTCAAAGAGTTTACATTATACTTGTACAATACAATTAAATATTAGGGAAGTGATGACCAGGAAAAGGAGCTTTGGTCTAGAAAGTGGCAGGGGTGGTGAGTAGAGTTTTAGGGGGATAAAGAGAAAGAAATAGAGAGAGACAGAGAGACAGACAGAGTGACAGAGACACAGAGAGAGAGACAGAGACACAGAGAAAGAGAAACAGAGAGAGACAGAGAGAGACAGAGACAGAGAGAGAGAGAGAGAGAGAGAGAGAGAGAGAGAGATTAATTTGGATTGACTGGTTGATTTATGGTCTTTGTCTCAATGAAGAGAGGTAATAAGGTTACCAAACATATTTCCTTATGGGGGAAAAGTAAGTTAAATAGAGGAAAAGACTAAAGATCAAATCAGAAAGAAAACTAGGATTAAAAACTATATCACAGAGGCAGCTGGAGGGACTCCAGATCACCAGCAGCTGTGGCAGTCCAGAATTATCAACACATAGATGCTAATGACAGAGTGAGAGGTCAGTACAGTGTGGATTTTGGGAGCAAGTAGTTGGGAGTGCTTCAGCTTTTGCCCCCGGGGCGAGAAGCCACTGAGAGCTGTGGTGTAGCTGCCACAACATGGCAGCTACAATTCCTGGCCTGCAGAGTGTAGGCAGACCAAGTGACCAGTTTGAGGGATATTCGCTCTTGCTTTAACCAGCTTGAATCTGGATTGTGGCCTAGGGTGGAGATCCTGGGGTGTGTGACCAGCTTGCCAGAGAGTGTGGAGGCTTCAAAGAGGTCACCCAACTAATATCTCCAGCAGGTGAGAAAATTCCAGTTTTTGGAATGAAGCTCCCCTGTCTGGTAAGAGAGTCCTACTGTGACAAAAAGCCCAAAAGTCAAGTAATTGAGTGGCAAAATGAAAGGCAAAGGAAGCAAACCAAGCAAAGCAATCCAACATTAGACTGATATTTTGATATTTACAGATGAAGATACTCCTGAAGCCCAGATTTACCACTTTCCTAAGGATATATTGTTAGTAGGTATCAGATTTATCCTGATAGAAAGTTCCTCAACTATTTAGTGTGCTCCTGGCCTCCCATCCCAGAAAGCTCAATCAGTGTGTTCAGTAAATGTAAAACAATTGTAAATATATGTGCAATAAACACTTAGCTAGCAAAGTAAGTCTGCCATGAAACAACAAATATAACATGTATTCAACATCAACAATAACCGATGAATTTATCATTTCCAGTTTCTGATTATTTGGTTCTCCTATTCATAGACTCCTAGAAGCTATCAAATTCCCACAATGAATGAATCCTTTCTCCATTTTCTCTCCAAAGATGAGTAGACCACAATTAAATATGTGGGTTTTTCAGTAAACTTTCTTTTTAAGAAAAAACCCAAAGGGGAGTGTTTGATTGGTCCTTGTAATTGAATGGGTTACTATAAAGTAATTTGAGCTGGTTACTAGCATAGAAAGATACAAGATGTCAATTCTCTCCTATTGCTGGCTCCATCTCAGGTAGTTTCCCACAAAGTTGGAAAGGTCTCTCAGACACTGATTATTAGGGATGTGAAGGTAGACAGCATACTCTCCATCATTTGCATTTAAGAGAACCTTCTTGGGTTGTAGCAAGTTCCTGAAATCCCCAATTTTATCTCTATACCTGAGAACCACAGTTTCTACTGATCCTAACCAATTATATTACATTTATTATTATTACCATGTAGATGGCAAAGTGGGTAGATCACCAGGTTCTGGAATCAGGAAGATGAGTTCAAATTTTACCCCAGGAAGACTGAAGTACAAATCCTTCCCTGGACTTTTAACCAGCTATATGGCCCAGAACAAATCATTTAATCTTTCTCAGACTTAGTTTCTTCATAAGTAAAACAGAGATAAGAGTATCACCTACTTTATAGGGTTGATATGGGGATCAAGTGAGAGATTAATATATGTAAAGTACTTTGTAAATTATAACATGCTATGTAAACATTGTTTTTGTTTATTAACAAAATGGGAACTTAACATTTCTATACCTTTCCTCCTCACTAGCACACACACAATTTTACTCTACTTTGGCTTAGCTTAAATCCTTCTTTAATTAGAGTTGAAAATGTTTCATAAGATAGTCTCTGATTTTGCTAAAGTGCTATAATTAGTAAATGAAAAATACTAAAGGGGTGACATAACCTGTGATATCACTGTTAAAAAGATCAAACTTCCTGTTTAAATATTGTTTTTAAATTATTCATTCTGGAAAAAGTATTGACACTTTTAGGTAACTGTTTCTGGTATAAACGAAAAAAAATTTAATACCAAGATAGTAAAAGTACTAAAAAGATGATGAAATTTTAAATTTGGTTCTCACAAAATCCATCTAAAATACTGCTCAAACATGAGGGGAGCAAATTAGTAAAGCATTTAAAAAACCATCCTTTGTTTGGAAGGGGCAAGAAATTACCATCTTTCTTGTAGACAAGAGGTGTCACTTTCCTATTAATTACATTTTCTCCCACCATCCTTCCCAATTTCAACTCCAATCCAGTTTGTTGTAGCTCTTCTCATATGTGTGGAAGCAAGAGCTAAGAGAACAAGTTACTTTGAAAGAAAAATCAGGCCTTTCCCCTGAAAAGTTGAAAGGCTAAAAAAAGTTCCTTTCAACAAAGGGAATGAAACCCACTGGCTGCATGAAAAGACAAACTACAGCAGTTTTGACATCAGCGTTTACAGTAGTCCCAAGAGTAAGGTAGATAGGGAGAGAGAGAGAGAGAGAGATTGGCAAGGACATCTGTCTCTATGATAAGAAAAGATGAATTTCAGTAGAATATTCTCAACCAAGATCATGCATGAGATCTTGATTGTGAATATCCTGAAATTAACCTTTAGATTAGAAGAGGACCTATACCAACTAACCAGGGGATTAGTCAGATGTGGCGGTGGGGATGGAGGGGGACTTTTAAGGTCAATATCATATTGTTGCTAAACTTTTATTTCCATAAAATGTATTGTCATATCCTGACACTAAACATGCAGTGTTAGCAGTTGGGATTAAAATAATCCTCAGTGGTTCTTCACAGCTATTGTCTCTTTGGGGGAGTGGTGGGGGAGAAGGGATCAGACATCAGCACTGGGAGTAGAGCTGATGGTCAGAAGAGATCAGAAGAACAAAGCTGTGAATGATCAAAAACAGGCCTCACAGAGAGAGACATCATGCCAGAGATTGAACTGCAGGTCAGGATATACAAGGGCTAGGTAACAATCTTGAGCAATCATAAAAGGACAGAACTAGGAAGATACGAAGTGTCAAGGATAAGACTATGTCAAAAATGCCAGAGAAATTGGATTTAATTGGGCAAGCTCTGGTCCATTAGAGGCATGAAGTTTGCTGTGCTCAGTAGAAGGACCAATGAAACACTTTTTTAATGATGGGTCATTGGGTGATAGCCATTCTTTCTCTTGTCCCTTTATTTTGGTAGGCCAGTTAGAAATGAGGATCTAGATGCAAAAATGTGGAATACAAGGAAAATTGAATAGGGGAAGGATAGTAACAGTTGAGAGAAGTGAATCAAGAAAAGTTTTTCAGAAGGGATAACAACTGAGCTGACCTTCAAGGAAGATAAGAATTTTTATTACACCAAAATGAAAGGCAAGAACATTCTTTGGAATGGAGAAGGACTATTGTAAATGAACAGAGGTGAAAGATGGAATATTGACTATGAGAAATAGTTAGTTCCTAGTTTGCTAGAATGGAGACTTTGTGTTGAGAAGTAATATAAAATAAAGTTATAAAGTTAGGGGAGTTTAAAGATGGAGAGCCTTAAGTACCAAGTTGAGGGGTTTGCCAGATCAAGACATCATCTCTCACTTGGTAGCATTTATCTTATTTGAAGAGAGAAGTAAATAAACAACCTCAAGTGCTAAGCTTGCAAATGTATTTAAAAAGATAATTATATGTTAACATAAAGTAAAGTAATAAATTTGATTCTGCCTCTAAGTCTATCAACATGTTTATGAGGTTGTCTCTGACATCTAAACACCTTCTGATTCTATGGCACCAAAACTCAAATAAAATCTTTTTTTTTCTTTCAAGACCTCAGAGCTAGCTCTGCACACTGGCATATGAAACAGATTACAGCTATTACCTGTGAATCTACTAGCTCCCATCTTCCTCAGTCCACCTCTTTCCTCCATCCCAAGTAATCCTTGTTTAGTTGGTTTGAGTTCTCTTCTAATCCTAATCTTACATACATTCTTGATCAGAATATTCACTACAATTTGTCTTTTCTTACCATAGAGCCATGTATCCTTGCCAACATCTATCTATCTATCTATCTATCTATCTATCTATCTATCTATCTATCTATCTATCTATCTATTTTTCTTTCTTTCTTTCTTTCTTTCTATCTTTCTATCTATCTATCTGGCAGTGTCTGTCTGTCTGTCTGCCTGTCTGTCTATCTTATTATTAGAGCTTCTATAAACTTCTTGATATCAAAACTGCTTTAGTTTGTCTTTCTATGCAACCAGTGGGTTTAATTTCCTAAATTGAAGGCACTCTTTTTAGTCTCTTAGCACCTATATCATTCTTTCCATTCAAGACAGAAGCATGATTCTAGAAAGGAAGCACTCTTATGCTGTGACCTGTTAGAGAAATAGTCAGTTCACATATTAAAGTAATCAAATGGATTTGTGATTTTCTAATTTGGCTGTTTATCCAATTATTCAGATTGCAACCTATCCGTTCCTTCCCATCCATCCTCTTTGACTTTTGTCCAAGTCCCCCTCTAAAGTCATCCAGCGAGTCTACCCATCATAATTTAGTTCTTCTTTCTTTCTCCTGACATCATAAGGATGCCAGAGGAGACCACTGTCTACCTCTCCTTTGCCTCATTAGCAGACCATTTTTTCTCTGTCCCATACATTTACTTGACATATTTTATTCAATTTTTATTTGAAGTTCTTTATTTATTCTAAAATGCAACATATTAATTCCCATTCTATATCTCTGCATTCCCTCATTGTGGAACTTATTTTTAATTTTTCAGTGATGGTTGTATTCTATGCCATGCAGTAGTATCACTAGAATGTTAGTAAGATGGATCTTAGTTTCCAGGGGAAGTCTGGAGTCATTAAAAGTACCTTGTAACTTTCTAAAAGCAATTCAATCCATTCCCCTTCTCCTTAATTCTGGAAACAATTCACTGTTCATCTATTCTATCTGTCCCTGATAGACAATATTTACAAGCTGTCTATCCAAATGTATGTTGTAATCTGGGCAATAGATTGTACTCATCCACTTAGTTATACCTGAATGGATGGTCAAGACAAACTTTTTTAAATACTTTCAGTCTCTTCTCTTTCTTCTCTCTTCTAGGAGACTTTCCACTGCTCTTGAATTAGATGAATTCAGCACAATATCATTTCCAAAAAGAAAACCAGGAGCATCTAGAAGTTACTAATTGCAGAGAATCTCCATTCAACTTGAACTTGGTTCACATAGATGATTAAAATAGTTGAATAGCTGCTAAGTTTACCATATATTGCCTGAGCTGTGGTGAAAACTTCATAATATCAAAGTGACAGAAATGATGCCCTGAGGCACCCAATTAATAAAGATGAACTCCCAAAGGAATTTGGTCTAGCTTTCTTAAATTACTTAAAAAGTGCAGATGTCACTGTGTCAAATTTATGGCGACTAGTCTGTTTCCAGGCTAGTTTATAACTAATGGACTTCAGAGAGAGTTCAAGCTAAATGGCAAATATGTGGCATTGGTTAATTAGTACTTCAGACACATTGCATTATTGTGGTTTATACTTTATTAGCACTCATACTCTCAGAAAGCCTGGGACTGTAAAAGCTGAAAGAAAGCAAGAGTATATATTCTAAAGGAGATGGCTAAGGGTCATGGATGAAAATTTTCTCATATTGAGCAACACCATGCAATTCTGCAGAACTGAATCTACTCACAAAATGTAATGTTCCCTTTTTGGAACCAGTCTAAGCAATGGGCAGCAAGACTTCTACTAAAATACTGTGTGCGACCATTCAATCTATTTTGGCATCAGTTTCCTTCATCTCTAAAATTCAGGGACTGGTTGACCTCTAAGGTCCCTTCTAGATCTAAGATCCTTTAATACTGCAGCTATAATGTCTCCCATCTGGAGCCTAAAAAGGCTATTTTAGTGATGAGTGCACTTCCTGTTCTAGCCTTTACCCACTGAAAATGGGGACATTTTGATATCAACAACTCAGAACACATGATTTCAATAGACAACACTTGGAGGCTCTAAGAAAAACTAACATTTCCTTTTGGAATATGTAGGGAGGTAATACTACCATCTGGGCACCATACTCATTCCATCATTGATTTTCTTTTTTCCTATATTTCAGAACCATGGCTAATCTTGATGTACCTGACACATGACCAAAATAGGCTCATAAAATTGCAAAATGGCCTTGGAGTGACTTCTAATAAATATGACAAAACAAAAGTTTTCAGCTGAGCCCATATCCTCTAAGAAATTCCCCAGTAAAGATGAAAAAGTGTGACAAGTGAAGTAATGAAATAAAAGAGAAACTCCTCCACTAAGGAAGAACCTCCATCCTATCCAGAATTCCATAGGAAGATAGAAAGAAGTCTGGCATTATAGTTTGGACCCACCAGTGGGTCCTGAAGTTAGTGTGATCTCAGGAAAAAAGGTCTAGAATCCAGTGGGATCTTGGCCTTGGTCTGTGGTTGATGCAACAGGTGGCAAAAATTAACTTTTTGTGGACCATTGGACAGGAGGAAGACATGGGACAGAAGGGCCCAGGTAGTATACATATGCATCAGTGCCTTCCAAATGGCCTAAAGCCAGTGTTATTTAAAATCTCCTGGCAAAAACATACACACACACACACACACACACACACACACTCAGAAAAATAAAATCTAGCTTTTGCTGAGGAACTGCTCATGGAGATGGGTGGGAGGGAACTATATATAGGCAGTCCCCAAGGTCATACAGACAGAAGCATCTGCAATACTTGATGGTCACTACAGGGAATTAAAGAGATATATATGAAGCAGAGGTACCTTAGGTTCTCCAGGAATACTGAAGTTAGTCTATTCTTTGATATCTAGTAGGATTCAATAGGGTCATAGTAGAAGACAAGAAAATTCATAATAGGTAATGATACAAGGAGGAGATGGTGGTTCAAAAATGTCAAGCCCAAACTCTGCATTGGGTCAATGAGAGACGGAGGTAGAAGTCAGGGATTAATGTACATGACAGAGTTTGGGTTGAGTTTCCATTCCCAGATGAGGTATAGTAGAAGATAACAGAGAGAGACCAAGAACCAACTACATGATCCCAAACTGTGGCAGACCAAAGGAAATTACATCAAGACTGCAAAAAGGAACAAAGCCAGGGCATTGTCATATTATCCAAAAACACAAAAAGTGAGATGAATAATCAGAAGCAAAAGAAATTTCAAACCCAAAAATGGTAAATGGCAGAATCTACAAAAATTAGCTAATGTATCTGAACCACACAAAGACAGGAGGAGCAGAGGAATGGGATCAGACCAATTCAGTTTTAAAATACTATTGATAATCCCATTCCTTTTTATTTCCTCCATCTTCTTTTTCCTCATAAAGATGGGAGGGGAGGCAAAATATAATGGAAAGAAGAAGAAAATTAACAACTGCAATCAATGTGAAGCATAAAAACTCAAACCTAAAATGCCAAGGGATAGCAGAATGGAATAGAAAGCAAAATACAATGAAAGGTTGACAAGAAATACACTTAAAACATACATTTTCACAGTTATAATGATGGACTACAACAGAATTTATTATGCCTGAATTTGCTATGATGAGCCTCAAATTCTGGTTCTGGATAAAATGACACTCCCCTATTATCATAAATGCTAAGTATACCTTTACAGAGAATCATACAGTGATACTGTAGTTAAAGATATGTGATGGAAAGTCAGCTGCAATAACAATCGACACAAATTTTCATGCCTCCCTCTTAGTTCCTCATAGAACGTCATACTAAGTCCTGATAGCAGCAGCCTATCAGAATAAAGAGGGTCTTGCCAGGTGAGAAGAGAAATGCAAGCCTCTCTCTCTACTCCCCCATACACTGTAATTATTCTCATCCCACACATCAGGTGCCTTCTCTGTCCAGGGGGCGTCTCTTCTTAAACTGTTGAAATAAGGTGATAGTGATTTGGGGCTACATTTCTCTGGACTCTCTACTTCCTTGTTCTTCAATCCTACTTCTCAAATAGTTAATTTCACATTGTACTTCCACCCCAGTGGTGTTTACTTATCTCAGTTTTATGTCTTAGTTGAGAACTAAGACTTCATGGAAGCTGAACAAGAGTCTGGCAAAATCCCACTATAATTGCCACAGGTAGATCCAAAAGAATATGGATAGCAAACTGGACATTAGAGATGATAACAGTAAAAATAAGGATGCTGGGGTGGCTAGGTGGCGCAATGAATAGAGCACTGACCCTGGAGTCAGGAGGACCTGAGTTCAAATCCGGCCTCAGACACTTAATACTTACTAGTCATGTGACCTCGGGCAAGTCACTTAACCCCAATTTCCTTGACTTACCCCTCCAAAAAGGAAAAAGAAAGAAAAATAAGGATGCTTAGAAGAGATGTGCAGGAAAATTATATTGTGCTAAAAGGCACCAAAGATAATGAAATAATGTCAAATATCAGAGCATCAAAGAACATATAGGAAAAGAAGTTAAGAATTTGAATGAAATTTTAGAGAAATTAGATGTCATGTGATTAAGGAACAGGAATAAAAGATTATACATATTCTTAATTGTGAGTGCAATAAAAACATACAAATGCAATAAAGTAGAAATATTAAACATAACCATTACTGATCAAAAAGTTCCCCTAAAACTATATTCAACTGAGAGAATTCAAAATAAGGATTCAAATTTGGAGACTAAAGTATATAATCCTCAAGAATATATGGGTCAAAAAACAAAATGGCTTTGGAGTTTGAAGACCTGAATTCAAATCCTGCCTCTGTCACTTTCAAGTTGTGTGATCTTGGGTGAATCATTTAATCTCTCTAGGTCTCCCTTTTCCCATGAATTCTCACCTAAATATCCTTTAAGTTCTCATTTTGATTTTATTTTTCCATCTAATGATCAGATGATATTTTTTTCAGTGAACAGGGTACAAATATTTAAAGGGGGAGTGTGCGTAAATGTGCAGGTAGTATCTTCTTGTTAGAATTCAAGTAGAATATAAGTTTCTTGAGGACAGGGGCCATTTTGCTTTTGTTTTTGCATGACAAATAGCCTAGAAAACTGCCATATGCAGAGGTGTTTAATACCTGTTGTGTGAATTGAATTAAATAGATTTTTTTAAGTGACTGTTTTAGCTAGGTAATTCAAATTTTACCAGTGAGTCAAGTTTCCAAAGTTTTCATAGGCTTTCATTGCTGTGACTAAAAATATTATTTCAGAATTATTCCTCTATCTTAATGTCATTGAAATGAAGGATTTGGCCAGGGATTGCAGGGGTGGTTTAGAGAACTTACCGTGACATATCTGTCATAGGTCATGAGACACATAATGTTAGAAAATTCTTACCATGTCATTTCCTGTGATCAAAAAAAAGTAAGATTTTGCCAAAGCTTCTTCTGGGGTCACATTATTCAAACAGGGCTTATTCAGATAGATGTGCATTGGCTGTGAACCAACAAATCCACCTTTCACTTGTGTAGACCCAGACAAAGTGGACTTCTTTGATCTAAGAAATAAGCCAGATGCTAAAACATGGCCATGGAGCCACTTAAGACAAGGGGGATGCTCAAATCCTCCCATAGTCTGGCATTCAGTTCAGCACCTGAAAAGAAATTATTCAGATACAAAGGAATTACCATGTGAATGGTGTTTCCGCACCATTTCTGCATATGCTGCCTTGAATTTTTATCAAGACAAAATAAACCAGCGTGAGAAAGCAGGTGCTTTTCTCCCTCTATCTTTTGAATATCGGTCTTTCCCAGCAGTTAGCTGGGTACACTAATGGCCAGAGTACAGAAACGTTTTGATTTGGATCCAAACTCTTCACCCTGAAGCAGTTTGTGTGTGTGTGTGTGTGTGTGTGTGTGTGTGTGAGTGTGGGTATTTTTTTTTTAAAGCACTGAGCTTTTGATCCAAATCACATTGTATGGCAGAACATTTAAATGAGAAGGCAAGGGGGCTGATCATAGGGGATAGTCATGGAGTTTTGAAGTCTCAAAGAGTATGTGAGCTCTGAGAGGTTTTTGAGAAAAATTCATTTGAGGTTCTTCCCTGGAATCCCACCTACAGAGTTAAAAGCATTAATTACTAGCCACAGACATATGAAAATGCTGAGAGATCAGGCTGACAACGCTATGCTGGTCCTTCATCTTGCGACTTCACAATAATAAGGATGATGATAAGATACAACTGGATGGGAAATTGCAGTGGATTTCAGGTGAAATTTTCAAGTCCTCTGTGTGCCCTGATAGCAAACTACAGAAAACCACTATTCAGTCAGCTGCTCTCTGAGCAGAAATAAAACAGGGGTCTGGCAAGGTGGCAGCAGGGATGTTAATTCACAAAGCAGCAAGTGAAGGGAAGCTGCTAAGTGGCACAGTGGGTTAATGAGCCACTCCAGTGTTTCACCACAGGAGACAGATGGGTTGAATCCTGGCATTGGTCACAAGTGAAAATTGGTTTACAGATCTCGGCTTGGTCCCTGGTGGACAGTTGTCTTCCTAGTAGACCTCCTCAGACTTTGCCCCAATTTTCTGCACAGGAGAGGCACAAGGCTGAAAGAGCAGGAACAGAGGCCATCAGGATGGAGGGAGCTGAGCAGAGCCAGAACCAAAGAAAAAATTGGGACCTGCTTCAGTCTCTCTAATCTCTGCTGCTGCCAGTATAGCAATCCAGGCAGTGCTGTAAAAGAAAGCGAAGCAATAAACAAGGCCAATTTCCTTTTGAATATAACCACATTCCCAATGAACTAAGAGTTAGCAGTAATTTATTTGAAA
This sequence comes from Petaurus breviceps papuanus, assembly GCF_028583685.1. Taxonomy (NCBI): domain Eukaryota; kingdom Metazoa; phylum Chordata; class Mammalia; order Diprotodontia; family Petauridae; genus Petaurus; species Petaurus breviceps. The sequence goes on along the minus strand of NW_027185694.1, from coordinate 5,804,240 downwards.
GCTGATATCTGTGCAAGAGAACGGATTAGGAAAGACAAGAAAAGAGAGCAGAGGGAGAGTGGGAGATAGAGGAAGAAAAGCAGGAAGAAAGATGAAACAGGCTGGAAAGAGGCAGACAGGGAGAGACAAAGAGACAGAGACAGAAGCAGAGACACAGAAATGGAGAAAGACAGGAAAAGGGAAACAGAGCAGAGAGAAACAGAGACAGAGAGAAAGGGAGAATATACCAAGACATGGGCAGAGAAAGGAGGCTAGGAAAATACATGAAAGGAGTAGTAGTCTTCCATGAGAATAAATCCTTAGAGATCTCTTAAAAGTGAATGAATTTGGTCAAAAAGGAAAAAAAAAGTTTAATTCCATTAAAAATTATTGCATATAGCTTTTCTCATTATAATGTTGGGACCACCCAAATTGTATAGTGATACTATTCAATTTATTCTTATTCTGTAGTAGCATGTGCTTGAAATAATTTAGTTATTGTCTCTTTTTTAATTGGTACATAATGTATAGGAAACAACAACACAAACTACTTTCACTCTCAGAAGAAAATCACAATCACCGGGAGAAATAAAAATATGAAAAAAAACAAAGAATAAACTCAAGAGGAGGAAAGGATACAAGAAAGGAATGTATGAGCAAAGGATAACACTGATTTAGTTGGGGGCAGTTTTAAAGGAAGAAAAGGAGAATAAAAGGAAAAGCTAAAACTAAACCAGTAAAGAGAAATTCTAGAATTTAAAAAGACAACTTCAGACAATCAATACAAAGAGACACCAACTGTTTAAAGGGAGATTAAAAACAATCAGAGTATCATGACATAAGAGAAAAAAAATCAAATGCTTAGATGATTTATTTTTCTACCATAGGGGTTTGTATTTTTAAGAACAGAGAGACATACAACATACTTAATTCATGGATTTGAGTTTTCTTTTTAACCACTTCTTTATTTAAAGCATTAGTATTGATAGATTCCATCTGGATAAAAAAGTATGGCCATAAGTGAAATCATGGAACCAATCAAGCAGTGGTTTCTGTGAAGTTCATGCTGTTCAAATGTTTCCCAATTTCTAAAGTCCTTATCATGTTCAGTCATTATATACAAAGACATGTGTTTTATGTGTTATGTTAGTCTTCAAAGAAAGCCCTTCTGCCTTCCTCAGTTGAGTCTTTATTGAGCTAAAACTCTTGGAAATAAATGAAAATCAAGAAAAGTAAAGTACTAGTAAATGAAAGGGTAACTCGAAAGAGTCAGAAAAGAAAAGGAAATTGTAAAACAAATGCATCGACAAGAGAAGAGCAAAATTCAAATTTAGAAAAGCTATTTTCTTGAAAATACACAATCCCTAAGCTATAATTTTCCAGCAGCTGTATCCCTGTGTAGTCTTGTTAAATTTGGATTTCACTCTAAAGAAAACTGTTTCTTTTTTTAAAGTTATTTAATTAATTTTAATTAAAACAAAACACTTTATACCTTTCAAAGTGGCAGAGAAGATAAATGACAAAATGTTCATGTTGAAGAAGCGATGGGTATACTGTTGGTGGAGCTAAGACTTGGTTCAAATATTTAGGAAATCTACTTGGAATTATGCCTGAAAAGTCACTAAATTATTCCCCCTCTGGGACCTAGCACTACTGCTCTAAGAAGGCTAAAGACAGAATGAAGGATCTCGTATATACCAAAATATGCTTTTAGCCCCAGGACAGGCCTGACCAGCCACTGACTGGAGGGACTCCAGATCACCAGCAGCTATGACAGTCCATTATCAACACATAGATGCTAAGGACAAAGTGAGAGCTCAGTGTAATGTGGACTTTCGGACCCAGTAGTTGGGAGTGTGTTGGCTTTTGCCCCCGAGGGTGAGGAGCCACTGAGGGCTGCAGCACAGCCACCTCCACGTGGCAGCCTCAGCTCCTGGCCTGCAGAGTGTAGGGGGACCAAGCAACCAGTCTAAGGGGTAATCGCTCTTGCTTTAACCTGCTTGGATCTGGATTGTGGTCTAGCGTGGAGATCCTGCGGTGTGTGACCAGCTTTCCAGAGCATGTGGAGGGTTCAGAGAGCACCCAACTAATACCTCTGGAAGCTGAGAAAACCCCAGCATTTGGGACAAAGCTCCCCTGTCTGGTAGGAGAGTCCTACTGTGGCAAAAAGCCCAAAAGTCAAGTAATTGAGTGGCAACATGACAGGCAAAGGAAGCAAAGAAAACAGAAGAATCCAACATTAGACTTCTATTTTGGGGACAAAAAGGATCAAAGAATGGAACAGCAGGAAGACAGTGAAGTCAGAACTCCTGCACCAAAAGCTTCAAAGGAAAATACAAGCTGGTTACAGGACATAGAGAACCTTAAAAAGCAGATAAGAGAAGTGGAGGAAAAATTGGGAAGAGAAATGAGAACGATGCAAGAAAATTATAAAATGAAAGTCAATAGCCTGACTGAGGAAAATGACACCTTAAAAAAATAGAATAACTAAAATGGCAAAAGAGGCTCAAAAAGGCAATGAGGAGAAGACTGCCTTAAAAGGCCAAATTTGACAGATGGGAAAAGAATCTCAAAAGCTCACTGAGGAGAATCATTCCTTCAGAATTAGATTGGAGCAAAGGGAAGCTAATAAAAATCACTGACCTGGAAAATAGATCTAGGAGAGATAATATAAAAATTATTGGACTACCTGAAAACCATGATCAAAAACAGAACCTAGAAATCATCCTCCAAGAAATTCTCAAGGACAACTTCCCTTTTTATGATGTTTTAGAACCAGAGGGCAAAATAGAGGTTAAAAGAATCCACCCATCACCTCCTGAAAAAGATCCCAAAAAGAAAACTCCTGGGAATATTATAGCCAGGTTCCAAAGTTCCCAGATCAAGGAGAGAATATTACAAGCAGCCAGGAAGAAACAATTTGAATATTGTGGAAACACAATCAGGATAACTCAGGATCTGGCAGCTTCTACACTGAGGGATCGAAGGGCTTGGAATATGATATTCCAGAGGGCAAAGGAGCTGGGATTAAAACCAAGAATCACCTACCCAGCAAAACTGAGTATTCAGGGGAAAATATTGTCATTCAGTGGAATAGAGGATGTTCAAGAATTCTTGATGAAAAAACCAGAGTTGAATAGAAAATTTGACATCCAGATACAAGAAGCAAAAGAAGCATGAGAAGGTAAACAGGGAAAACAAATCATAAGGAACTTATCAAAGCTGAACTATTAACATTCCTACATGAAAAAGTGATAATTGTAACTGATGAAATTTTCTCAGTATGAAAATAGTAGAAGAGAATATATATATATATATATGTGTGTGTGTGTGTGTGTGTGTGTGTGTGTGTGTGTGTGTGTCTATGTTGGAGGGTATACGGGTATATGCATACATATGTGAATTGTGTATATATGTTTACAGCTATACATAGATAGATGGCACAGGACCAATTTAATAGGAAGGGATGATACTTAAAAGGTGAAATTAAGAGGTGAGAGGAATGTAATGAGAGGAGAGGGGAGAGACAGATTGGGGTAAACTATCTCATATAGAAGAGGTAAGGGGAAATTCTTACAATGGAGGGGAAGAATAGGAAGGCAAAAGGGAATAGGTCAACCTTATTCTCATTGAATTTGGCTCGGGGAGGGAATGACATACACACTAAATAAAATATCTTACCTTACAGGAGAGTGGGGGGGTAAGGGGATGAGAGGGGGGATGATGGAAGGGAGGGCAGTCTGGGGGGGGAGGGAAGTTGGAAGCACCCACTTTTGAAAAGGGACAGGATCAAAGTAGAGAATAGAACAAATGAGAGGTGGGATAGGAGGGAGGGAAATATAGTCAGTCTTTTACAATATATTTACTAGGTTAATATTTTGCCTTAGCTACACATGTACAACCTATACTGAACTGCTTATCTTCCCAGTAAGGGTGGTTGCCAAGGGAAGAAGGGAATGAATCTGGAATTAAAACTTTTAAAATCCAATGTTATATATATACTATTATTAGTACTATTTTACATGTAAATGGGAAATAAGATATACAAGCAGTGCAGCATAGAGATCCACCATGTCCTACTGGAAAAGTAGAAGGGATTATGGGAGAAGATATGGGAGAGAGCAGATTGGAGTAGGGGATATCCAGTGGGACTGCTATTTTGGGGCGGTGGATAGGGGAAAAATGGGGATAAAATTTGTAACTCAAAATCTGGTGGAAATGAATGATGTAAATCAGAAGTTAATAAAGCATTTGAAAAAGAAAAAGAAAATATACCCTCCCCCATAAAAGGTTGAATTTAACCACAAGGTGCCTGTGGTGGGAAGATTTTCCGAACAGTGGAGTAGAGCTCACAGGAAGCTGGGAGTCAGAGTACCTAGACACATATGGAGGAGAGGAAACTCCTGAGGGATACAGGTAGACTTGTGAGTAAGTATTGGTCTTGTGCTGGTTTGAGGGAAGGCTGACAGATGGTGTGGCTCTCTCCTACATTGTGGTGCATTTACTTCTATGTTGCTATGATAGATTCAGATTCCTGATGTTGGGATTTGGTTTTCTGAATAAATATTTTGTTTCTGACTTCTATATGGAGAGTCTGTTATATTTTGTGATCGAACACTATGCAAGTATATTTACAGTGACAATTCGTGCTGTGAATATTGCATTGGCACTACAACTACCTGCTAGACATTTTTACCAAAATGTCATGGAGATACCTCAAACTCAACATAACCAGTTCAAAACTCATTCTCTTTTCCCCTTAAACCCACCCTTCCATTTATCTATCCTTTTTTTTTGATATAAAAAAATTGTCTTATTTACCCAGAATTACAATCTAAGAAGCAACCTTTATATCTCACTCCTTCTCTCACCCCACCCCCAGGCAATTAATTAATTGCCAATTCTTGTCAATCCTACCTTCACAGTATCTCTCACATCTCTCCCTTTCTCATCACTCATACTGCCACCATCCCAGTTGAAGGTGTCATCACATCTTGCCAGGAGCAGTACAATAGCTGTCTCAATGGTCTCCAGCATCAAGTTCCTCCCCATTCCTATTCATGTCCCATGTAGCTATAAAATTAATATTCCTAAAGGCCAGGTTTGATCATTCCATTCCCCTCCTTCAGTGGTTTTTTTTACAGCCTCCAGATTAAATACAAACTCTTCTATTTGGAATTTAAGTCCTTCATAATCTAATCCCAACCTATATTTCCAGGCTGACTCCACACTACTACTAGTTAAACACTCTACTTTCCAGTCAATGCTGTCTGTTGATGCCCCTTGCATGTGACATCTTCTCTTCTACTCCTGTGATAGCTGTAGGGACAGCCTTTCTAGGAGCTGTCCTCCCTGCCTGAAGTACTTTCCTTCCTCACCTTTAGATTTCTCAACTACTTAGCACTCTATCACTTAATAATGTATTGGAGGATAGATATATAGAATGTGTTTGTACATTTGCATATACATTGTTATTCTTCAGTCTTGTACTGCTCTTTGTGACCTTGTGATCCTTAGCATGCCTATAATGTCCAGAGGGCTTTCTTGGCAAAGATACTACAGTGGTCCACCATTTCCTTTTCCAGTGGATTAAAGCAAACAGAGCTTAAGTGACTTGCCCAGAGTCATATATCTGAGACTGGATTTGGCATCAGGTCTTCCTGACTCCAGGCCCAGCACTCTATCCACTGAGCCATCTAGCTGCTTCTACACTTTATAGTTTGTATGTGTATAATACATACATGCGTATAATAATACATGTGCATAATACATACATGCTTACACATACACATACATGTATATATTCATTATACACACAGTATACACATATATGTACATGATATGTGTGTGTACATGTATACTAGTTAATAATAATAGCTAGAATTTACATAGGGCTTTATGGTTTTCAAAATACTTTACAAATATTATCTCACTTTAGCTTCAAAACCCTGGAGAGAGAAGCACCATTTGTATTCCCATTTTATGTATGAGAATACTAAGGCACAAAGAAGCCTAATGATTTGCCAGAGTCACAGCTAGTAAGTGTCTGAGGCAGGATTTGAAGTCTTTCTCACTCCAAGTCAAGTGCTTTATCCATTGTGCTATATATATAGTATGCATGCCTATGTACATGTGTATGTGTGTAATTATAAATCCATATGCATATAACACATATACACACATAGGTATAGTGTGTGTGTGTATAGCGTGTGTACATATAGTCTCTGTGTCTGTATATAATATGTGAATGGATACACACATATGCATGTGTGTGTATTTGTGTTTGTGTGGGTGTTCCTAGAACATAGTTGTCAGTAAATGCTTATTGAGTTAAGCTGGACCTTTGATTCATGTTTATATGGTCTTTCCAATTACCTTTGTATTCCTTCAATCCAGGTGCATGCCACGTAAGATGTAGTTGTTTAATAAGTATTCACAATTTTAATTTTTCTCTGTTTTGCTCAAAGCACATAGTATAGTGTCTTGTATCACAATAAATGTTCATTGAGTGAATATATGAATATCTTCCACCTAAATTACATAGTATTTTTCGCTTATGTTTTCTTTTAAGTCTCTGGAAGAAGAATCTCTTCCTCCAGCTATCTAAGGACATTTGAAAATTTTATGAAGCATAAGTGAGAGGCAACGCAGACTGCTTTCATTGTTTATTACTTTATAGCTAATGACAAACAATTTTTTTGTAAATGACCCAGAAAGGTTGGAAAAAAGATCCCATTCCATTAAATCCCTCTTTTTTTGAAAGCTATTAAATTATTTTCAAAGAAGTTATAATTAATTTGAAGGAATCTTCAAACAGTTTACGACTGTGTCTTCATAGTACAAAGCAAAGGAAGAGGATTGAAATTATCCAGAATATTTCAGACCATGTTGATAACCCAACTAGAAATATTTAGGAAACAAAATGAATTGTTGGTTCTGATTTGTCTGGTGGGGCTAAATAAATAGCTTGAAGTAACCAAATCATTGCCAACTCTCTCCGCACTTACTAAAGAAAAATGAAATAAAGACTAATTGATATAAGGGAACTTTTTTAGTAAGCCATTCAACAAGTATTTATTAAGTCCTTACTATGATCAAGGCATACTGCTAACTTCTGAGAATACCAAGGAAGGCAAAACAGTACCTGCCTTCAAGTAATTTACATGCTAATGGGAGAGACAATATGTAAACAGATACACCCTAAAGTAGATGATGAAAGTTTTCAGAGAGGTAGCCACTAGCATTATGGCATGGTCTCCTGTAGAAGGAAGGAGAGATAAGCCTTTAAGATGAAGGGACAGAGAACTGCAGGCATGGGAGATAGTGCATCAGGAATGAGGTTCAAGGAACAGCAAGTGGGCCAATGTGTCTGGAATGTAGAGTGTGGAAGGGATTAAGTATAGGAGAACTAGGAAGGTAGAAAGCAGCCAGGTTATAAAGAGTAAAGCCAAATGTGTTTTCATTTATTCTGGAGATGATAGGGAATCCTTGGAGTTCCCTAAGTAGGCAGATGGTGTGATTAGATCTAGGTTTTAGAAAAATCAATTTGGAAGCTGAGTAAAGGATGGATTGTAATGGGAAGAGATTTGAAAAGGGGTGACCAGTTAACCCATTACAGTTGCCCAGACACAGAGTGTATAGGGTCTGAACATTTTCACATTGAAAGTGAAAATTTCTATGTATTAAATAATTTAAGTAGTTATTGAAAAACAATTCCATATTAAAGTCCATGAAAATGCTCTAGGAAATTAATAAGCAGCTGATTTATGATTGTGAATAGAAAACTGTAAGGAAATACCCACAAACATATGTTGCACTACAGCTTGGGAGCTTGTTACTACCCTTATAGCCATATTATGCCAAACTATAGCACTGAATGGCATAAAATAAAGAAGTCTGAAATATTTTTTAAAATCTTGTCTTTAGTGAATAGCAGATTCCAAAGAAACTTTAGAACATGTTGGGAAATAGTTTTAAGCCATTTCTAAGCCATTCTTGATTTAAGAAGATAAGGAATTGAAGTCCCAACATGCATGTGTTTACATGTATGGTGGAGGGGGTGAGAAAGAGAGATAGACAAACACAGAGATAGAAATGGGTGAGGGAGACAAGAGAGACAGAGAGAGAGACAAAAGATAGAGAGAGAGAGACAGAGAGACAGAGACAGGTTGGAAAGTGGAGCATGAAGCATAAAAGGGAGAATTTTTATGAACTTCCTCATTGAATATATTGAAGTAATTAACATTAGACTATAAAGGGTCAGACCTCCTTTGGTTTACACTTTAGAAAGAGCCTATACCTACTTCCCAGCCTATTTTTCTAATCATGCTACACATTATTCCCATTGTAAAATCAACTATGTCATTGTTCCTGGAAGGGCACCAATCTTCTCCTCTATTCTCTATCCCTTTAATTTTCCAAACCAAGATATTCCTCACAGGTCATCATTCCTCTATATCTAATGTTTCCCTCTATTGAAATATAAGGTCTTTCAGGGCAGGGAGTCTTTTTATTTTTGTAATTTTGTCACCAGTTTAGTACAGTGAATGACATGTAGTAAAATCTTAACATATACTTTTGATATATTCATTTACTTAATTCCTTTTCAAAATATCCCCCAGGTCTATCTCCTCCATGAAGTCTCTCCTGATTATCAAACTGAAAGTGATCTTTCTCTTCTCAAATTTTTCATAACTCTTTGCATTTTCACCTAATATTATAGTTATCTGAGTATGTTATATTTCCTTAACAGTATAAACTTCTTTCATTCAATTCCATTCACCAAATCTATATGAAGTACATATCCCACTTGAATGAAAAAGTTGACAGAATAGCAAGGAGAAATAAGATTTTATTTTTTCAATGAAAAGAAGCAAAAGAAAACAATACAATAGGAAAAATCACAGATGTCTTCAAGAAAATTAGACTATCAAGGGAACATTTCATGCAAAAATGGACATGATAAAACATGAAAATGGTAGGGACTTAACAAAAGCAGAAGAGATTAAGAAGAGGTGACAAGAATATAGAAAAGAACTATATAAGACAGATACTAGCATTGCTGATAATTATGGTGGTGTGATTACTGATCTAGAGCCAGGTATCCAGAAGAATAGGGTCAAGTGGGCTTCAGGAACCATTGCTAACAATAAGGCTAGTGAAGGTGACAGAATTCCAGCTGAGACATTTAAATTCCTAAAAGATGATTCTGTTAACATGTTGTATTCCGTATGCCATTAAATTTGGATAACCGAACAGTGGTCACTAGATTGGAAAAGATAAGTTTATGCCCCAATTCAAAAGGACAATAGCAAAGAATGTTTGAATTACCATACTATTGTACCTATTTCACAGACCAGCAAGATTATGCTTAAGATTCTACAAGTTAGACTTCAACAATATGTGAACTGAGAATTACCACAAGAGAAAGCTGATTTTTAAAGAGGCAAAGGAACTAGAAACCAAATTGCCAGCATTCTCTGGATTATGGAGAAAACAATGGAATTCAGAAAGAAAAAGAGCCCACCTACTTCTGATTCATTGACTGCACTAAAGCCTTTGTGTAGATCACAACAAAATGTGGCAAGTGCTTAAAAAGATAGGAGTACCAGATCATTTTATTTTTCTCCTGAGGAACTTGTACTGTGGCCAAGATGTAATAGCTAGAACCAAACATTTAATAAATGATTGGTTTATGATTAGAAAAGGAGTATGAGAATGTTGTTTCTTGTCACCTTATTTATTTAAAGCTGAAGCTTAAATACTTTGGCCGTATAATGAGAAGATAGGACTCATTGCAAAAGACCTAGATATTGGGAAAGATTGAAGGCAAAAGGAGAAGGGGACAGCAGAGGATGAGATGGATTGATAGTGTCGTGGAAAAAAAACAAACAAGAATTTAGACTTTGAGAGACAGCAGAGAATAGAAGGACTTGGAATGCTACAGTTCACAGGGTCATGAAGAATTAGACACTACTGAAGAACTCAACAACAGCAATAAATATGAAGTACCAACTATGTACCTTGCTAAGTCCTGGGGGAAAAAAAAGTAAAAACTTAAAATGATGAAGAAATTTCTACTCTATTGGACTCCTTTGAGGGATAGGAATTTTAATTTGTTTTCTTCTTTGTATATCACACTTAACAGCATTCCCTGCATGTAATTGGAACTTAATAACTACTTGTTGATTATAATTGTAAGACCAAGCTGTATCATGAACTTTAATATTCCCTCCCCTACCAAAAAAAAAAAACAAAACATAAAACATCCCTTTTTCTTCCTTGTTCCCAAATATATGAGTACATGAGCAAGTAGACTGTGAATAACATACTCACAGTTTTAGGACATGGAGGAATCTTTCTTTACATAAAGTACTTTGAAGACATTACTTTCCATGCTTTCATATAATGCTATATGGCCTAGAGATCTATTTTAGAACAGGTAATTGGAGTCAATGTTAAAAGAATCCATCAAAGCATTATGGCATTCTTATCCAACTTTAGAGTTCTCCTGACACTAGAAAATGGGTCCATATGACCTCAAAAAAAATGGGGCAAGAATTAGTTAAGTTTAAGATGAAGAGATTCCTAGCTGGATATGGATTCTTGGGCCCTTTGTGAGAAACTGTACTTCAATGGATCAGTTGAGGTCCCAGTGATTCCCTTTGCCACCAAAGATCATGATGTTCTGTTGCTGCCACACATCATTTCTGTCAGATAAAACTCTTTGTTAAACCATCAGTGGGTTTTTTTAAAGTCTCATATCTATCTAAAATGGTACAAAGCACACATTATAGATTCAGTTGTGATAGCTATTTTCAAGGAAGAATTAAAATAGCACAATTTTGGCCATTTACCTTTTTTAACTAATACCTTTGTTCATTATTTTATACATCAAGCTACGTTAAAGCCTCTCATATGCTTTTAATATATCACTTACCATTCAGCAATTACTACCTCCTCTTCAGTCTTCAGGCTCTTAAAAATTGGAACTCATAAAATGACATTGGTCTTATAACTGTAAAAAAATTACAGGGAAAGAAAATCCCCTGTCTTTATAGGGTCCCAGCTGTGAACATTTTCATTCACACTCTACTTATTATACTTTTTAAAATCATTTTAATTGTGAAAGGCCTAACATAATCTCTTTGGGAAAGAGGAAGGAACTGAAATGATCTTATGGGACAAGATATAAAGAAAGAAGATGGTGGGTTTTTCCTACCTTCAGAGAAATCTCTCAAACAGTAAAATTCCATTTGGTACTTCTCCTAGATGGAACAGACATAAAAATAAAGTCATGTTAGTAGGGAAGTTGTCCAGAATGTTTGAGCCATAGAGTTAGTTTATCTATAATATTTAAGTAAGAAAATAAACTTTTCTTCTCAATTGAATCTTATTTTTTGGAGAGGATGATCTCTGTGTTGACATAATGCATTATTATATAATATGTCAAAGTCAGTGTAATTCATCATACTTGTAGGTCATGTGAGCAATAAGATTGAAGATACAATATTTTCTGTTTTCTATATTCTATATTTTCTGGGATCCTCATCACCTTTCAAATCTCTCTAAAATAGTAATTATGTTCCAAATAAAGCAACTTCAGCTATCTCAATTTTATAGGACATCTAGAATCCAAAAGAATGCTAAAAAAACATAAAAATCCATAGGTTGCCAAGAGAGAGACAGAGAGCAAAAACCAAGGTTGCAAAGTCCAAGAAACACAGTGGTTAAATTTAACAATTCAATCTACTTCTATTGTCCTATATTTTGAATCCCCAGTCCATTTCTTACTTTCATTAGTCAATCCATCAACAAGCATTTATTAAATGCTTACAATGTTCTAGCCACTTGATTAAGACTTGGGAATACAAAGCAAAACAAAAACACTCCCTGCCCTCAGGAAATTTTTCAATAGAGGAGACAACATGTAAATATATATTTTTATATGTGGTTTTGTATAAGATATACACAGAGAAGATGGAAAATAATCTCAGGTGATCACTATCAGATGGAATGGGAGAAAGGGACTGTCTAAGCCATTCTGTTTTTGTTTTTTGTTTTTTTTGTTAATGAGATATAATTAACAGAATGTTTACAGGCAGTGGGGATAAAGCCTATAGACAGAGAGAAGAGCCAATTATTTGTAAGGACAAGTATAATAATGGAAGGATGAGTGAAGATGTGGAAAGATTTTGTGATATTGAATCAAGGAGAAAAGGGAGCTGTTGCCAATGTTCTTTCTCCCCCTAACCCCCAGTAAAATAGGAGCCAAGGCCATTTACAAAGAGAGAGAAGGGATTGAAGATATGAGCTAGTCAATCAATCAACATTTATTAAGTGCCTACCATGTAAAGGCATTGTGCTAAGCACTGGATATACAAAGACAGACACACACACACAGAATTTTGCTCACACAGAATTAGAGAATCGTGGAATTTTAGAGTCTCAAGAGATGACAGCACCTCTTAAATTCTTTGAAATGCAAACAAGAACCTGTCATTCACCAAGTATGGAAGTTCAATCAAACGTCACTAGAGAGTTAAAGATAGAAGAACTTTGGAATCCCTTTACTCTCAAGGCTGTACATAATGTTGAAGTTGAACACATGATATGAAATTTTGCCAAAGACATAAATTTATAAAAGGTAATTAGTTGAAAACAACAACAACAATAATAATAATAAGAGGTAGTTGCTATTATTATCCCAATTTTACAGATGAGAAAATTGAGGCATGAGAGGTTAAGTGACTTGCCCTTGGTCACACAACTAAGTAAGCATTTGAAGAACAATTTAAACTCAGATGTTTCTAACGTCCAGTTCAATGTTTTATCCATTATATAACCTATATTCCTTATTATGAAGTTATGAATTATGATGTTATTGTTAATAGAGAGTTATGATGCCACAGCTTACTATGGGTAATGAGCCATCCCCAGAGTCAAGGAGACTTTAATTCAAGTCCTTCCTCACACACATACAAGTTATGTGACCAGGCACAAGTCACTTAATAACCTTTCAGTGTCCCTAGGCAAACCTCAACACTAGAAATTACACATAATTTGCTAGACTATTTTGTTGGAGGAAGAATCCACACTGGGAATTCCCTGTACCAAATGCACTCATAAGAACAGACCTCACACAGACACTGTGTTAGGTGCTGAGGATGTAAAGGCAAATACAAAAGAAACCTTTGCTTTCAACAAACACTTTTAACTACTCACAGTAGACAACATGTACTTATAAATACTTTAGATGATAAAAAACAAAAGCTAGGTAACTCTCTTTCTTTTTAGCCACACTATGAGTTTGTTTTCATGTACTAACATTAAGAACTTCAAAATTATTTAAACCACTATTTTTAAAAAGCAAGCACTAATATTAAATGTAAAAATTTTATTGATGTTAAGAAGGTATCGTTTTCCCCTGCTACATCCCTTTTTCTACCATAAATAAGATTAATAGAATCAAATGCACTTTTAGTTATTACCACCAATGAAAAGCATATTTTGTCAGTTTTTAATTTAAGGGAAGTCTATGGAGCATGTTCTTTACTTTGTGATTTTTTTGCCCCCACTGGAAATGAAATGCATTAAGGTCCAACAATAATCAGGCAGATAGCCATTAAGCCCATAGCACTTCAAAAACCACAAATAAGCAATGGATTGTTCCCCTACATCCTAAACCCAGAGCTTCCATTTTCTAATGGCACTCCTAACACTTGGAATTTATTAGAAACTGATGCAAGAGAGTTCTGTGTTCATCATCACATCTATAGTTGTTGATAATTCATTGTCCAAAATTGACCCGCCAGTCCAGCCAAAGTTTGATTCATATCCTGCCACAAAAGCTCACCCATCCAACTGTGACTGGTTTTCATTATTCCTACTGACTGACTAGTGCAGCATGACAAATATAATCTTCATCCTTGCTTGCTATCATTTGACTAATATAGTCACTTAACTGAAGAGATGATCTTGGCAAGGGGTCCCTCCCCTACCTCTGTGCCTAGAAAACATGGACCAATTCCAGAGACCTGATAAATCAAACACACGGATTTTTCAAGCTACAGACTGTGCTTGCATGGGATGGCAAAGCAGATGAAAATCGAGACCAAAAAGAAGTATATGCATTTCAAATTAAATTGTTTCAAGTCAAACAACAGCTAAATTCTGGCATCAAATTGAAGGCTCTTTTTTTCCCTTAAAGTATAACCATACGACTCAGGCTCAGAACATGGAATATCATTTTTAATGATCTGAAATAAACCCATGATTGAAGTACTGTAGACAATTTAGTGAAAACCTTGCAGTACTATTATTCTTCTAAAACCAGGATATAGGAAGCAACTAATGGGAATCAAATGTGGATGTTATTGATCATTTATACATCAATCAGATATCAAAATGGAAGGATTTTTTCCCCTTCAACAAAGTCAGGAAAAGACATAATGAGAAAGATGAAAACACTAAATAACAATTATGCTTAAAAGGATCTCATTTCATTTTTATTCTTTTTGGAGAAAAATATAGGCATGTACAACTCAAAGTATATATAATACATGTTGGGAAAAGTTTGATTGATTTCAGTTACATATATAGAATAATAATAACTTACAAGGTATTTTACTAGAGCATTTTAAGCCATTATATGGCATCACCTAATTTTAATTCATGATATTTTCTTTAACTAGATTTAAGCAAAAGTCATTATCATCATCATCATTTTTTACAGATGTAGAAATTAGGAGGCATATTGATTAGGTAATTTTTGCAAGGACATATGGTATGCATTGAATCCAAGACAGAAGCCTTAGTCTATGGAGTCCCAATCTTGTTCTCTATCCATTAGATTATAGTGTTTTTTTTTTTCTAAATAAAATTTGCCTATGATAGACAAGTGTAAGGGTTATGGGATTTAAAGATCTCCCATGCCCCATGGACGTGCTGACATAGCAGAGCAAGAGAAAGTGAAAAGCCAAGCTAACGGTCCTGTGGTTGGCAGTTGGTGGCGGTTGCTTTTTTTTTTTTTTTTTTTAGGACTCCTGCTGAGGACTGCCGGGGGCCGGAGCTGCTGGGAGCGCTCTTCCAGGGTGCTGGGTGGTTGCTGTGAGTGGGGAGAGGAGGACTTTGCCTGAGGTAGCCTGTTCTGAAGGCTTGAAAATGTGGGTGCTTTCTACTTTATCTACCTGTGCCAATGTCATAACTACTCTGATGGCTTTCACTTTCTGGTTTTGGGACTCAGTCTTTTGGTATCTTAATAAATTTTGTAGTTTATTTCCCCAAATGGCAAACCTGACGTATTTTGTGATGGATATTTATATCAGCATATTTATAATCTCTATAGGCATTGTGAATATGGCATTGCTGATACATTTGGCGACGAGGATGGGATCACAAAATGTCAGGCCTCTATTTGGAAGCAGTGGGGCTTTAGAGGGAGAAATGGCTATTCCAGGATGGGAGGATTTGCCTTATTCCTCTCTAGCCAGAGAATGGGCTAAAAGCACAGGGTCCTGTGAAAACTGGGAACCAAGGCTAAAAGAGGGAGAACCTGGAGATTTGGAAAGATGTTTGAAAGCAATACCCCTAGAACCAGGCAAAGAACTGGCAGGAGTGTGCAGGAGAGGCTGGGTGCTGCTAACAAGTTATCGCCTTATGTGTAAAAGTAGGGATAAGCTGCTGAAGGAAAGAGCTAGGATGGCTAGGGATTCAGCTGGTTTGCCTGAGGATTTTTCTGTGTCACAGTACTCAGAAGAGCAAACTGGAGGGACTCATGTGGTCCAGGAGCAAGCTACTGTTCATGTAGCTAAAAGGAAGCAAAAAACTAGCAGAAGGAATGTGCATGCAGCTTTTGTACAGGCTGGGCAGAGTTGCCCTGACAGCTTCCAGGAGAATGTGTGTGAGGAGAATGGAACAAGGTTAGATGAGGAGTCTCCTAATGTAGAAGCTCTCCCCATATGAAGAAGAAGGCAGGAGAACCATCGAGGCAAAACAGAGTCCAGGGAGATAATTGAGGATTTCACTCAACAGGAGATCACTGATATATTGAGTAGATTTACCCAAAGAATGGGGGAGTCTTTAGTGTCTTGGATAGTAAGAATCACTGATGAAGGCGCAGGAGGAATAACACTGGACAATGAGGACTGTTTAAAATTCATAAGTATCAGTCAGAATCCTTTTGTACACCAGGCTTTTAGGGATCACCATATGCAAGGAGGAAATAACAAAACGAGTCTTCTAGCTTTAGCTGCAGAAGGTTGCAAAAAGCAATATCCAACTGAATCTATGTGGCCTAGGGGAGACAGACCCTGGTACTCACTTAGAGACTGTATGAGAAAACTAAAGGAGGAGGTAATGAAAACTGCTATCCTGATTGGAGATGCAAATGCATATTATGATACCCCCCTAGGAGTTCCTCATAGAAATATCATAGTGAAGACGGCTCCTCCTGCACATAAGCACCTAATTCTGACTCTTTTAATTGGAGAAATAGGGCACCCTCTTTCAGAGATGCTGGATAAGATTTCAAAATTAAGTGATTTAGGGGAATGGGAAAAAGACAAATTGCCTCCAGAGAGAAGAGTAAACAGCCAGAGGATTCAGAGACAAAATAGACCCACAAGAAGGGAACTGTTTACTGCTCTATTAAGAGCTGGGGTGGACTTTAGAAGAATAGATGGTATTCCAACTGAAGAGCTGCATAAGCTGTACCAAGAAAAGGTACTTAGCATTAGAATGAACAGGGAAGCAGGAACCACCCCC
>NW_027185694.1:5784659-5787097 GCF_028583685.1 Petaurus breviceps papuanus | reverse complement strand
GGTTTTGGGACTCAGTCTTTTGGTATTTTAATAAATTTTCTAGCTTATTCTCCCATATAGCAAGCCTGATATATTTTGTGATGGATAATTACATCAGCATATCTGTAATTTCCAAAGGCATTGTGAATATTGCACTGTTGACACATTTGGCGATGAGGATGGGATCACAAAATGTCAGGCCTCTATTTGGAAGCAGTGGGGCTTTGGAGGGAGAAATGGCTATTCCAGGATGGGAGGATTTGCCTTATTCCTCTCTAGCCAGAGAATGAGCCAAAAGCACAGGGCCCTGTGAAAACTGGGAACCAAGGCTAAAAGAGGGAGAACCTGGAGATTTGGAAAGATATTTGCAAGGAATAGCCATAGAACCAGGCAAAGAACTGACAGGAGTGTGCAGGAGAGGCTGGGTGCTGCTAAGAAGTTATCGCATTATGTGTAAAAGTAGGGATAAGCTGCTGGAGGAAAGAGCTCAGATGGCTAGGGAGTCAGCTGGTTTGCCTGAGGATTCTTCTGTGTCACAGCACTCAGAAGAGCAAACTAGAGGGACTCATGTGGTCCAGGAGCAAGCTACTGTTCTTGTAGCTAAAAGAAGCAAAAAAACTAGAAGAAGGAATGTGCATGCAGTTTTTGTACAGGCTGGGCAGAGTTGCTCTGACAGCTTCCAGGAGAATGTGTGTGAGGAGAATGGAGCAAGGTTAGATGAGGAGTCTTCTAATGAAGAATCTCTCCCCATGTGAAGAAGAAGACAGGAGAAACACCGGGGCAAAACAGAGTCCAAGGAGATAATTGAGGATTTCACTCAACAGGAGATCACTGATATATTGAGTAGATTTACCCAAAGAATGGAGGAGACTTTAGTGTCTTGGATAGTAGGAATCACTGATGAAGGTGCCCGGAGGAATAACGCTGGACAATGAGGACTGTTTAAAATTCATAAGTATCAGTCAGAATCCTTTTGTTCACCAAGGTTTTAGGGATCACCATATGCAAGGAGGTAACAACAAAACTAATATGCTAGCCTTAGCTGCAGACAGATGCAAAAACAATATCCTACTGAATCTATGTGTCCTAGGGGAGACAGACCCTGGTACTCACTTAGAGACTGTATGAGAAAGCTAAAGGAGGAGGTCATGAAAACTGCTATCGTGATTGGAGATGCAAATGCATATTATGATACCCACCTAGGAGTTCCTCATAGAAATATCATAGTGAAGATCGCTCCTCCTGCATATAAGCACCTAATTCTGACTCTATTAATTGGAGAAATAGGGCACCCTCTTTCAGAGGTGCTGGATAAGATTTCACAATTAAGTGATGTAGGGGAATGGGGACAAGACAAATTGCCTCGAGAGAGAAAAGTAAAAGGCCAGAGGATTCAGAGACAAAATATCCCAACCAGAAGGGAAAGGTTTACTGCTTTATTAAGAGCAGGGTTTGACTTTAGAAGAATAGATGGTATTCCAACTAAAGAGCTGCATAAGCTGTACCAAGAAAAAGTACTTAGCATTAGAATGAATAGGGAAGCAGGAACCACCACTGCAGGTATTGCTGAATCTGAATCTTTGTATCCAAGTTTGCCCCACCTTCAGGGGGAATAGGAGATAGGCCAAGCCCCAGCCCACATAAAAGAAATATGCAGAAGCGATTGCAGACCCCATATTGGTTTAACAATATATTGGAAGAATGGATCAACTACTGTGACTAGGGCACTGCTTGATACTGGGGCTGAGGCCACATTTATCTATGGAAACCCTGAAAAGTTTAAACATGGAACTCCTATAACCATCACAGGTCTAGGAGGCACTGAAATATCAGCCAGACACATTAAAATAACAATGAAAATTGGGCAGGTACCTAAGAAAGAATACACTGTGGCTGTTCTATCTATTCCTGAATACATCATTGAAATAGATGTACTGAGAGGCATGACTCTGAATTTACCTGAAGGGAGATACCAATTTGCTGTGAGGGAGATAGGAATTAATACAGTTTTAGTGGGAAAACTAAAAATGGACCCAATCACTTTATGTGAACCTTCTGAAGTAATTACTTTAAAACAGTATCGTGTGCCAGGTGAGCAAGATGAAATTACCACTACTATAAAGGAATATGTTGAAGCAGGAGTGTCAGTCCCTATAACCACAAGATGGAATAATCCTGTCTGGCCAGGAAGAAAATCTGATGGGACATGGAGAATGACTGTGGATTATAGACAGTTGAATAAGGTGACTCCTTCTTTGTATACTGCTGTTCCAGATACCAACACCTTAATAGAAAGGATCCAGACATATGATGGGACTTGGTAAGCAGTTATTGACTTGGCAAATGCCTTCTTCACCATCCCAATAGACCCTAAACAATGGGACCAATTCGATTTTACTTGGCAGTGTAGCAAACATACTTTCACCTGTTTGCCACAAGGGTACATATGTAGCCCCACT
>NW_027185694.1:5783336-5784559 GCF_028583685.1 Petaurus breviceps papuanus | reverse complement strand
ACATAGCCCCACTATTTGTCACAGGATTGTGGCTGAACAGTTTGATGAATTAAAGCTACCTGGTGTTCAGCTTACCCACTACATTGATGATATCATGATACAGGGAAAAGATGAGAAAGAAGTGGAAAGGAGTTTTACCCTTCTAATTGAGCATATTAAAAGTAAAGGGTAGGAAATTAACCCTGAGAAGGTTCAAGAACCAGCTCAAATATGAAATTTTGGGGTATACAATGGAACAAGGGGCTACAAGAGATTCTTCCTCAAACCTGACAAAAGATTCAGGATTTTCCTACCCCTACCAATAAGAAGGAGGCCCAAAAGTTCATAGGATTGTTTGGATACTGGAGGTACCACATTCCACATTTGGGACAGATTTTAAAATCTTTATATAGAGTCACACGGAAGAAATATGAATTCTATTGGGGACTTGAGCAGAGCAAAGCTATTGAAGAAGCCAAGGCTGCCATACAATTGGCCCTAGATTTGTGGCCCATGTAAAATGGTCCAGTGGAATTGCAAGTGACTACACAAGATGATTATGCAAACTGGAGATTATGGCAAAAACAACAAAGCCAAAATGTACCTTTGGGATTTTGGTGTAGGAAATTCCCTTCATCTGGAGTCCAGTATACACCTTTTGAAAAGCAGTTGTTAGCTGCATATTGGGCTTTGGTGGAGAATGAACAACTGACTCTGGGCCATGAAGTGATATTAAGACCTGAAATCCCAATTATGACCTGGGCAATGAGTACACCAGCTTCTCACAGAATTGGATATGCCCAAGAAGCTAGTATAATCAAATGGAAGTGGTATATTCAAAATAGAGTGAAAACAGGCAAAAGCGGAGTCTCTGCTCTACATGAATCTGTAGCAAACATAGAAATTGAGAGGAATGACACACCCCCTGAGCCAAAGCAACAGTTGGTACAGTCCACTGTAAAATGGAATGAGGGAAATGATGTATTAACTGAGGAACAAAGGAGACATGCATGGTTTACTGATGGGACAGCAAAATATTTTGGGCAAAAAAGACATTGGAAAGCAGTGGCCTATAACCCATGTACTAGAAGGACTTTGGAAAGTACTGGGATAGGTGCAAGTAGCCAATATGCTGAACTTATGGCAGTATATCAAGCCATCAAAATAGAACAAGGAGGACAGTGTCATATATTCACTGATTCATGGGTTGGTGGCGGTTGCTTTTTTTTTTTTTTTGAGTTAGG
>NW_027185694.1:5774879-5783236 GCF_028583685.1 Petaurus breviceps papuanus | reverse complement strand
AATGTGGGTGCTTTCTACTTTATCTACCTGTGCCAATGTCATAACTACTCTGATGGCTTTCACTTTCTGGTTTTGGGACTCAGTCTTTTGGTATCTTAATAAATTTTGTAGTTTATTTCCCCAAATGGCAAACCTGACGTATTTTGTGATGGATAATTATATCAGCATATTTATAATCTCTATAGGCATTGTGAATATGGCATTGCTGATACAACAAGGTCCATTATTTAAGCTTTTGTAATGAAGTGAATATTAAGCCCAAGATTCTTACTTGGTTACTAGTATTGTGAACATGTTAATGTACCTTTCTAAAAGACCCATCATTTTCAAGAAATAGCATAGAATCTGATTTGTGATATAACATCCATGGGGGTTTTTTGGTAATATTTTATTACAATATTAAATATGTACTAATAAATTTTAGTTCTGTGATCAGTAGTTATTTGCAATTTCATTGTTTTATTTAATGTTTAACTTTTGTGTTGGCATTTTCCAAGTTGGGGGCAATCTATTTCTATGAGAAGTTTGTTATTTTTCATCAGCTGATTTTGAATAATAAGACCACAATAGAATTATCTTATTCGTGCTAAACCTCTTGGCAACTGCATGCACAAAAATCCAGAGGCAGCAGCATCTTAAAATATTTAATTTTGCTTTATCCAATTTTCAGCAAGGAATAATCACTGTTTCATGGTGTTTATTCCAAATCATGGGATATGGGGGTCAAAGAAATATGATTATTTCTCTGTTTTTTATAATGTCCTGATGGATTGTTCCTCAGAAATATCCCATGCATTGGTGATCTCACTAAAAATGTCTGCCCGTTTTTTCCTACTGTCCTGTGTTTTGTTTTTGTTTTAGTTTTTTGCTTTTTGGAGGGGAATTGGGGTTGTGACTTGCCCAAGGTCATACAGCTAGCTTGAGTGTGTGTGTGTGTGTGTGTGTGTGTGTGTGTGTTAAGTGTCTGAGGCCGGATTTGAACTCAGCTCCTCCTGACTCCAGAGCCAGTGTTCTATTCATTCCTCCACCTTGCCACCCCCAAGTCCTGTGGTTTTTAACCGCTGTTTTTTAAATTAGGTAGCTATGAAGTAATATTTCAAAATTGTTTTAATTCCCATTGTTTTTATTAAGTTGCATATACATGTAAGGTGACTACTTACAATTTCTTTCCTCTTTTGTAAGTTGCCTGTTAAGGTCATTTTTACCCATTAGGAACTTTCTTTAATGGGAATTTTACGGAGAGCAGGAGGGAAACATGAATCAAAGGTCACCTTGAAAATAGGAAAAAAGGAACCAAAGATAGATAGAGGCCAAAACCAAAATTCATCTACTTTTCAAATTTCTCTACTGTCAACTATAGCATAGGAATGAGAAAGTAAAAGGAAGTATGGGGTTTTTATTAGCTTATTTTCTGTTCTAGTTAACTGCTCTAAATTTTATATTATGCTCAAGCATAGGATCAGTTTTATGATGTTTCTATGTGTATTTGAAAAGATGTGAGGGACTAATTCCAGGCTAGGGAGGTGACCAGTTTCTCCCATCCATTCCCCAATATTTAGCACCAATGCTCTCCAAATGGATAGTCATGTCATGTATGTTACTACTCTGCCATTAAAAGACAAATGCAACACCCAATGCCCAAATTACATTAATTTCAGGAGAGTTTGTTGAAGTATATGGTTCAACCAGCTGATATCAAATAGATAGCAAATTTAAGGAATGTGAAAGTTGACAGCCCTTCCCCACTCCAGATAATTCTAGATGGAGAATACACTCCTTTGGCATAGGAATGCTTCTTCCATTTAGTTTTCTCCACATATATACTATTTCTCAATTATCTAATAACCAGCTAAGATCTTTAGTTTCCTTATCAAGTTTTTTATTAGATTTGTCAAATCTTGTAGTTCATGAATGTTTTATATTTGTCTGTATTATGTTGTATTATCAGTAGCCTCTCTTTTATGATTTTAATTGAAAATATTTAATGTATATTAAAATGTTAAAAAATACACTTTCTCTTTCTTTCAAAATTGTATAACACTTTTGTCTATATCAATAGTTATTTTCTGATTTGTATTCAACTTAAGTTAAAACTTCAATTGAGAATTCAGTTAAAGCTGTTACATGCAATGAAGACTGTTCCAGGTTGAAAAATAGTTTCACAATTAACACAATTTCTGCTGTCATGGAATTAAAAGACACTAGGGGAATAAGATTCTTTTCTAGATTGAATGAACAATTTAAGGTTTTATGAAAGCAATCAGTATCTCCCAATATTAAGCAGCAAGTGCTCTCTAAATAGATCATCATTTGGGAAAAGATAAGCCTCTGTTGTCACAAAAAGGATATAAAACTTGCCATGGCATTGCAAGTAATTCCATGCTTCTCTAGTATAAGTGCACCTGAGCACTAGTATACTTGTGAAAGCCAAAGACTAATCTTTAGCAGCAATGTTATTTGAAACTATAAGCAAGACCAATCCAGTCTTAAATTACATTGCTGCTAAAGACCCTTCTTTGACATAATTTATCAGCAGTGTCACTTTTCTATCATCCTTAATGATCTAGGAATGATACCTAGCCAATGAGCATTTTATTGAACTTGTGGACAGTCCTTTCTAATGTCACAATTAGTCTTGCAGTCAACCCAATTTTGGCATACATTTGAAACCCTCAAAGGTCTGAAAAAATAGGTAACTAGAAGATGGGGTGGGGGACTATAAGGAAAGAAGGAAACAGGCATTTATTAAGTACTTATTATGTATCAGACAGTGTGGTGAACACTTTACAACTATTATCTTATTTAATTCTCACAATAACCCTGTGTAGTATGCACTATTAATATCCCCAATGTACACCTGAGGAAAGTGTGGCTAACAAAGATTTAATTGACTTCCTAAGATCACACAATTAGTGTTTGAGGTCAAATTTGAACTCAGATCTTTCTGATTCCAATCCCAACTCTCTCTCTACTTGCACCACTTAACTGCTTCAATTGGAGCTTATATTGATGGGAAGGAATTAAACATGAGTATTTGTCATGGAATGCTCTGCCTCCTCCCATCTACATCTTAGTTTCCCTAAAACTTTTTAAGGCTCACCTCAAATTACACCTTTGACAGGAGGCTTTCCCTGGTCCCTCCAAATTGCTAGGGCTTCTCCCTCTGAGATTACCTCCCACTTTCTCTACATATAACATCTAATTGTGTATATATTGCTTCGCACGTGAGAACAAAAGTTCATTGAAGGGAGAGGTTGTTTTTAATTGCCTTTTTTATTATTGTGATTGTTTTGTTTCCTTAGCACAGAGATTAAGAATAATAAGCAGTGGTGATTGCCATCCCTTCATGCTTGAAGAAAACCAAAATAACGTCACTACATCAGGGTTAAGGGGCAGTATATCTGACTGTGGCTGATCAGACCAATAAGAGCTTAGAAGGTTCTACCACTGGTCAGGTACAAATAGTCCATATGAATATATGGAGCAGAGATGACTCCAAATTTGTGTATCTCATGTTTCTTTTGAGCTGCTGTAATTCTGCTTTATTCATAGAGAACAGTGTTTTCTTTAATGAGGGCATGACCTGCTGGGTAGTCCTAGATCAGTGTCTGTCATGTTTCACAATGAATTCCAAAGTTCTTCAGAGAGACCTTGAGACTGTCCTTGTAGCACCTCTTCTGACTTCCATGTGAGCACTTGTCTTGGGTGAGTTCTCAGGAAAATAATCTTTTAGACAAATATATGTCTGGCTTTAAAAAATGTAACTAGCCTATTGGAATTGTGCTCTCTGCAGCAAAGACTGAGCGCTTGGCTTTTCAGCTCAAGAAAGGATCTCAGTGTCCCATACCTTATGTTGCCAGCTGATATGCAGAATCTTCCTAAGAAAGTTTAAATGGAAACAATTCAGTTTCTTGGGATGGCACTGACAGACTGTACAGGGTTCACAGGCATACATACAAAAATGAGTTCAACACAACAGCTCAGTAGCGCTTCAGTTTGGTAGCAGTCAAACCCCTCTTCTTTCCCACACTTTCCTTCAGAGACTCCCAAACACTGAGCTAGCTCTGGCAATGCATGCAACCTCTTCTTAATCTATGACGGTAAATGAACTTACAGCTTTCAATATTTCTCCATTTGCTGCAATTGATGTTTCCACATATAGATAATATGGTTCTGGCTGGTGAAGAATCTCTGTTTTTTATGTTAGTTGTCAGGTCAAAATTAGCACAAGTGGCAGAGAATCAGTCCATACCCTGTTGCATCCCAGCCTCAGAGGCTCCAGTAAACACAAAATCATCTGCAAACAAAAACATCACATACCAACTATCCCTCCACTTCAGTCTTTGCTTGTAGCCTTTTCAAGTTAAATAATTTCTCATTGGTGTGGTAGCTAACCTTGATACCATTTCTGGCTTTGCTGAAGGCATCAGAAAACATCACAACCATCATGTTAAAAAGCATAGCAGCTAGTACACAGCCCTGCTTCACTCAATTAGTGACTGGGAAAGTGTGAGAGCTTTTCCCATTATCTAGATCCTGCATAAGCATGCAGTCATGGAAATGACGTACAATACTGATGAACTTTGGGTCACCAAATTTTTCCACGATCTACCAAAACCCCTCATGACTCACAGAATAAAAGGCATTGGTCAGATGTAAGACTGTTTTGTACAGCCCTCTATTCTACTTCTGGCATTTCTCCTGGAGTTGTTGGGAGGCAAAGACTGTATCAACTATTCCTCAGCCCTTTCTGAAGCTGCACTGGGTCTCAGGTAGATGACTTTCTTCCAGATGAAGGGTCAGCCTATTAAGGAGGATTCTGGTAAAAAAAATCTTTCCAGCAATGATAGACCCACCAATACCACCACCACCATGATTGTCTCAGGACAACCTATTTCTCTTTCCTCTATACCAATGGACAATAGAAGCACCTTTGAAGTCTGGGGGATGACATCCTCTTGACATATAAATGGGAAGATTTCAGTCAGCTTTTGCATGAACAGTGAATTCCCCACCCCCACCTTGTAAATCACAGTTGGAATAGAACCAACATTATGTTCTTTGCTGCACGTGAGGAGCCAGATGGCATTTAAAACCTCTTCTTCAGTTGGAAGTTCAATTAGAGAGATATTGTCTTCAACCTGAACTATATTGTCAATGGTTTCAGCATTGGTTGATCATGATGATCTATTGAGAACATTCTGGAAGTGTTCAGTCCATCTCTCCAGAATCATGTTATCATTAATCAATGTGACTCCATCAGGGCTAAGTAGTTGAGATACACCTCTTTGGATGATAAATAGCCTGCAGGGCATCATAAAAATATGGATTGCTACTATCAGTATAAAACTAAAGTTCATCTGCCTTTTTACTGAGCCAAGAATGTTGCATTTATCTAAGCTTCAT
Source organism: Petaurus breviceps papuanus (assembly GCF_028583685.1). Taxonomy (NCBI): domain Eukaryota; kingdom Metazoa; phylum Chordata; class Mammalia; order Diprotodontia; family Petauridae; genus Petaurus; species Petaurus breviceps. The sequence continues at coordinate 5,777,830 of NW_027185694.1, read as the reverse complement.
TTGCATTTTATTTTTGATGGAGTCAAACTCTCTTCTTAGAGAGAGATGGTCAATTGTGTTGGTAAACACTATGGAGTTCTTGTTTTCTATTTATCAGCTTCTGAATTTCTCCATCATTTTAATCAAACCAGTCCTGATGTTTGCAAGTGTTCTGGCCCGGATAAGTAAATGCAGTGCAGTACACCAAATCTCTGAAAGGTGTCCACTCCTTTTCTGCACCACTGTGGCCTATAATGTGTTGGGTCAGTTTTCACTCCAAGTTAGCAACAAACTGTTCACAAAGAAATATTTTAATCTGTTGACATTAAGTCTTCTAGTAGTTGTCTTGCCTTGAGGCCATCTCTTTTATTTAATGCTAATGCTTAGCTTGGAGAGGATATGTCTATGATCACTTTAGCACTCTGCACCACACATCACCTTCATCATATTCTTACAATGACATAGTCTATTTAATGCCAATATTTATAGCAAGGATGAATCCATGAAGTTTTATTGTATTTAGGTAAATGGAAGGCAGTGTTGGTACTGAGAAAGACATGAGACACAAAAGTCTTGAGTAGTAAGTGACCATTGCAGTTGCTATTTCCAACTCCATTCCTTCCAAGGACTCCTTGATACGGATAATAGTCTGTGCTTACTCCAGCATTAAAATAACCCAGAATTGTAAGCTTGTCTTCTTTTGGAACATTGATGGTGAATGTCTCCAGGTCTTCATAATGTTTTTTTAACATCACCAGGGTTCATAATAGTGAGAGCACACACTCTAATGATGTTGGCATGGCACTTTCCTACAAGTGGCAATAACATCATTATGAGCCTGTCATTCAGTCCTTTTGTGAGGATTTATTGACTAGATTAGATTTGATTGCAAAACCTATGCCAGCTTCACATCACTCCCCATCACTGTGACCACTCAAAAAAAGTGTATCCAACTCTGACTTTGATAAGCTTGTTTTCATTCAACAGCCTTGTTTCACTCATGGCTATTTAGATATGATACCTGATACCTCCTGAGTTTTCTTGCAATAAGAGCTATTTGTCTCTTAGGTCTATTGAATTTTGTGCTGTCCATAAGTATGCATGTATTCCATGTACAGATGCTGAATGGAATCATTGTCACAAAAGCTTTTGTATGTGCATGTGAGTGTGTGCATGTGTGTCTGTGTTTTGACTTCAAGGTGGACTTCCTGCCTGGTGACATAAGCAGGCCAGAGTCAGCTTAGGTGAAGCAAATAGTTTTTAGGGCATCTTTTCTAGCTATTTCCTCAGGCTAGGAGGTGAGCAATGTTTTTAATAGGCTGCTCAGACAGCAAGGGGGCTGCTGAAACCTACTGCTGGTCAGTACAGTAAGAAGATGACCCTATGGCTTACACCGCTTGAGTGCAGGGCTGTGACTAAAGCTCATTGCACATCAAATTCTGATGCTTCATCATTTGCCTGTCACCACATGACTTTGGTGTTAGATAAAAATAGTAGTTTGGTATTGGTGACATCTTTTAACTTGAGCATAAATTGGATTTAAGTGAGGCAGAGTTTCACAAAGTCATCAGCCTCACTCTTCCAGAGTCATCAAAATCCAGTGGCAAGACAAAAGTCAAGATGACTGGAAACGGCTCAGGATGGAGTGGATGACATCGGTGTCTTCAGTGTCTAACCAATTCTAAGTGTTCCAAAGAACCTACTTTAGTCACTTTCATGGCCATTGAAACAAATTGTTCTTGTCCTCCCATTCCACAAGGGGAAATCTCCACATCCTTGGAGTAGACACCCCCTTACTCATTGATGGGTTTGAGGCCTCTTGGTTACCCACAACTGGTTTTTCCCATCTGTGAAAATGTTGTACCAGAGAGTGGCTGTTAAACATGCTACAGTTTCTTTGAGACACAGGTTGGATGGCAGAAGGACACTAAAGGTGAAAGTCAGCTTTGAAAAGGACATGGCAGCCCTTACATCAAAGCTATTAGTCTTCCATTAATATCCATACAATTCAAAATATTAAGCCCTTAATAAATAGATGTAGAATGACTAATATGTCTCTTTTGGGCACACTGAGGTAAGGCAAATAGATTAGAATGTAAATTGAATGAAAGGTATTAATGTAAGATCGTGTTCATAAGCATATCAACAATGCAGTATTCACAATGCCTACGGTAACTATAAATATGTTGATATGGTTATTAATAAAAAATATACCAGGCTCTCTACATGGGGAATAAAGCTAGAACATTTATTCAAATACCAGAAAACTGAGTCCCAAAACCAGAAAGTCAAAGCCATCACAGTAGTTATGAAGTTGGCACACGTAGTTAATGGAGTAAACGCCCATATTCTCAAGCCTTCAAAACAGAACAAGCTACTTCAGGCAAAGGTCCTCCTTTCCCCACTCATGGCAACTGCTCAGCATCCAGGAAGTGAGCTCCCAGCAGCTCTGGCCCCCCGCAGTTCCCATCCCTGTCAGCCCTCAGCAGGAGTCCTTAGCAGAAATTAGGGCTGGCTCAAAACCACTCTGCTGCTGCTGCTGCCGCTGCCACTGCCACTGCCACTACCATGCTTCCAGTCACTTCACAAGCTCTAGCATAGTTTCTGATTCCTCTTGCCCCACCCCTTCCTGCTACATCAGCAAATCCAAGGGTCATGGAAGATCTTGAAATCCCAGAACCTCACAATAAGCTAGTGTGACTCTGGGGATTTGAAAGTCAAGTAATAGAGTACAAAGTTGATTTGGGAGACAGAAGATTTGAGGGCTGAGACAGGCACACTAATACACTATTGCTAGAGTTGTGAACTGGTGCAACTATTTTGAAAATAAATTTGTAATTATGCAAAGGAAATGATTAAAATGCTTTCTTTTTGATCTAGAAATGTTGTTTCTGGAATATCCCCAAGGAAGTCAATGTGATAGACAGAGAGAGAGAGAGAGAGAGAGAGAGAGAGAGAGAGAGAGAGAGAGA
>NW_027185694.1:5738980-5774869 GCF_028583685.1 Petaurus breviceps papuanus | reverse complement strand
AGAGAGAGAGAGAGAGAGAGAGAGAGAGAGAGAGAGAGAGAGAGAGAGAGAGAGAGAGAGAGAGAGAGAGAGAGAGAGAGAGAGAGACAGAGAGAGAGAGATTTAAAAGTTCTGTACAAGGCACAATATTTATTCCAGCATATTTTAGAAGCAAAGAATGAAAAATGTATAGATATCCATAAATTGGAAAGTGGTTACACAGGTTGTATATGAATTTAATAGAATATTATTTTGCTATAAGAAATTGTGAATAATATCAATGCAAAGAATCATTGGAATAGCTTAAAAAGTGATGTGAAATGAAATCAAAAGCAGAAAATACATATCTTCAATGGCTACAATAATGTATATGAGAAAGACAACAGAAACAAAATTATGAAAATTGAATTCTGTAGAAATATATTGACAGTATTTTACCCCAAAGAAAAGACATAAGAAGAAACCTCCCTCTTTTCTTCATGGAAGTGGAGAGCTACAATGGGAACCCTTGGAACTAAGGACATATTAATTGAGTGGAAGGGAAATGAAAGGCATTCAAGCCCAGTTACTTAAAGTGAATAATTCCATATTGGATGGGTACAGGGTGAGTTCTAGGGCCAGTCTAGATTTGTTAAACTCTGTTTAGCTGATCAGAGAAGTTGTGAGCTCCTGGACCTCTCCCAATGTGGAATATCATCACTTTTGGAGCAATGGTGAGCAAGTTTTGGCAGAATGAACAATCTATTTGGCACAATTTTGAGTTGACTCATAGGATTTCCCCAGGGGAAGAAAAGAGCTCTCAAGGAGAAGTCAATAAATCCATTGTCAAAATGTGAGTTTAATAATTGACAAATGGGAAAAGCTTATCAATGTGTGTGTATGACAGGGAAAGAATCAAATCAATAATTTTAAAATAGATAATCTCTTAATTCCCTTCCCATGCTAAATTCTATTATCTTAATTCAATAATTATATACTTTAGGGGTATGGCTGAACAATTTGTGGTATATGAATTTAATGGAATACTATTGTGTCATAAGAAATGATGAGCAGGTGAACTTCAGAAAAACTTGAAAAGACTTCTATGAACTGATGTTGAGTGAGGGGAGAAGAAGCAGGAGAACATTGTACACAGTTACAGTCATATTGTGAGATGACTAACTTTTACAGACTTGACTCTTCTCGGCAAAGTAAGGTTCTAAGACAACTCTAAAAGGCTCATGATGAAAAATGGTATCCACATCCAGAGAAAGAATTACAGTCTGAATGCAAATTAAAGCATGCTATTTGCTATCTCTCTTTCTTGTTTTGTTTTGTTTCTTTTTTCTCATGGTTCATTCCATGGGTTATAATTCTTCTTTGCAACATGATGAATGTGAAAAATGTTTGATATGAATGTATATGTAGAACTTATATCACACTGCATGCCATCTTCAGGAGGGATCATGGCAGGGAGGGGAAGAAAATTTGGAACACAAAAGATTGTGGAACTGGATGTTGTAAACTAAACATAAATAAGTAAAATTTTAAAAATAATTGGAAGGGCAGCTAGGTGGCACAGTGATTAGAGCATGGGCCCTGGAGTCAGGAGGACCTGAGTTTAAATCTGACCTCACACACTTAACACTTGTTAGCCTTGTGACCTTGGGCAAGTCATTTAATCCCAACTGCCCTGCCTCCCCCCTCCAAAAAGCATAATAATAATAATTGTATACTTTAGAAGTCTGCATTTTTTATTTCTCCCCTCTATGATCCTGTGAAATCTTTTCATTTGTGGATTTTTAATCCAGTCACATTTAGATTTAGCATCAATTAGGTGGGTAGAATGCTGGGCCTGAAGTCAAAAATACTCATTTTTCCTGAGTTCAAATCTGGTCTCTCTGACTAGCTGTGTGCCTGTTTGCTTCAGTTTCCTCATCTATAAAATGAGCTAGAGATGGAAATGGCAAACTACTACAGTATCTTTGTCAAGAAAACCCCAAATGGGGTCATGAAGAGTCAGACCTGACTAAAACAACTGACCAACAATAAAAACTTCCTCCTCCTCCTCTTCCTTCCCCTCCTTCTCTTTTTCATCCTTCCTACCTTCATAAAAGTGTAAATAAACTTAAAGACATTTTTCCCATATGTTGATTATTTAATTATAGTCCAAGAGCTTGTTTTCTATTCACAGAAAGTCTGTTAATATTATGAATGTGGTTTTACCCTGTGTTTATGTGCCAGATTCCTCTGGTCATTCAGGAAATCCTTGCCTGATATAGTAAGCCATTTACCAATCAATACCAACGCAGGTGATTTTTAAAGCTGTTGCCTCATTCTCATTCTCTCTTCTCCACAGCTGCATTCTTGGCTCTGGTTTGGGTTCCCCTTCTGAGGCCAGATGGCTTGGATTAGAGGATCTCTTCTTTCGTATTTCCTCCAGTGGATAGTCTGCCATTATAGAGACAGCTGTTTGCCAAGAAGCATTCAGTACTGTGTCTTATTTGGGTGCTAATTTCACTAACAGCTATATCCCTAAACTGAAGGGCAGTTAGTGATACCAAGAAATGGTGCAGAAACATCTGGACTCCCTCAAATCCTGGTTTCCAGGTTAGGGAGGGTCAATTTAACCATTTTACCTAATGGCTGGTGCATTGAACCTAGTGTTCATGCTGATGAATATCACCTTCAAATCATTAAAATCTATGTTCTGTGCTCATACAGACCTTGGGGGGTAATTATGAGAGCCCCAGATTCTCCTGCTATTAGGATTTTACAAGATGCAGTTGCCTGTTGTTGCCCATATTTTACTGGTAAGCTTTTTCCTCAGAAAGCTCACTAAGAAGAATGGAGTTTTATGAGACTATAGGCAATTTATTCAGTAATAGCAGAGCAAAACACACCTATGTCATGCGAGAAGCTATTTTACATTCTACTCTAAAAGAAGGTCTCTATTTAGCACCATTTTTTATGGTACCAAAAAATATAATAAATATACCAGTGACTTGGGGAATAGCTGAATAAATTTTGGTTGTAGGAATGCAATACAGTATGATTAAAGTATAAGAAATAAAGATGAATAATTCATAGAAAAATGGGAAGATCTATATGAACTGATAAAGAGTGAAAAAAGCAGAACCAAGAAAACAGTATATACAATGGCCCCAATAACATAATAGAAAATAATGATTAAGGACATCAGAATTCATATGGAAGGGAAGGTTGATTTAATGACCATTTATGATTACATAGAACTTCTGGTGAAACACTTTCCTTTTCTCTGTAAAGAAATGGTGAACTCCAGGCAAAGAATGATGCCCATGTTGTCCAGGGTGGTTGAGGCGTTGGTTTGTTTTTCTTAGCTGCTTTTCTTTGTTACATAAGAGGATTATATGGGCCCTATGAAGAAGGGGGTGGAGTTATTGGGAAGTGAAGGTGATGTTAAAAACATTAATGAAGTGTTTTTTTAATGTCTAACCATGTTATAAGAAAGACTGATATCAAATGTCTGTATAATACATACCACTCCAGCATACTAATTATATAAGTTTATATTGTAAATGATTTTTTAAGCCTCTTTAATGTGACTTCCTGAAAAGTAAAATAACAACATCAAGAACTGACCTTCCCTCATCTAAGGGGAAAGGCTGTAGAAAAACTCCCTTATTCCACTCATAATAAAAAACTGTTAAGAATTGATTGATCTCACATCGTATGTGTGACGACTAACTTTGACAGAATGGGCTCCTCTCAGCAATACATGGTTGGAAAACAGCTACAAAAGACTCATGATGGAAAGGGATATCTACATCCAGAGAAAGAACTGCAGAGTCTCAATGCAGATTGAAGCAAACTACTTGCTCTCCCTCTTTTGTGTTTTGTTTTGTCCCTTCTTTCTCATTGTTCACTCTATTGGCTGTAATCCTTTTTTACAACTTGACTAATATTTAATGTTACAGTATCTGTCGAACCTATATTTGATTATATGCTGCTATGGTAGGGAGAGGGCAGGGGACGGAGGGGGAGAAAATCTGAAACTCAAAGGATTGTGGAACTGAATGTTGTAAACTAAAAGTAAATAAATAATTTTAAAAAATAATTTGATCTCACAACACTGAGTGTCACAGAGTGGATTCTATCATCATAGGTCTCTTTAAAAATGTTCTGTACATAACGGGTACATACATATTTGTTGATACCTGTATTTATACAAATTTGGGTCTTCCTTTGATGTTAATAGGAATTCTTTGGGTGGTACATATATCAAGATAAGAAGTAAACTGATTTATTCATTAGGGGAAGGGGAAAGTGACATGCCCTCATATGGTATCTAGTATGTGCTAATCACTATGCTAAGTCCATTTTCACAAACACTGTCTTGTTTGATTCTCACAACAACCTTGATGGCTATGTGTGCTATAATTGTCTTCAACTGAGTAAACTGAAGCATCCCAAATTGAAATGACTTGGCCAGAGTCACACAACTAATAAGTGTCTGAGGCCATATTTGCATTGAGGTCTAGATTCTGACTCTAGATTCAGCACTTTTTCTACTCCAGCTGCTTCATGCAACCTCTAAGTTTATGAGTTTATATACATGAGTGCACATTCATTAATGTACATATTCCGAAGAATGTGATTTGAGTACATTGATTTTGTAACAATAAGAGGGAGGGGAAGGACCCACAGCCAAAATGACATGGTCAAATTCAAATAAAAAGATGACCTTCAGAGATACTGTGTCTTAAATATAGAAGTGCAATGCTGAAGGAAAGTCATTAGTAAGAAAAAGCCTAAGCCCAGAAAGAAAGAATCTAAAGAATGTGAATCATTACTTGGTGCCAAGGAAATTCAGAAGCTAGGAAATCAATCACAGCAGAAATCAAGAAACCAGGTTAGAAAATCTACTCAAATGGAAAACCTTGAGCCAAACAGAAATATCAAAAACAAGGAATCACTTAAAGCAGGGTTCAAGAAAGAGTTTGTGGTGGCCAATTTGCACTCCTAAGTTTGAATCAACTACAGGCTATTCTTGCATACAAGTGCCAATACCATCCACCAGCACTTCCATAATCTGCTCTACCAAATAATAGGGGTAGAGATGGAGTGGTAGTGACACACTTAATTGATTCAATTATCATTATATGTCCTGTGAATCAGGGATTTTAAAAAGACATTAAAATATACACCCATGAGATCTCACAAGGGTTTAATCTTCAATATAAGGTGAGGTATTTTTCCTCTATTCTCATTTCTTTTAATAAAAAGGAGATGTCTTCGATTACAGGCAGACCCAACCCTTTTAAATGTGTAGAAATTACCATCTGTATTGCATAAGCTCTTCTCTGTATTACACAAAACCTCCCACATCTGAACTTAGAACAGGGAAATCTCCCTATAGTGCATTTGAAATATTAGCACTTTGAAGAATGAATACAACCTGAGCACAAAGCTAATTTTTATCTGAGCTGGGGCCTTTGCAAGCAGAATGGGACTATATAATGAGATAAGGAATGTTAGTTCTGTATCACTCATGTAACAAAGCTTGTAACAATAGCAAAAGGCACAACATTAGTTATTTCCAGTGACAATATTAGGACTGTAATGAGAACAAAATGGCACAGCATATTCATTCTCCTGACAGGTATTGCAATAATAATGGGAAAGGACAAAAAAAAGCATCTATTCTCACTTGTCCAAATGGGAAATAGATATGGCAGGAACAATTCTGGAAGCAGACAAGGAGGGGAGGGGAAAAAACAAAATAAAACTTTAAACATGAAGTTTAATGCTCAACTTAGTTAAGAGATTCATATCAAGTTTCTATGTGCAATCTGCTTAACTCCTATCATCTAAACCCAAAGTTAATACTAAAAGCATAGCACCTCAATAGGAAGGACCTCTGGTATACAATCCTGGCCTAGGAACTTGCTATACTCTGATATCATGGTCCAGCTATTGTTTTTTTCTTTACACAATCTTAAAGACCCCCAACTAAGCAACTGATGTTGGCTCACTTCCTTAGGCAGTCAGAGAATATTTTTTGTTTTATATGATTTCATAATTTATTTCCACCCAATTACAAGCAAAATGAATCTTTAACATTTTTTAAAATTCTGAATTCAAATTTCTCTCCCTTCTTCCCCCATTGAAAAGGCATGAAATTTTATATGTATTATACATGTGAAGTTATGCAAAACATATTTCCACGTTAGTCAAGTTGTAAAAGAAAACACAGACCAAAAAAAAAAAAACAGCCAAGAAAGATAAAGAAGGAAAAGAAAAAGTATGTCATAATCTGCATTCAGACTCCATTAGTTCATTCTCTGGAGATGGATAGCATTTTTCATCATAAGTCTTTGAGAGTTGTCTTGGATCATTATATTGCTGTGAACAGCTAAATCCTTTACAGTTGATCCTTGTACAATATTGATTTAACTGTATACAATGTTCTCCTGGGTCTTTTCATTTCACTTTGCATCAGTTCATATAAGTCTTTTCAGGTTTTTCTGAAATCCTCCTGCTAATAATTTCTTATAGCACAATAGTATCCCATCACAATCATATACAACAATTTGTTCGCCAATTAATGGATGTCTCCTCAATTTCCTATGTTTTGCCACCATTAAAAGAGTTGCTATAAATATTTTGTACATCTAGGTTCTTTTTCTTTAGTGGGAGAATATCTTAAATCTCATTACCAAAAATTAAGGAATGAAAAAATGAAAGCATGTTATATGCCAAAGTAAGCCCTGGAAGTAAAAGTACAAAAGCAAGATACTTTTCTCCCTCTCAAAAACCTTAGATTCTAATAGAGGTAACAATATATATAGGGGATTGGTGAAGGTAAGACAATAAGGCTTTACACGTAATGTCATGCTTTAAAGGGTAAATATAAATGAAGTCTGTACCACATTGTTAGGTCAAAACTGACTCAGAAGCATTTTTTTTAATTTACCTTGGAAATTGACATCTGGGTATTTGTAATTGGCTGTAGTCTCTATCCACATTCTGGGACCTCCAATCCTATCAAGGTTCTTGAGAGGAACTTATGTTCGCTTTTCATGAAAAATGTAACAAAGCACCAATAATATTCATCTTAACACCCATCACAAGGCAAAGGAATTGATCAATGAGGGATGAACCAACTCTCCCTTTTGGGAATGTTAAAAAAAAATAACCCCCTCATAGCAATGATGTCTTTCTAACCTGACTCTCTGTTGCTTCTGATTACGTTGGCTTCTGGAAATTCTTCCTATTAGCACTCCCAGTGGTGGCCCTCAGCAGCTGCTCTTAGTGGCAGTATCTTCCCACAGTGGCTTTCATCACCTGTTTCCACCATCAGTCACTCTTATCCATCCTTGCTCTCAGTGGTATTTAGCAGTTTCTAGTGGTGCCAGCAATTGTTCCCACCAATGGCCTTTCCCAGCATTTGCTACCACAATTTGTCTCCTCATTTACTACCACCGTTTGCCTCTTCAAATTGTCTCTCTAATCAGGATCCTTGGTATCACTTTCTCAACACCACCATGACAGGGCAAGTTACAACAGGATTTCAATGCTCTTTCTATAAAACACATGGTGCTTTTCTCAATATCTTCCTACTACATCTTAGGAAGGAATTCAAACTTCCATGTGAAACCCGTAATTTGCTCTGAACACTAAACTGAATTTGGAAAAATCGCTTTTCTGGTTAGTGATAATGGCCACAATTTGCAGAGTAGACTATCATTCCTGGCTTTGCTCCTTTGACCCCTAACCCAGAACACAAGATCACTAAAATTTTTTGATTATTACAGCATAGTAAACCCATAGCCAAATACTTAAAAAAAAACTCTGAAGAATCTTCATGGTCTCTTCTCTTTTCCTTCCTTTTTCTCTTTTCCTTTCTTAGGTGTTCTGGCAAACAATAATCTTTTCAAAGAAACTTTGTTTCAATAAATTTTCCATAAGTTTAGGAGTAAATATCTTTTAATTGTAATTGTATCTTTGAATCAGATAAAATTTGGGAAAATAAATTGAATCTTTTCTTTTTTTGAGAGGCAAAGTGGTATACTGCCTAGAGAGCTGATGTTGGACCCAGGAAGCACAGAGTTCATTTTTATAAACTTACACATGATGGCTAACTCTGGGGCAGTTCCCTAAACTCTCAGTGTTCTAGGTAACTGTCTAAAATAGAGGTGGGGAACCTACAGCCTCAAAGTCACATGGAGCCTACTAGGTCCTCAGTGTTACTTTTTTATTGAATCCAAACTTCACAGAACAAATCCCCTTAATAAAAGGATTTGTTTTGCAAAACTTGGACACAATCAAAAGGCCTCACCCAAGGACCTAGAAGGGAAGGCCTCATGTGGCCTCCAGGTCACAGATTCCCTAGGGACCTTTGAAAACTTTAAGTTGCAAAAAAGATGCAAATCTGCCTTGCAAGATGGAGTTTCTTCACTTAGAAATTCCTTAAACTAATATAATTATAGGCCAGTCCCTCTCCTTATTCCTACGATATTTTACTATCCACTAGGTATCTATTGATTGTGACAAATAAATTGGAAGATTCACCATTAAACAGTAACTTGACTTGTTATACCACCATAAAAGTGGAAGTTCCTGGTAACCAAATTTACTGATTGTTTATTCTGGCAGCACAGGGTGAATTTACTTAAAGATTCAGGTCTTGATGCTCTTTCCTTTATGTGTATTTCACCCATATTTATACTATAAAGATAATGAGATCAACCATTTAATACTGTGGTCAGATGCTACCAGTGTAATTCCCAGGCAATATTCTCAATAATAAAAAGTCTAAATATGTCCAACAACTATTGTATTCACTGTGGATCAAACACACACACACACACACACACACACAACTGGTTTGAGAAAAAAAAATTTTCTGTGCTCTGGTTTCTTCATTAGCAGAGTAAGAATATTTGCCTCCTACTGTTGTGATAAGTACATTGTAAGAATCAATTAGCTAAGTTAATTAATTTTACTAATTAACTAATATTATAGACTTTTCTACTTGGATGGTACCTTAGAGGTCACCTAACCTTACCCTCTACCCAATGCAAGATTCCTGTCTATAATACCCTTGGCAAATAGTTATGCAGTTTCAAGTCAGATACCCAATCTATTGTTAGAGAGCCTCAGTTGTTTAAAAAGTCTACAAAACTCTCTGGAACCTAGCATTACAAAATATCTTGAACAGCAAGCTGTTAAATTAGTGTTGTCTCGGTAGCACATGGTTAGAAGCCAGTCCCATTCGGCCCAAATCCTTGGGCTATGAATCCAATTCATGGTTAATATAGTTCTGAGTGGATCCCTGAATAATCCTTAACCTCCTAAAGATTACTAACACATTATGTTAGTTTGGCATATAGTTTACTGAAACTACGTCAACCCAATCTCTACCAAGGGTAGAGAGGAGCCCAGAGCCTCACTGTCACATATGGCCTTCCCTTAGGGTGTGGACTTTTGACTGAATGCAAGTTTTACTTAACAAATCCTTTTATTTAAGTGAATTTGTTCTGTGAAGTTTGGATTCAGTGAAAGAATCACACTTGAGGAACTAGAGGGCCATGTGTGGCCTCAAGGCTGCAGGTTTCCCACACTTGCTGTAGACCTACTGTAGAATCTACTTGAAGCCCTGTGGTACTCCAAATTGAATCCTTTTTGTAGGTACCTCCATTGTTAACTCAGGGGTAGTCAGAACAAGGCAGCAAAGGCCTGTTTTTTTTTTTTAGTGCTTTTTCAAGTTAAAGCAATGTAATGGGAATGTAAATTTTGAAGATCTTCCCTGCCCCTAGGCTAAAGTGCACCTGGAGCCTGGGGTGGGAGGCTTGTTTTTCAGTAGATACTTCTTGATTGGCCAGTGAGTCAATAAGGTTGTTACATTCTCTGAGCCAGGAGAAGGCTATGTAAGCCCTGATGTGTAGCTTTGTTTTGGGGCTCACTTTGAGAAGTGTTCTGTGATTTGATATGTATTCTGGGAAGCCGTTGTCCAGAGCCCCCCTGGCTTTGAAAAACCCAGATGTTGAAACCCAGATGTTGATTGGGTATGGATGTAATGGTTGGACAGTTTGGAAATCTGTCTACTTGATCTGTTTCTCTGACTTGATAATTCTGTCTGTATATTGTGAAGTTCGGGGTGCTGACCTTTTTCCCCTGAACTAGGTAAACGATACATGTTTGACTGATTAAAGTAAGCTTGTTAACCCATTTTGAGTTGCTTTCCTTTAACAAAGCAGATCCAAGAACCTGTGTTGGCAGCAAACCCTGAGGACACTTGGGGTGCTTGCTGCTACAAGCAGTCATAATGAGTCTACCACAATCAGGTCTATAGCACCAGAGCAAAAACAATTTCAGGGGTGTTGGGTTTACCCTACATTGTTCTCAGTGCCAGAGATGTGGAGTTCCAGAAAAGGTCTAGAACAATGTTAATGGGATAATTATGTATCATCCCTGTAGAGGTCAGAAGGTTGGAGGGACAGATATAAGAAAATGTCTTTGCATATATATATATATGGCATATGAACAGCAAGATTGCAGTTTCTCATTGCCCTCTAGAGGTAATCTGGGGATTCTTGAGTGTCTCCTCCATCCCTGCCACCCTTGCAATGGAGGGGAAAATGGAGGAGTACTAACAGATTTTACTAAGCTAGAGAACCATGAACTTTGGCTTCCAAGAAGTAATAATGAATCGGCTTAGGATCAGCCTAGCTAACATCTATTGAATCTCATTCTCTGACAAAAGCAGCCCAGCTAATAACATTTTTTACTCCTTCCTGTGATTTCATCCTTCAAAAGCTTGAAGTACCAACGAATTCTATTTTATTTTAAAAGCATTTCTATTTAAAGTTTTGAGGTCCAAATTCTATCCCTTTCTCCTTCCCCACCTCCCTGAGAGGAGATGTATGTAGTTTCCTTCCTTATCTCTCTTAATTACGTCTATTTTAGCTTTTACTTTGTCTGGAATCAGGATTGCTACCTTTTTTTTTTTTATTTCAGCTGAAGCATAATAGATTCGGCTCCTGCCCCTTACCTTTACTCTGTGTGTTTTATCTCTGCTTCATGTGTGTTTCTTGTAAACAACATATTCTAAGATTCTGGGTTTTGATTCACTCTGCTAACCCTTTTCATTTCGTGGGAGAGTTCATCTCATTCACATTCACAGTTCCGATTACTACTTGTGTATTTCCCTCCAACCCATTCTTCCTCCTATTTGTCCTCTCTCTCCTCCCACCCTTTCCCTCCTCACCAGGGTTTCACTTCTGTTGACCATATCCCCAGATCTGCCCTCCCTTCTGCCAATCTCTGCTCCCCACCCTTTGCTTAATCTCCTCCCCTCTTACTTCCCTGTCAGGTAAAATAGATCTCTATATTAAAATGATTGTGTAAATGATTCCCTCTTTGAATCAATACTGACAAGAGTAAGGTTCAAGCAATGCTCCTCTCCCATCCTCCCATCTTCCCCTTCACTGTAATAGGTCTTTCATGCCTCTTCATGTGAACAAAAAATTACCCCATTTTACCTCTCCCTTCCTTCATCACCCATTCTACTTCTCTTTTTGGTCCATTAATATTTTTATGTCATTCCATCAAATTCACCTTATACCTGCACCCTCTGTCCATGTGCATTCCTTCTAGCTGTGCTAATAGTGATACAATTTTTTAAGAATTATAAGTATCATCTTCCTATATAGGGATCTAGATAGTTCAATTCTATTGAATCTCTTATGTCTCCTTTTCCCTTTTTACCTTCTTAATGCTTTTCTTGGGTCTTGATATTGGAGGTCAAATTTTTGGTTTAGTTCTGGTCTTATTATGAAAGTTTGAAATTCTTTTTCATTGAATGACCATTTTTTCCCTTGATATATTATGTTAATTTTGCCAGGTGAGTAATTCTTGGTTGTAGTCCTAGCTCCTTTTCCTTCTGGCATATCATGATCCATGACCTCTGATAATTTAATGATATAGATGCCAAGTCCTTTGTAATCTTGACTGTGACTCCCCAATATTTTGAAAGATGCTGTCCAGGGCCTCCTTGTGATAATGGCTTTCAAGTAATCCAACGATTGTGATATTGTCCCTTCTGAATCTATTTCCTAGGTCAGCTGTTTTTCCCATGAGGTATTTTACATTTTCTTCCATATTCCTTTGAATTTGTTTGATTGATTTTTGATGTCTCATAAAGTCATTAGTTTTCACTTCCGAATTCTAACTTTTAACTTTCCTCAATTAGCTTTTATACTTTCTTTTCCATTTGTCCAATTGTACTCTTTAAGGAGTTGTTTACTTCAGTGGATTTTTGTATCTCCTTTTCTATTTAGCCAACTCTATTTTTAAAGCAGTTTTTCAAGCTATTGGGTCTCTTTTCTTAATTTTCTTGCATCACTCTCACTTCTTTCCTCATTTTTTATTCTACATTTTTTACATGATTTTAAGCTCCTTTATGAGTTCTTCCATGAGTTCTTTCTGGACATGAGAACACTTCCTGTTTTGCTTTGGAGTTTTGTCCATAGGTGTTTTGACATTGTTGTCCCTTCTGAGTTTGTATATTGTTCTTCTCTGTCCCTTATAACTTTCTGTGGTCAGATTCTTCTTTTTTGCTATTTTTCTTCATCTTTTTTGTCTTTTTTCCTTTCTTTTAAATTTGGACTCGCACCTGGGAAGAAGGGGGCAGTGTCTCAGGCTTCTTGTGCCAGAGGCTGCAGGCCCTGGTTCTGTACTAATGTTGTCCTGAGGCCCTTGGGGTACTCTTGTGTCTCATATTGTGCTGAAAGGGTACGAGTTAGCTGGCACTGCTGGAGGCCATAGGCAGCTTACCTAATGCTGAGCTGGGGTCCTAATGGTGGTGTCCAACATGTGCTGAGGCCCTGTGGAATGATTCTGCCCCAGGGCTACACTTAAGCATGTGGAGCCACTGGAGGATACCTCTTTATCTGGGGCTACCCTGAAGTAAGTGGTGATTCTTGGAGCTGGATTCTGCTGGTTCCCTGGCTATGCTAATGGACATGGAGAGTCCTGGTGTTGGTGTTCCACCATACTAGGGTTCAGTATCTCCCGCTGGTTTGCTGAGGTTGGGTTTGCTGCTGTCCTGGAATGTGTTCCCCTTTAACTTGAATGAGATGGACTTTCTCGCTAATATTCCAAATTTCTTGGGCTAAAAGATAGTTTTACTTCATCTTTTTGTTGACTCTACTATTCCAGGATTTGTTTTGGGTCACTATTTTATGGTTGTTTGGAGGTGAATAGTGGAGATTTAGTGATTTACTGATTACTCCATCATCGGCTCCCAGAAAAAAACAAATCCTATTTTAGATCTGATTTTCACTAACAGGGAAGAATTGTTTGCTGGGGTGGAAGTTATGGGTAAGAAACTTTGGATAGAGGTGGGGAGTGGTCACTCACTCCAAGAATTTATTTTAGGGAAGGAAAAGAAATCTAGGCATTGTCTGACATATACCCTGGATTGGGGGAAGTAGACTTCAAAGTATTCAAAGGAAACATTGGTAGAATCCCATGGACTAAAATGATGCAGAGGGAGTTAGTTTCAGACAGGTGGCAGATGCTCAAGAATGAAATTTTGAAAGTACAAAGGGCAACAATCCAAATTAGAAGGAAAAAAGAGAATACAAATCTGTGTATATACAAGAAACTAACCAAATAACTGATACCTTTAAAAGGAATATGCAGAAAATAGAAGTAAGACCTGATTACCAGGAATGGATATGAATGTGTCTGTAAAGCCACACACAAGCAGCTTTCTAGAGGACTGCTGCTGTGAACAGCTTTCTAGTTTCTGATTACATAGCACAGTGAGCACTCTATTAAATAATAAATCAGAGCAAAACATTCATAGAAAATCAAAATACATCATTCAGCATGTCACAACTCAACAATTTATCACCAAAATAGCCATATAGTTCACCAAAGTGGTCATATAGTTTTAAACAAAGTATATTTGTTTAGTCAATCACAAAATCCTTAATTCAATCACAAAGCACCAGAGTCAAAGTTCTCCACCCCTGCATCACAGTAAATCATAATCTTCTCAGTCAGCACACAGTATCCAAGTTAAATCTTCTTTCAGCTTGACTCGAGGCGGGCTCTCAGCTTCCATGGTTCCTCTTCCATGGTCCCAGCTCCAACTGTCACCTCAGTTCAAAGGCAGGCAGTTCACAGTTCTTTCTCCAGCTCCTTGTCCAGTTCTTCATCCAGTTCCCATTCCATATTGAAGCACAGTGTCCAGTTCACCTCAAATCTTTCATAGTTCCTTTTTCTGGGAAGACAAAGCTTGACAGAGTCACAATAATATTCATGTACATTGCTGGCACCATCATCAATTCACTATCTTCCTGTGAAATCAACTCAAACCCACCAACAAGGTCCGAGAACTCAACACAAAAAATAAACATAGAAATCAACACAGATCCACAAACAAGGTCCAAGAGGTCAGCACAGATCATCAGCCTCCAAAACCCTCCTCCAGGATTTCTGTAAACATACAACCAGAAAATCCTCATGCAGGGCTTCCAGTAAGTTCCCAGGGTTTCTGTACAAAGTATCACAAACAAATATCAACACAAATAAAGCAGACAAACAGAGTGATGGGATACCACAAGTTTTCTTCTTCCTGACTCTGCCACCACAAGAGTCCTCTTCTCAGTTTTGCTGTTGTTAGCCTGACCCTCTGCTTATATATGGTCATTAGCTCCACCCCTTCCTGTTGCAGGAGTTCATGAGTTCTAGGGTTCACAATTTGTGGGATTCACACATTCTGTTTCTTAACAGAATTGATACAAGGCTCAAAAGACACTTGAACTGAAACAAGGTGTTAATTCAATAGCTGAAACAAGGTGTGAAATACTTCTGTGCTTGCCATTAGGGTGACACAATCCTATTAAAACAGAATCAATAATACCAAAACTCAGAAATGAATTAAAGTTGATGAGGAATCCCAAAAATAACAAAAAGAGCTTGTTTAGCTATAATGTGTTTAAAATGAGGTTCAAATTAAGGAGAAGATCTTTGCTTGGGAGCGATGGAATAATGATAACTAAAAGAGAAAAAAGGGCAGAATCAGTCAATTCTTGACTTGTTTCCTCGTCTAAGGAAAATAACCTCAGAATTGAATATGACATGACAAAATGATTAATTGGGGGTGGTGGTACGCAAAATAACTAAGGAGATAAAGTGAGAGTATTAGTTTATTTTGATGAATTAAACTCACTTGTCCCAGATCAACTATATGTTTGGGCAGGAAAAGAAATGGCAGACGTGATTGCTGAACCAAAGTCAATGGTAATCTGAAAGATCATAGAAAAATAAGAGAGGTATCAGTAGTTTGGAGCAGGGAAAATCTAGTCTTAATTTTCAAAACAATAAAGATAATTAAATTTATAAGCTGTGCCCAGTGAATTTGATTTCCATACATGGAAAAATTCTAAATCAGACCAATTAAAAAGCTAGTTGGCAAACATTTATAAGACATAGCAGTGATTACAAAAGGCCAGTAAGTCTTCATCAGAAACAAGATATGCCAGATCAAGTTGATTTCCTTTTTTTGATAGACTTATTAATCAATAGAGGAAAATTCTGTGTATAGTTTACCTAGATTTAACAAAGTATTTCAAGCTATTGTTGTAGAGAAGATGAAGAGATATGGGTGTGATGAAAATACAGTTAGCTTTATTCAGAACTGGTTGGATGGCTAGACACAAAATATTATTTTCAAAGATAGAATTTAAGTTCAAGTCTTTACTCTACATTATGCAGATAAACATGTAAATGTATAAATATTTTATCTGAAATTGCTATGAATGAAATACTCAGGTTGATTAATTGACAAATAATCATACCAGGTGTGGATGAAATAATGACAATTATGTCTTTATTTTCATTACTATAGAGTACAAAACTTCTTCTTAACCTCCCCCCTAAAAAAAGTTCTTTCCAAAAGACAATACTCTAAAAAGGATGCCCATGATAAATCTAACACCTCTGCTCACTCTGTGATTAGTGCCAGGAAAAAAAAAAAAACAATTCAGCAACTTACATAAGAGATATCACTCCCATGTGGCTAAGAGAATGCTAAACCAGGGCACAATGTGAATGAAGAATGAACTTAACTTTAGTTGATTGCAGAGACTTCAAGAAAAGACCTGGGGGGTGGCCAGGTGGTGCAGCGAGTAAGAGCATGGGCCCCAGAGTCAGGAGACCTGGGTTTGGTTCCAGCCTCAGATACTCAGCACCCACAAAAAATAACTGGCCGTGTAACTTTGAGCAAGTTGCTTAACGTTACTTAACACCAATTGCTTAAAAAGAAAAAAAAGAGAAGACCTGGTCTTCCTGACTCCAGGCCAAGTGTACTATCCAGCCTCCTAGAGAATAAATTTTTATATAGAGGGGTATAAAATAGCATGTTTCTTCCTCAAAATCAGGTAGTAGGAACAAGATGGGGAGAGAAATAGGAAAAACAGTAAAAACTTGAGGAAACATGATTTATGTACTCTAATATCTATATGGTCTTCTCTCTACACTGGAATATTTTATTGGGTAAAAGTTGAAGGGCATATGAGAATCACAATATAGGAAAACAGAGAGCTATGATTCCAAGATTTTTTTAAACCACGGGGATAGATATAAGAACAATCTGTGCAAGGGGCAGGTAGGTGGCACAGTGAATAAAGTGCCAGGCCCAGAGTCGGGAGGACATGAGTTCAGTTCCAGCCTCAGACTCTTAACACCCACACAAAAAAAGTAGCCGTGTAACCTTGGGCAAGTTACTTAACCCCGATTGCCCTTCAAAAGGCAAAAGGAAAAAAAAGAAAAAAAATAATGAAAAAAAAACAATCTTGTGCAATCAGCTAGATCCAACAACAAATGCTCTGATTCAATATCTCCAGAGAAATATTTCCTCAGAACAGGCCATATTTGTTTGCAGAATAATAACTAGACTTTTTGAAGGAATATAGCATCTAATCAATAGATGTGAAATCTGACCTCTGGCAGTACTGATTCCACTGGGATGGATTTGCCATTTTGCTTTCCAGTTATGTGTTGAATTAAGATCTTCAATCTCCCCAGACTACTTTATTTCCTTTTATCTTTCTACATTACCGGGTTTCCTTGCTATTCTGAAGCTTACTACTCATTACTACCTTTGAGCACATTTCAATTCCACCTCTGAGTTTCCTCTCAGAGATTCCATTATGCAGCTGAAATATCTTTCTTACCCCCAGCTGGCCAAACTCCCTTTCTTGCATCATTCAGAAAACTCCTCAAAGCCCACTTTCATGAAGTCCACCTTGAATAATAAAGTGTGAGGTTATTTTGGAACACCATCCCTATCACCAAACATTCATTGAGACAGCGTGACATTGAAGAAAGCAAAACAGGAAGGAAGAGCTAGGTTTTCTAATCCTTATACAGTTACTAGCTATGTGACCACTACCAAGTGACTCAATCTCTCACTCTAAGTTTTTTCTTCTGTAATGTGAGGATAATAGCATTATTTACCTAATACACACATTGTGAGCATCAACTGAGATAAGACTTGTAAAGCACTTTGCAAACCTTCTGGCTTATAGACACTTTAGATATTATTATAAGGCATTCTTTAATTGAGGAGACAAAACATCTTTTTTAGACATGATGACCCCAGGACTCAGTAGGATAAACTAAAGTGAAGACATCAGAAATTCAGAGATTAAGCAGATTTTTTAGAATTAAGTGATTCCTAATGGCCCCAACAGTGGACATGAGGGAAAATTTAAACAGTGGGGTAGATGGTAGAGATCTAGATGCAAACCGCAGATGGGTAAGTGGTTGCAAAGGCTTCTAAAACATTTGATATTCTAGAAGAAGAATGTTTCACTAAGGATATGCTGGAGAAAATGATCACACTTTATGTTGTTGACAAGTTTATATTTTAAGAGTTACTGCCTCAATCTCCCCATTGACCATTACCACAAACCCAGACAGTCACAATCAGTGGTAGCTTTTGAATTTCATTCCCCCAAAGCGATTTTTGACAGAGGATGCTCTCCAGGCATGCCACCTAGTAGCCAAATGAATCCCTCAGAAAACCTTCAAGAGCATTTTGTTATTTTTTCACATTGTGATGAAAACTATTCCTCCTTCTCCCTCCATCTTCTTTTTCAACACAGCAGGAGGTACACTCTGACACATATTACAGAAAAATGATGGTGAGTTAATTCCCCAAAATCACCTGGAGCCCGATGCTAATATTTACCTTGTCATGAGACTCTAGAAGGAATCACTTCCCCTTTTTGGCATAGAATTGTCTCTGGATGTTTCCAATGACTAATGAGTTGATTTCATCTTTGCACAACTTCCTGTGTTGCCCTGACTGAGATGCACCTCACATTCTGGCTTCGTTGGTGGCTATCAGACCATAAGAGAGTAAGCACAGGCCTGGAATTCAGAGGAAATTCTATTCAAGTCAAGGTGCTTCTTAACTGTATGACTATGGGCAAGTGAAACCTTCTTTTTTTATTTTTTAAATGCTTTATTAACCTCTGATTTACATCATTCATTTCTGCCAGATTTTGAGTTACAAATTTTCTCCCCGTCTTTCCCCTACCCATCGCCCCAAAATAGCAGTCTCACAGGATATCCCCTCCTCCAATCTGCTCTCTCCCATATTTTTCCCATACCCCTTTCGACTTTTCCAGTGGATCTCTATGCCTCAGTGCCTGTATATCTTATTTCCCAATTAAATGTAAGATGGTATTAATAATAGTATATATATATATATATATATGTAACATATATACACACACACACATATATATATATACATATATATATATTTGAATATTTGATTTTAAAACTTTCAATTCCAGATTCATTCCCTTCCTTCCTTGTCACCCACCCTTACTGGGAAGATAAGCAGTTCAGTATAGGTTGTACATGTGTGGCTAATGCAAAACAATAACATAGTGGATATATTGTAAAAGATTGACTATATTTCCCTTCCTCCTATCCCACCTCCCACTTATTCTATTCTCTACTTTAATCCCATCCCTTTTCAAAAGTGGGTGCTTCCAACTTCCTTCCCCCCAAGCCTGCCCTCCCTTCCATCATCCCCCCTCTCATCTCTTTCTCCCCCTATTCTTCTGGAGGGTGAAATCCCCTATTTAGTGTGTATTTCACTCCCTCCTCAAGCCAGATTCAATGGGAATAAGGTTGTCCCATTCCCTTTTGCCTTCCAATTCTTCCCCTCCATTGTAACCATTTTCCCTTGCCTCTTCTATATGAGATAGTTTACCCCAATCTGTCTCTCCCCATCTTCTCTCATTATATTCTTCTCACCTCTTAATTTCACCTTTTAAGTATCATCCCTTCCTGTTAAATTGGTCCTGTGCCCTCTATCTATGTATACATGTAAACATATATACATACATTCACATATGTATTCATATGCCCAGGGTATCCTCATATATATATATATATATATATATATATATATATATAAAATCCCTTCAACTACAGAAAAAGTTTCATAAGTTACAAATATTGTTTTTCCATGTAGGAATGTTAATAGTTCAACTTTGATAAGTTCCTTATGAGTTCTTTTCCCTGTTTACCTTCTCATGCTTCTCTTGCTTCTTGTATCTGAATGTCAAATTTTCTATTCAACTCTGTTTTTTTCAGCAAGAATGCTTTAAAGTCCTCAATTCCACTGAGTAACCATATTTCCCCCTGAAACATAATACTCAGTTTTGCTGGGTAGGTGATTCTTGGTTTTAATCCCAGCTCCCTTGCCTCCGGAATATCACATTCCAAGCCTTTCAATCCCTCAGTGTAGAAGCTGCCAGATCCTGGTTTATCCTGATTGTGTTTCCACAATATTCAAATTGTTTTTTCCTGGCTGCTGTAATATTCTCTCCTTAACATGGGAATTCTGGAACCTGGCTATAATATTCTTAGGACTTTTCTTTTTGGGATCTTTGTCAGGAGGTAATCGGTGGATTCTTTCAATCTCTATTTTGCCCTCTGGTACTAAAACATCAGGGCAGTTTTCTTTGAGAACTTCCTGGAGGATGCTTTCTAGGTTCTTACATTTGTCATGGCTTTCAGGTAGTCCAACAATTTTAAAATTATCTCTCCTGGATTTTTTTTCTAGGTCAGTGGTTTTTCCCATGAAATATTTCACTTTGCCTTCTATTCTTTCATTTGTTTGGATCTGTTTAACAGCATCTTGATTTCTCATAAAGTCATTAGTTTCTATTTGCTCCAATCTAATTTTGAAGCAATGATTCTCCTCATTGAGCTTTTGAGATTCTTTTTCCATCTGGCAAATTCAGCTTTTTAAGGCATTCTTCTCCTCATTGCCTTTTTGAGCCTTTGCCATTTGAGTCAGTCTGATTTTTAAGGTATTATTTTCCTCAGTCAGGCTGTTGACGCTTATTTCATAATTTTCTTGCATTGTTCTCATTTCTCTTACCAATTTTTCCCCACTTCTATTATCTGCTTCTTAAGGTCCTCTATGGCCTGTAACCAGCATGTATTTTCCTTTGGAGCTTTTGGTGCAGAAGATCTGACTTCACTGTTTTCCTCCTGTTCCATGCCTTGCTCCTTCTTGTCCCCAAAATAGGAGTGTAATGTTGGAATCTTCTGTCTGCTTTGTTTCCTTTGCCTGCTCATTTTGCTACTCAATTATTTGACTTTGGGGCTTTTTGCCACAGTAGGACTCTGCCACCACACAAGGGAGCTTTTGTCCCAAATGCTGGGGTTTTCTTAGCTGCCAGAGGTATTAGATGGGTACCCTCTCCGAGGTCTCCACCAGCCCTGGCAAGCTGGACACATATCCCAGGACCTCCACCCCAGACTGCAATCCAGATCCAAGCAGGTTAAATCAAGAGTGATTACCCCTCAGACTGGTGCTTGGTCCCCCTACACTCTGCAGGCCAGGAACTGGAGCCGCCATGTGTGGCTTCTCACCCTGGGGGTAAAAGCCAAACACTCCCACTTATTGGTCCCAAAGTCCAGACTTCACTGGCCTCTCACCTTGTCCTTCGCATCTATGTGTTAATAAATCTGGAAATGGCCACAGCTGCTGCTGTTCTGGAGTCCCTCAGTCCGTGGCTAGTCAGGCCCGCACTGGGGCTAAAGCCATATCTCAGCATGGTGCTGGGCTCAGCTCCCAGAGTGCTGTGCTGGATTCCTGCCAACCTGCCGGGCTGTCCTCAGCAGGAGGTTACCTTCTCTGTGTCATTTTGTGGGTTCTGCAGCTCCAAAGTTTGTTTAGAGTCCCCTTTTTACATGAATTGGGGAAGGAGGAAGCCGGAGCCACAGGAAGGTCGTGCACTCCACCATCTTCGTGAAACCTTCTTTTGAACCTCACTTTTTCATCTATAAAATGAGAGGCTTTGGGTTGGGTAATGTGATGAATGAATGAAAAAAAAACATTTGTTTATATTTCCACATTAGTCATATTGTGAAAGAAGAATCAGAATAAAAGGGAAAAAACATGAAAAAGAAAAAAAAGGAGAGAAAATTATATGCTTCAATCTGCATTCAAACTCCATGCTTCTTTCTCTGGATGTAGATAGCATTTTCCATCATGAGTCTTTTGTACCTTTACCCTTCATTTCTCAGATCATCACACCATGTTCTCCCAACCTTCCCTGGCCTAGAGCTAATGAGCTAGGTCAACATAAATTTTGTAGTAAAGCATGATTCCCTGGGGGAAAAAAAATCATTGTATTGCTGAGAAGAGCCAAGTCTCTCAAAGCTGGTCATTGTACAATGTTGCTATTACTATGTACAATATACTCCTAGTTCTTCTCACTTCGCTAGTATCAATTCATGTAAATCTTTCCAGATTTTTGTGAAATCCATCTGCTCATCATTTCTTATAGCACATCATGTCTTATAGTCTTCCATTGGATTCATATACCATAGCTTGCTCAGCCATTCCCCAATTGATGGACATCCCATCAATTTCAAAATCATTGACACCACAAAAGAGATGAATGTGGGTCCTTCTTTTTTTTTGCTTTTTTTTTTGGAGGTCAATTGGGGTTAAGTGACTCGCCCAAGGTCATATGACTAATTTTTTGCATTAAGTGTCTGAGACCAGATTTGAACTCAGGTCCTCATGACTCCAGGGCCAGTACTCTATTCACTGCACCACCTAGCCTCCCAAACCCTTCTCCTTTTTTATAATCTATTTGGGCTACAGAATCTAGTAGTGGTATTTTAAAAAATCATTAAGCATTTGTTATTTGCCAAGCACTATGCTAAGTGCTGGAGATAAAAATATCAATAAACAAGACAGTTTATCCCCTCAAGGAGTTTATATTCTATTGTGAGAAGTAAATTCATAGAATAGACCTAAAAATGGGGGCGGGAGGAGGTCTCAAGTTCTATTGGGAAGGGGAAGGGTAGGATGGCCAGACTGTAAGAAGTATCATCTGAACATGACTGATGAGGTGATAGACTGTTCCTGGGCAAAATGAGACAAAAGTTCATCTAGCAGAATCCAGGTTCCCATGAACATAATACAAAATCAAGTAGCAGATGACTCCTTAGATCCCTTCAAGCTCCCAATCTATGATCCTATTCTTAAAAAAAAATTTCAATGTTAAGCAGCAAGTGTCAGCAATGAACAGCAGCCACATCAGTCATTATAAGCAAATAGGTTTTTGAAAAATGGGAAATAAGACCACAGCTGCTCAGTGAAAAAAATGCCTCTACACAAAGATGCAGAGCAGAGATGGGTATCAAAATAATTTCACATGAGTTCAGCAAAAGCACTACCCTTCATGGCGAATGCAAGTCAGAACAGGTTGGACTACTGAGACTGAAGGGTTGTCTGGGACTCACTGGGAAAGTAGAGGTAGCTCTAGCCTTGGTACTGGACCTCTGTATGACTACTGGAATCCAATAAAGTAGAAAGAAAGCCAGTAATTGAAGCTGGTGATCTGGTCTAGAATCTCTGATTCACCATGGCAGGTTTCACAACTGAAAACCTGGAAACTAAGTCCTATGCATGGGTGGATGGATGGATGAATGGATAGATGGATAAATGGATGGATGGATGAGTAAAAGGGTGAATGAATGAATGAAAAAGCATTATTAATCTTTGAAATATTCTCTCCTAGCACCCATTTGGAGACAGTGTGGCTACCTGTGGTACAAATTTGGGACTTATTGGTAGATGGCCTTTTCAGTTGTGATCCAGGGGTGGGAAACTTTTGACTTTTTTGTGCTCTGTGAATGTACTTGTTTATGATTAGAAACTAATCTCAATTTGAGAAGAGGATTTTGGGGATTGACTAAATGAATGTACTTTCCATGGGTGGAGTAGTACTTAGAAGCTGTTGAATTACACTTGGTGAATGCTGCATTTTGAATTATGCTGTATTTTGATTTTCTCTGGCTATGCTGGTATTTTGAACCATTGGTAAGTTGCCTTTGCTTGGCATTACACAAATTCACAGTGGGACCAGAATAAAGGTTAGCTGAATTCTGTGCCCCTTTAGCTGGGTTTCCTTATATTTTAGAGTCTAAGAAGGATTATAGGTAAACGTACAGTGGGAATTAAGTCTGATTATTGATGCCAAAGTAGGTGTCTAGATATTGGGGGAAAATTATGGTAGTGAATACTGTCTAGCACAATGATCTTAAATTGTCCAAAAATTTTTACATCATTACTTAGGGTATCCAGACCAAAACCTCTAAACATTGTGAGGTTATGAAGGGAAAATAGGTGTTGACTCTTGAACAGAAAAAAAAAATCTCCGCTCTTGGCTGTTATGGGGGTGACTGAAAAGGGCATAATCCAGGCTACGAGAATGCAGTTCATAATGGTCATTTAAGGATATAAAGAAGATAAGAAGAAAAAGAAGACAAGAACAACAACAAGAAGAACAGGGAGGAGCAGATGAAGGAGGAGGAGAACAAGAAGTAGAAGAAGAACAAGAACAAGAACTGGTATATGTGATAGTGACGCGGTTGGAAGTCAATTTGGGAGTAATTGGTGTAGAAGGAAGAAGAAGATGGAACTATGGATTCTGGATGATAAAATCATAGAACTAGAGAACTAGAAACTTCAGAGATTATCTAGTTCAACCCCTTCATTTTATAGATGAGAAAATTCCAAAGCCAAGCAGATTAAGGGACTTCCTCAAAGTTACCCAGATAGCAAGAGTCAGAAGCACCATTTGAACCTGGATCCTCTGATTCCAAAGCCAATTGGTTCTTCCCACTAATGCTGGCTTCCTAGATACTAAGCCTTAGACATTAAAACAAGAAGGTGATTTTAATGTTCCTTTTTCAAACTTTTTTTTGACAGTTGTCCGTTTTTATTGCATATGCCAAATAGAAGGGTACGATGTACAGAGGAGATAGGGAGGATCATTTTTAAGTCTGCTCCTCTTTGGACAAAGTCTTGATGATCTCCTCTTTCTCAGCCTGCAGATGCTCTTCCCGATGCTTTTGTGCTTCTTTAGTCTTAGACCTTCGAGCTTCAGCCTGATCAGCCAAGAGCTTCTTCCGGGCCTTGTCTGCCTTTAGTTTATAAATGTGCTCCATCAGGATTTACTTATTCTTGAACACATTTCCCTTCACTTTCAAGTACAGGCTGTGGTACATGTGGTGTTCAATCTTTTTGGATTCCTGATATCTTTAAAGCAGTTGGCAAAGAATCCTCATTCGCCTCATCCAGGTCACCTTCTCAGGCATACAAGCATTGGCAGTACCCTTTTTCTTACCGATAACCATGTGTCTTCCCTTCCTTCAAGCCAGAGTATTTTTTCGGCATCTGGCACAAAAGTGTACAGTAATGAGCTTCCAGATGAAAAGCCCATCTTTAATCAGCATCTGGATCTGCTGGCGGGAATTGCCATTGGCAATTTCTTTGGTCTCATTGGGGTCAAGCCATATGTTCTTCTTTCCACATCGAAGGACACTAGAGGCAAGCCTCTTCTGAAGCCTGAGCATACTCATGGCTGCAGTTGCAGCGCGGAAAAGGAAAAGGTCCTTTTTCAAATTTGACAAAGTTGACATAGAGATGAATTAGGAAGAAATAATGAACCTAAAAACAGTTGGGAAAAAAGTAGATTTGATAAAACTCTGACAATTACTTACTTGGGTATAGCAATTGCTCAGGAACCAAAGTTTGTCCTTCAGAGGAGAGCTGATATCCCTAAAAGTACAATTGAAGTCAGTTTTTGAAATTACTAAGATTATATATGGTCTCAGTCACATTTACATATTTCAAGACAACAAAATTCATATCTTAACTTTCTCTTCCCTATGCTAAAAATATAAAACATCTTCAATTTTCCCATTCATTAATAGTTTTTTCCTATTTGCCTCCAGACCTCCAAAGTTTCTTCTCTCTCAAATGTAGTGATGAAACTTGGGTGTCATACTCATTAAAGATATAGAAGAGAATATAATAAAATAGATGCTTTCTGATGTTACATGATATGTGCTCTCTGAATTATACTTGAGGGAAAATGTCACAATATCCAACTCACCCTAAATAAGAATTGAATGTCCATATTGGTTTTTATTACCACTATAATGCCAAGATCAACCTGATTCTAAGACCTACAAAATGGATAAAATCCTCAAGTTTCTGAACATGTTCAAGGAAGAAAGATTCTGAAAAAAGGTAAAATGTCTGAATAGGAAATAGCAGTTTAAAGGAAAAAAGGAACTAATTTCTCTACTGTTTTGAAAATACTTTCAAGGAAAGCCTTTAAAATTGTTACTTACCTGTTCACCCAAAATAAGTAATAATCTATGATTGGCAAGTAGAAAATGCTGATTTCATTCATTTTTCTTTCAACATAGTCTCCATGGGATATAGTCGTGCCTACAGTCAAAATAGTACAAATTTCCCAGACCATAATTAGAGAAAATTCTTTAAGGTAGAACCTCAATTATCTCCTTTAATATTATTGTCATTTTTCTTCATAAATGAAACCCTAGGAATGTGTTTTATTCAGGGAATTCTGTTACTAAGAAAAAGTATGCTCTATTTGGTTAGAAGGGGTAAAAATATTTTTCATTTTCATGATTTTTATAAAGCCACTACATTAATATATCATATTCCATTTATGCTTAACTATGACTCATAGATCTTTTCATATCTGCATGTACCTTAATCTAGTCTTTTTGCAACTTGTATTTTCTATTATTTATTTTTTCTTTCACTAGTTGTACTATCTTGCTTTTTTTTAAGCAATTGGGGTTAAGTAACTTGCTCAAGGTTACCCAGCCAGTTATTTCTGGGTGTGGTGCTAAGTATCTGAGCCCAGATTTGATCCCCAGGTCATCCTGACACTGGGGCCAGTGCTCTTGCTCACTGAGCCACCTGGCTGCCCCTACTATCTTGCTTTACTCACTAGAAAATTACATCCCATTGTCATAGGTATTTACTTCGAATTGATCAGGGTGATTTTTGATCTTTTAAACTAATTGCTAAAGTCATTAAATTAGCTGTTTCAATATTGCAATGGATCTCTGATCTAATAATGTAGATTACAATCTTCCCATCACATTTCATGTGGTAGGGCTCTTGACCACTTCATCTCTTAAGTCCCTCAGAGTAGTTCCACCAAACTTCCTGGGGACCTACTAATTCTGTTGACAGTGTGAATCTCAATTCAGACTTAACAAAACATTCAGATTTTCCATAAGTTGTCCTTCATTTTTACCAAGAAGGTCCATCTTATTTTATGGTTACACACCTGTCTGACGAGAACTTTTATACCAGTTTTTATGCCTAAACAAGGAAGCTTCCAAAGAACATGGAAAAATGGGTTAGCTTAATTATTTGGTAAACAGCACAATGCCCCACATGAGATGCTATAGACTAAACACTTTTGATGGTGAAAATGAAAAACCCATCTTAATTGGACTGGGAGAATGGGGCATTTAGGAGAAAACAGTATAGGCCTTAAAGAGAAAGGTAGTCTATAGAGAGAAAATTAAGACAAATTTATAAGAATACTAGCCATCTCTCAACTGATAAATGGTCAAAGGATATGAATAGGAAATTTTCAGACAAAGAAATCAAAGCTATCTATAGTCACATGAGAAAATGTTCTAAATCACTATTGATTTGAGAAATGCACATTAAAGCTATGCTGATATGTACTACCTCACACCTATTAGACTGAATAATATGACAGAAAAGATAAATGATACATGTTGGAAGTGATGGGGGAAATTGGGACACTAGTGTACTGTTGGTGGAGCTGTGAACTGATCTAACCATTCTGGAGAATGATTTGGAACTATGACGAAAGGGCTATGAAACTTTGCATGCCCTTTGATCCAGTACTACTACTACTATGTCCACATACTAAAGAAATTTTTTTAAATGAGAAAAAGGATCTATTTGCACAAGGATATTTATAGCACTCTTTTTGTGATAGATAAGAAGTAGAAATTGTGGCGAGCGGTCTTTTCCTGAAAGCAGACAAAATGGCAGAAGTTGAGTACAAGAAAAAGTCTGGAAATAATAGAAGCAAACTGCCCACAACTTTTGAACATAGGAAATCCAGTACCAATTTAAAGAATTCACAGATTGATTCCAGAATAAAGACTGCAAACTCCCAGACACATAATAGTTAAATTTAAAAACTGAATTCAGAAATGTGCTATGAGCTATCAGTAGAAAGTCTTCAAATATAGAGTAAAAGACATTAGAATAATGCAAGATTATTCCACAACAAGAGAAAAAGGAAGAGGGAATGGAATAATGTGTTCTGAAGAACATTGCAGCTCAGGATGCAGCCCAGGGTGACATCCCACAAATCTGAATCTAGCCATACAAACAAAAGATAGGTGTTCAATAATAAAGAAGATTTTGAAAAAAAAAATTTCTAAAAAGACAACCAGAACTGAAGGGGTTATTTGCCTCTCAAATATCCCAAACAACAGAAATGGAGGCATGAATAAATACAGACTGCAATAGCAACAGTTACAACAGAAAGAACACTTAGAGACTTCTTTCTAAATGTACAAGGAGACAAAGTGAAGGTAGAAATCTGGGAGGGGCATCAATGAAGAGGTGGATAGGGGATATTATATGTACAGAACCAGGCAACACCCAACGTATAGGTGAATTCTTCTTTTGTGGGACTAAATTACAGTATGGGAAGGCACAGGAAATGGGAGGAAGGGAAGAGGGGAATAGAGAGTAGTGAATGATGAACTGAGGTCAAATTAAGGATTAGCAATGAATGGAAGGTAATTTTTATGGTCTTAAAATGAGAAGATTCTACAGGTGAGTGGGTTAAGAGAAGGAAAAGATTTAAAAGGACAGGAAAGAAAGGAGATAGGAGGGAATTCTACTGATAAATGTTCCTATGGGTAAAAGGAGATGAGGACTTTACACCAGATGAGGCCTAAGGGTTTCTGGTGGCTAAAAAGTTTACTTGTGCTGGGAAGAGTGGATTTGGAACCCCTGGGGGAAACTGGCACCTGGAGAAGTAGGAGGTCATAGATGAAAGGAAAAGATTTCTAGGTAAATTTAGTGGGGGAGGTCATCAAAAAATGCTGAGCTTCCAACTTGACCCAGCACCCCTTTGAGACATTACATGCTATCTTTCTTCCTTTTAAGTCATACTACTCAAAAAAGTTATTTCTACTCATTGGCTTCACTTCATCTCCTCCTAACATACTTATCAACATCCTGAAATTTGTTCTCCTCACTCAGGTAAATTTGTTTTCTGCAAAGTAAGCAATGTTCTCTTAATTCCAAATCCTAGCAATTTGTTTCAGTCCTTAGTTCTTCTTGACCATTCTTTCCTTCGAAATATTCTCTCTTCTTTGGCTTTTAGTGACTTAGTTTTCTTTTAATTCTTCCCCTTCTTGTCAATATGCTCTTTTCCATTCTCCGTTTCTTGATCATCTTTCATGTCTGGTCCCTTAACTGTCCGTATACCTCAAGGTTCTTTCCTATCCCTTCTCTCTCTATTGATGATATTATCAGCTCCAATTGCCACAATTATCACCTCTGTGTAAATGATTCTCAGGCTTATATATCCAGCCCTAGAATTTCTTCTGAACTCCAGTCTTGTATCAGTAACTGCCTGATTTCCAACTGGATAGTTTTTAGACATCACAACCTCAACATGTATGAAACAGACTTCATTGACCTTCGTCTCAAATCTACCCCAATTTCTAATTTTTCTATCTCTGACATAGGTAGTAACATCCTTCCAATCAGCCAAGTTCACACCTCTTATAACTTATTATATTTAATTAACTTTTTATTATTAACTATTATTTATTGTTAACTATTATATTAGTTTATTATATTAAATTAATTATTATATATTATAATATATTATTAATTATTGTTTATTATATTAGATTGACTATTATGTTAATTCACTTAGAGATTTAAAAGTTAGAAAGAGTAGGTTTTATAGGAAGGTAAATGAGGTCTGTTTCATATTCTCTGCCTTCCCTCTTTCTATATCTAATCAGGTGTAAAGTTTTGTTGATTCTATATCCACAGCCTCTCTCACCTCCATGCCCTTCTCTCCAACCATAGGAGCATCATCTTACTCTAATCACTCTGACCCTCACAGAATAAAGTATAACTATAATATATTTTTTTCTGGAATCATACTGTTATTAATGCTACCTGATGTTGTTGTTCAGTTGTGTCTGACTCTTTGTGACCTCATTTGGGGTTTTCTTGGCAAAGATACTGGAGTGGTTTGCCATTTCCTTCTCCAACTTATTTTGCAGATGAGGAAACTAAGGTAAACACACTTAAGTGACTTGTCCAGGGTCACACAGATAGGGTCTGAGGCCAGATTAGAACTCATATCTTCCAGACTTCAAGCCCAGCACTCTATGCACTGGTTCAGATGTAAGAATTGTCTTATGTGATCCCCCCTTTTCCCCATTTGCTTCAAATAGGTTGGACTCTCTCTAGGTTGGACTACTGACTTCTATCCACAAGATGTTTTCTAACATGCCAACCTCTTCACCCTGGAAGTTTCACTCCATCCTTAAACTACTTCTCACATTGGAAATGCCATCTAGCCCCATGGCCTCCTCCTCTTATTGGTTGGGTTCTACCAGAACTAGCAATTTAAGATTTTAAGTCATAAGCCTAGGCCAACTATGTTTCCATTACTCTCCTGGATATATTCTTGCCTCTTCAGGCTTCTCTACCATAGTCTGAAGCTGGTACCTTTATCACCCTCTCTTTTTTCAGATCATTTTATATGTTTCTTCCTCTATTGGAATACAAGTTCTTTGTGGGCTGGGTCCATGGCATATAGTAAGAGCTTAATACATGCTTGTTATCTTGGATTGACTCCCATGAATTTTCTATATTTTTCTCTGCATGGAAATTTATGCAAATGCAAAAACTAGGCTTCTTGATCCTTTCCATTTTTGTTGCTGAAAATTTAATAGGTACTTAATATCTATTTGTTGACTGCCATGGGAAAGTCATTAGAAAACTTCTAGTCTTGATTTTGCTTCGGTAGTCTTTGAGTCTTAATTTCCTTCTCTGAAAAATAAAATTCAAAAGAAAAGAAGAGACTTGGGGTGAATGGCCTCTCTGCTTCCTCCCAGATTCAAGATTCTGTAATTCTATAATTTGAGTCACTGCCCACCTACCAGCTTCTGTTGCTGCTGAAGTACAGGTGTTAGTAGTGGAATAAACAACATGAGCAAACCGCCTTGGTTTAAATATTTCCCCAAATGGTGCTGATTGACTCTACCACCACCAACTTCCTTTTTGTCGATGAAAAACATACCACATGGATTAACCAGTGCCAAAGAAACAAGATTTTTGAAAACAAAGCTCTCTTTTTGGTCTATCCCTTATGAAAAATGTGTAAATGGAATGGGGTGAATAATTCTCAAATAAGGTGAGTGTTGTTCATGAGCCCCAGGCTCTGATTTCCGGAAACCACAACATTCTTCCTCTCAACCTCCTCAGTGGCAAAGCCAGCACTGTCTTGCCAACTGAATGAACAAACCTTGACATTTTATTTATTTTTCTTTTGGGTAACTTTCATTCAGAGGAGAGAGAGTCCCCAAATTCCATACAGCTGCTGTCTGGCTCATTTTTCTTGTATAACCCAGAGAGCTGCTTGGGTGGCCACTGAGAGTGACTGAAGGCAGGTTGAGTTTTCCATTTGGGACTCTTTAAGCATTTCATAGTAATCTCTAACTCCATGAAGTCAGAACCAAACCTATCTCCTTGCTATATGTAACTCAAGCTCTAGACAAAAGGGGCTTCCAGGCAATCAAAAAAGTCCAGTGATCCTTCTCATTCAGGACAATATGGTAGAGTTAATAAAGGGCTGTCTTAGAATCAGAAAACCTGTCTTTGAATCTTGCCTGGATATTTACCAATAGTGTGACCCTGGATAAATCATTTAACTTCTCAATCTCCATTCCCTCATTTATAAAATGGACATAATAACAAAATCCATCCCACAATAAAGTATGTAGGTATTGTTATACTTGACCTCTCTCTGCCTCAGTCCATATATAAATCAGTTGTTATATCTTGCCATCCACACCAATGTCAAAGTAATTTTTTTTTAAGCACAGATCTGATGGTATTATTGCCTGATGTTAAAAATCCAGTGACTTCCTGTTGTCCAGTGACTCAAACATATCTTTCCAGTCCAATATAAAAAAGTCCACATAACTTAGTCATTTTTTTTTGCCTTTTGGGGGGCAATTAGAGTTAAGTAACTTGCCCAAGGTTACACAGCTAGTTTGTGTGTGTATGTGTGTGTGTGTGTGTGT
Source organism: Petaurus breviceps papuanus (assembly GCF_028583685.1). Lineage (NCBI taxonomy): Eukaryota > Metazoa > Chordata > Mammalia > Diprotodontia > Petauridae > Petaurus > Petaurus breviceps. The sequence continues at coordinate 5,743,129 of NW_027185694.1, read as the reverse complement.
GTGTGTGTGTGTGTGTGTGTGTGTGTGTTAAGTATCTGAGGCCGGAACCGAACTTGGGTCCTCCTGACTCCAGGGCTGACTCTTTACTCACTGCGCCACCTAGCCACCCCCAACTCAGTCACTTCTAGTGCTTCTTGGTAAAAATATTGATGGTTGGGTTCATGTAGAGGCTGCCCATGGAATATAATTTGATTCTTATCCATTTCACATGATCTTCTCAGAGGCAAACTACTTTAGGTTGCATTTGACAATTTTCAGTCTGAAGCTGCAACCAAGTGCATGTGCTTCTTATCCTAAATGGTATATACTTGTTTTCAGTCTTTTTTATTGTTTCATGAAGTGAGGACTGTTTGTTCCAAAAGTATATATTCATATATTTAACTTGGTCATCTTGTGTTCTGAGAATAGCTAAGAATCTTCTTCCTCCTTTTTTGGATCAGGAAATATTGATCTTTCCACAGCTGCCTTAAGGTAATGATCTCTGTGTTTCATTAGTATTATATGGGGTTGTTTCAACATCTTTAAGATCTGTGTTTGTCCACTTTTATCGCGACAAAAGTATACATTGATTGACATTATGCAATTAATTGCCTTAAATACATTCTTCTTTTTAAACTTTGACTTCAGGATGCTAGTAAATCTCAATACATAATCTCAGTTCTTTGGATCATAATCTCTTTATGCCTACTATGTCTTAAGAAATATGCAAATTTTTATTTCCACAATAAGTCAATTTGATGTCTGAATTCAAGGTCAAAATCTTTAGTCTTTATTTTCCCCTGTATCCAGAATATTCCATGTATTAAGTCCAAGTGACATTTTCATATCATTGTAGATTTCCATAATATAAAGGCAATTTACCTAAATCCACAAAACAACATTTAATGAAAAAAGTTGTCAATGGATAGAAAAAAGTTTCAAAAGAAAAAATTGCCGATTATAGACAACCATCTTAACAACATCATTCAAAATCACAAGCAATATATGTATGAAATCACACACACACAAAAGCAAAGTCAGAATGAGTACTTCAGTCAATTACCTGTCATTTATTAAATACCATACACTTTGTTAAACACTGGACATACAAAGACAAAAATGAAATGATTCACACAATTAAGAAATGTATATTTTTAAGGAAATACAATACATAAAAATGAATACATTAAAATATATACAAAATAAATGCAATGATTTTTGAGAGGAGACACTAGCAGTTGTGGGATTGGGAAGGGTCTTATTTTGCAAGTACTCTTTAAATTGAGCTTTGATGGAAACCAATGAGTATAAAAGGGGATAATGAGTATAGAATGCATTCCAGCCATGGGGAACAGCTTATTCATTGACAGAGAGATGGAAAATGTAATAGTATACATGAAGAACAGTAAGAAGATCAATTTGGGTTGACCACAAAATATGCTAAATAATGTGATTATTTATCTTTCTATTTACCTATCTACACACGTATATTTATTATGTACACAACACATATATAAGACATACATAAACACATGCATATAAACATGTATATGTCTATGTACATGTGTGTATATATACACATATATATGTATATTACTATAAATTACGACAGTGTTATCTAAATAAGTCAGATATTAGACATGGACATTATAAAAAATCTTTTTTGAGGTCTTATAAATATCCCTTTCAAAAATTAAAGAATATTATTAATTTCTACTGTCCATGTAGAGGTACTAAAAAATAATATTTTGTTCCATCATTTTCAGGTAATCCACAAACAAATCAACTCCTACCGTTGTTTTCATCTCTGTTCTTAATTATCTTCAGAGTATATCTATGTATGTATGTGTATGTATGTATATATATGCACATATGTATATACATGCACATACATATGTTCCCTCCTGGATCATTCATACAAACATACACACATAATACATATGTGCACATGCATACACATACAGCATTATCCCTTCTATGTCACAACTTTCTCCACTGGGGTTTTGATATATCATGAGTCAGAATAAGAAATTAAATGAGAACTTTCTGGGAGTTTTATGGAAGCTGCAGATGACAAGTGAAGGCCATCAGATGACACAGAAAAAAGTTCAGAAACTCAAAATTGCATAAAATTATATATATGTATATATAATATATATAATATCAACAAAATTTATCTTTTAATGCCATAAGAATTCAGACTTATCTTGTATGAAGAGAAGGCCAAAAAAGGTACACAGATTTTCTAGATTATGAGAATGCTGTGACCCTAACCCCCATGATATGTATGTGATAACTGTATAGACAGATGATACCACTCTAATGGCAGAAAGTGAAGCAGAATTAAGAAGCCTCTTGATGAAGGTGAAAGATGAGATTGTAAAAGCTGGAAAGTCAAATACTGAAAATGAAGTTTAGATAATTTGGTTCCATAATGAGAAGACAGTACTCATTAGAAAAGACCCTGATGCGGGGAAAAATCGGAGGCAAAAGGAAAAGAGGATGGCAAAAGATGAAAAGGATAGATAGTATCATGGAAGCAATGAACATGAGCTTAAACAGCTTAAGATTTTGGGAGATAGTGAAGGATAAAAGGGCCTGAGGTGCAATATAGTTCATGGAATCACAAGTTGGACACAACTTAACAATAATAACTCTATACATATATACATACATGCATACACACATGCATAAACACATTTATATACCTATATACATTTGTGTATATATGCATGCATGCATGTATTTATGTATAATAAAAATGTAGGTTACAGACTGTTTGTGAAAGGTGTTAAATGTAAGAGGGGCTTGTATTTGATTCTGGACAAACCATGGAGTTGTTTTAATTTGTTGAGTAGTAGAGTGACAAGGCCAAGCACATACCTTGTGAATGTGACTGACAGCTAAATGGAAAATGATTTGGAGAGGATAGAAACATGACTACAATGATGTACATACAGATAAAACAAGAATAAAAAAGTCAAATGCAATGTATAATGATACTATAAAACTTTTAAAGTTAAAGCAAATATCCTTTTTGTTGATAACTGGTCAAGTAGAAATATAGAAAGCAATGAATATTATCAGTTATAATCAAGTGAGCTGGTTTGCTTGACTGTTTTCAGGAAATATATTTTTGGTGAGGTTAATTTGAGTAGTTGTTGGAAAATATTGCATCAAGGGGCGGCCAGGTGGCTCAGTGGGTAAGAGCACTGGCTCCAGTGTCGGGATGACCTGGATCAAATCCGGGCTCAGATACTCAGCACCACACCCAGAAATAACTGGCCGTGTAACCTTGAGCAAGTTACTTAACCCCAATTGCTTATTAAAAAAAAATTGCATCAAACAAACTTAACAAAAAAACAAGAAACAGCCCCCAAATTATAAATTGTCCTAAATCAATATGAATTATCACAAATCACATATTAGTATTGTCGAAATAATAGAAATGTTACATCAGGACAGTAGGAAAAATATTTTATAAAGCCTTCTAAGCAACACTTTCAAAAAATAAAGAATATAAATAATTCCACTGACCACCAAGAGCTACTAAATAATATTTGTTCCATTATCTTCAGTTATCCCATAAAGAAATCAACCACCATCTTTATTTTCCCCACTAATCTTAATGAAGTATACCTTCCAACTTCCTTCAAGTTTTCCCTGATTATCAGCGACAAACTCTATCAGTAATTATAAGGAATAAGGGGAGGAGTTGAACCTATGATTTCACTGACATAGAGAACTTCCAGCTCAGGAAATTTCCTCCACCTCTTCCCTAGTCTTAGAGATTCCTAGGAGACTGAAAGATCATGGGACATCTCCTGGATGCCATAACTGAGGTCAGAAGTGTTTTCACATTTTCCAGCCTCCACAGCTAGTTCTCTATATTTCTCTGCCTCTCTATTTCAATAATTACTGAACTCTAGATGACTGTACACATTTTCTTCTCATTCTTACTTATCTAATTCATTCCTTTCATCTACTTTTCAATTTTCAAAATGCACCACCAAATAATTTTGCTAACACTAATTTGATTCCATTTTTTGCATTTCCTTTAAGTGATTAAATATTTTCTTATGTCTCTGTGTACCTACCAGTTGCATTATAAATTTTTTGGTGTCCTGAATATTGCTGTAAACCCAATTGTCATTAGGGTAGTGGTCAGTA
>NW_027185694.1:5727741-5738880 GCF_028583685.1 Petaurus breviceps papuanus | reverse complement strand
AGGGAGAGAGAAGGGAATGTGCAGAGAGTTAGGACAGGAATTTGGCCAGAGGGGCTGGTGTTACCTAGCTTTGATAAAACAATAAGCATCTAAGCATCAAAGCAGATAATAGAACAGAACACTTTTCACTTCTTCACTTTCCTTTCCCTGAGGCTCCTGGAGAAGGCAGATCAGAAGAATTCTTTAAGTGTAAAAGCTTTTCTAGGGCAGTAGTTTAGGTCAAAGGGTCAGGGTCTGATTATTCTTTGAGCTCCCTCACAGTTACAATTGCAGAATTGGATTCTCCACAAGTGACTCCTGATAGAGATATAGGCAATTGGTGTGGGTCTGGTGTTCAGGTGAGTTCTGGCTAATAAATAGGAGATGAAATTACTGCTATCATGGTGGAGGTACTATGGCATACCTTCTTAGGGATTTCTTGTACCAGAAATTGATGACAGGGGAGCCTTCATCCCAAATGCTGGGGTTTTCTCAGCTGCCAGAGGTATTAGATGGGTGCCCTCTCTGACGTCTCCACAGGCTCTGGCAAGCTGGACACACACCCCAGGACCTCTACCCTACCTCTACCTTGCAACCCAGATCCAAGCAGGTTAAAGCAAGAGCGATTAGCCCTCAGACTGGTGCTTGGTTCCCCTACACTCTGCAGGCCAGGAGCTGAAGCTGCCATGTGGCGCTGGCTGGCTGTGCTGGCGTCTCAGCGGCTTCTCACCCTGGGGGGACAAAAGCCACGCACTCCCACTTACTGGGTCCCAAAGTCCAGACTGCACTGACCTCTCACTTTGTACTTCGCATCTATGTGTTGATAACTCTGGAAACGGCCACAGCTGCTGCTGATCTGGAGTCCCTCTGGCTGGCGGTTGGTCAGGCCTCAGTGTGGGGCTGGGCTCGGCTCCCAGAGCATGAGCTGGCCTATTCCTGCTGGCCTGCCTGGCTGTCCTCAGGGGGAGGTTAGCTTGTCTGTGTCATTTTGCGGGTTCTGCAGCTCCAAAGTTTGTTTAGAGTCCCCTTTTTACATGGATTGGGGAAGGAGGAAGCTGGAGATGTGGGGAGGTCCTGCTTCTACTCCTGGAATCTTCTAAAAGTGAATGTTGAATACTATCTTTATGTGTAATTGGAAAAATGAAATAATATATAGATAATTAATGAACAAATGCATTTATACATACATGCACAAATACAAACATAGATGGATAGATGGATGGATGAATGGATTAATTAATTAATTAATATTTATTACAACCTATGTGATAGACTTGCATGGTTATCCTGAGGTTAGCCTTTGAAGCCAGAAACATCCAGCTCCCACATTCCAAGATGCTCATCCTCTCATTAGTTGACTATACTGACATCCTCTAAATTCCCAAATTGGCTCAGTAATGCAAAACTCATCCAGAGAATCGTCCTAGCCTGGTGAATACAGAACAGCCACATCCAGTGGACCCAAAGAGAATTTGATAATAACTACTATTTCAGGCATACTTTAAAACCATTTAAAACTTGGAGATCACCTCCCATTCACAGCACAGACTTGCTTGGCCACCGAACGTGACCCTTATGTCCACCCTCATTTTATAAGGCTAAGAGTAATGCCAAAGGTGCTCAAGAGAATGTCAACATTCTGTATCACACCATGGGAAGTAAAAGAAGTGGGAAACATCTTGTTCTACTTGCCAAGGCTTGGCTGCTGTACATAAGACAGCAGTAAAATGTCCACAGACGGAATGCAAAGGAAGAACACCTGAATCCTGGGGGGAAAAGTCATCTTTCATGATTTCTTTCTTTAAAGTTCCAGAAATAAAATTTTTCCATTGCATTTTGCCTTTTTTATAGGTTGTTAATGATAGCAGAATCCACCCAGAGGAAGGCAATCTTTCACATTTGGGATGGATAAGAGGAAAACAACAAATGCTAAACACATGAGATCCACTAACAGCCAGGGAGCAGCTTTTCCTCTCATAATATAAACTTTTAGATTGATATTGAATTGGGAGGAAGTTCACTTAAGCCTGTCTTACTATGCACAGCCCTGCTCTTAATCATAAACAGTAGGTGGACAGTACAATTCTTCAGTTCTCTATGGAAAAGACTATTCTTCCTGCCATCTATTTTAATCATTGCTGCTAGAAGCTAAGAGCTTCTCAAGACCTCATATTATGCACAAACTTCCCTTCTGCCTAAAATCAAACCTTTTGTTATGATTCCCCATTTGTTAAAAGGGAACCCACAGATTTGCATCCCTCTCGCTTAGGAGAGTTTTTAATATTTTCAATATTCCTGTAACATCAATGTGAACATGAATCTTCAGTGGCTCCCTATTGCCCATAAGTTAAAATTAAAACAAAAACAAAATCCTCATTCATGTGTTTAGAGTCTTCCCTATTTGTCTCTTTCCTATCTTTCCAGTCTTGTTTCATATTATCTCTTTTCAGATGGCCTCCATTCCATCAAGCTAGTCTGCTAATTGACATTTCATCTTCCACCTTTATGGCTTCGCATAGATGTCCCCCATTTCTCTAATGTACTCCCTTTTCATTTCTAAATGAAATGAAATCTCATAAAATCCTTCACTGCCTTCAAGACATCTTGAATATAACTACACATAATTTTTTTTGATCTCTTCCTCTCCCTAACTTTGTTGGTGCTTTGTTCCTCTTATGATTAATATTTTAGTTTGCATTTCCTCATCTATGGGCATGTTGCATCTGCCCTTAGAATATAAGTTCCTTGAGGAAAAGGGATAGCTTCATTTTTTTTCTTGTTATATAGTGCCTTTCACAGAGTAGTGAATATTTATATGAGTATTCATATAGTGCCTATTGATATAGTGCCTTTCACAGAGTAGGTGATTAAGAAGTTTGTTAGACTGAATTAGCAAACTGATTGTCTCCAAGTTTTATAACCCTTTAATTTTTATCTATGAAAGGAAGGCATTATAGTACATGGCCTTTAAGATCTCTTTCTACTGTAAATCTCTATTTTTCCAAATGTAATGCTATGGCAAAAGAAGTGATATGCATATTCTCCTGTGTAATTGATGAGTTTTCTCAAGGCATTTTCTGGGATTAAATTTACCAACATACATTTTTTCTTTGAGGTTGACTGATATGCCAAGAGGAATTTGGAACTGCTGCCAAGTTTCCTAAATATTTGAAGTCAAATGTTGCCAGGAGACAGTGATGGACACAAAATTAATATACATAGTCGGCACTTAATAGATACTAGTTAATTGATGACTTGAAAAGTAAATAATTTACTCTAAACCAAGAGAAATCAGTTAGACCGTGGTAAAAAGCAGAGTGGCATGTTTAACATTATATGGTTCTACCAGTTATGCATATAGGACACACATCAATGAAACCCTTGACATAGTTTTGAATCACATAAAATATAGGTAGGGTACTCCTCTTCACCACTTCTATATCATTCCACTAATGTTGAGGTGGTTGAATTACCCATCACCATTAAATACCAGCCATCAATAGTTTTATCAGGCTGTATTTTGGTGTTGATGCTCACAATCATTAGCCAGTGACAGGAGTGCTGGAGGACACTAAGTAAATAGTTGCCCTCTCTTTCCTCTTTCCCTATCCAAGAGAAGGATTCTTCATTCCTATGCTGGCAGAAGTCTGAAACAGTAAAGTACTTGATACAATTACAAATTCTGGTAGATAGGAGGTGTAGTAGATAGATTGTCAGACCTGGAGTGAAGGAGATTCATCTTCTTGAGTTCAAATTTAGCTTCAGACACTTCTAGCGGTGTGACCCTGGACAAGTCACTTAACCCTGTTTATCCCCAGTTGCTTCATCGGTAAAATGAACTGGAGAAGGAAATGACAAACTGCTCCAGTATCTTTGCCAACGATACCCCAAATGGGGTCACTGAGAGTTAGACATAATTTAAGCCACCAAACAACCATACCCATATGGTTGGTTGAACCTTTTTCTGAAATCAAGAATTGTCTGTGGCTTTAAAACTTCCTGACTGAGCACACTTTCTTGCTCATATTTTTCTTGCATTATCATCTGAGAATGAAGGACTCCTTACTCACAACAGGCACTAAACCAGGAGGGTCTGAGGGCTATCTCCTTCCCACATAATCCCTCCCTTGCTTTATACTGTGTGGCCCTGAGAAATGGTCCAGCAAATTTGGCCTTTCCCTTCATCCTTGTCTAGATTGGGGGAATGGAATCTGTGGAATGGTTGCACAAGCCCCTGGGAATCCAAGCATGTTTGGTAAGCCAATGAAGCAGCAGAGCCTTGGGTACTAAGGGTGAGGAATATTAGCTCAGTGGGGCTTTGGACTTGAACGTGGTGGGGCAAATGTTATGTAGGAACTGAGCCAAGCTGAGAACCTTCCCCTTCCATTCTCCAGAGTCTGAGGGGGTATAGGAGGGATTATGCCCAGAGGTTTTGGGGAAAATGTCTTGGTGGTTGGACTTGTTATATCCCTCAAGTAAATATCCCTTTGTCAAAGCTAATCTGAATGGTTAAATGGAAATAGAGTGCTGGTTACAATTGGCAGGGTTTCAAGTCAGTGGCAAAAGAAGAGAAACCCTTCCAGCTCCCTCAGAGTGCCAGAGAGTCCTGTGGTCAGAGTAAAACATAAGAGGCCTGACCATCAGACAGCAGTGCCAGAGTCAACTATGTTACCTAGCCATCATGGCAACTGTCCATTCACATTTAAAATAGAAGCTACTAAAAAAAATCACAGCCCTACCCAAAAGAACTTAATGTTAGGTAAACTCTTCAATTGTTTCCTCCAACATGAATACTATTCTTCTTCAGGAAAACACTCAGCATCTGTTTTTGTTCTGGGGATCCTGCTGCACAGAACAAAAATGTATTCTATTTGATACAGAAAAGCAGGAAAATAATACCCCCTTCATGCCTCCCTTCTCTCCCATCTTTTCTGCTCCTGTTGCCTTGAAGAAAAGTTCCTAAAGATTCTACTCTCTCCAGTTTCAAAAGAATTGTGTCTAGTTGAAATTCACAATGTACTTTAAATTGGGAATGACAGAAAATTTAAAAACCTACTTAACAGTATGAGAAAGTACACTGAATACATGTCTCATATTAAATAAATGGATGTACTTAGGGCCAAACAATTTGGAATGTGTGTGAGAGGGTGGTATATATGTTTGAGATGTGAAGCAATAGAGATACCATTAAATGAAACAATATATATATAATTTTCATTAAAATAATTAGTGTATTATTGTGGTAAGGTAGAAAACATAGCCCATATTAGAAATAAATGAATGCAAAACCATCTATTATGGGCTTACACTATATGTCCAGCCCTATACTGCACAGTGGAAATAATTGTTGCTGTTTGTCCTACATTCTTGAAGAAGACCGTGACATCTGGGAGATGATGCCATGACGTGCAAATGAATTGGATTTAAGTGAGGGAAAGCTGTGCAAAATCACCAGCCTTACATTCTCCTCCGGAGCCATCTGGGTCCAGTGGCCAGATATAGATGAAAGCAACTGGAGATGGTCCAGGATGCAGTGGTAATAGAAATGAAAAAGAGATACAGTACCTGTCCTCAAGAAACTTACATTCTAACAGGGTGAGGTAACACAAATAGAAGGGTGGTAACTAGAGAAGGGTGTTTGGTCTGAGAAGTCAGAGGGATGAGGAAGGCAACCACAGGGATTCCTTGGGTCACTATAGAGAAGAGGTTACTTGCATTTTCACATTCACTAATCAGGACAACATGGTCCCAGGTCAAGATTTCCAAAGCTGGATAGCTTAGCTCCATGAGAAGTCCACTGGAGTTCTAGTTTGGAGGATGCAGAGCAGCAGGACAATATAGCCAGAAGATATGGCAATTTATTTTAATTTAAAACAAAAATTTAATTGACAATCTCATTTCTGTAGAATGGTCAACCCTGATGAGGGAATGCTAGACCTAGTGTTTTCTTTTCCCTTCCCATCACTTGTTCTTTGTCCTGGAAAGTGTACTTACAATACACCACTCAAAAAGCCACTGCACTAGGGTGCCATGTTGTTGTTATTGGCTATCTGATCACACCAACAGCTACATTTGCATCACCATTTTTTTTCAGAGTAGAGTAAAGGATAGAAAAATGGCTTCAAAGCCAGAAAGACCTGGAGTTGAAGAACTGCCACTTACACACACTAACTATGACCCTAGGCAAGTCTCCAACTCTCAGTCCTCTAAATAATTTTCTAATACTAATTGTTGCGGAGAAGATACTAATAGTAAAGGGAGTTGCTTCACCTGGGAGTTGCCTATACCAATGAAATCATAGGTCTACTCCCTGTCTATATATCTTACCCCCACTTTAAACACAACATAAATCATGATGCCATTTTGTTCCAACTACTGACTGTGCCAAATGCCATGGCTTGGGCCTGACTCAAGGCCAGTTTCCTGGTAGTTATGCCTGGAACCAAATGTTTTCCTCATAGATCATTAAACAATTAGCAACAGAAGGTATAGCATAGAAAGACTAGTCAATAATGATGCTATACTTGGCTTTTGTAGACATGCCCCCCCATTCTATCATACAAAACTATTTCTGATCAACAGGGTACTAATGTGGCCTTGAGACACCTGCCAAATTTGAAGGGCCTCATTTCTACATGGTCTGGTCTTTTTATGCCCTTAGGTAACCAGGATGCCATGTCAACATTGCTTCAGGAGACTAGGACACTAGAAAAATAACCCTCTATTTTGAGCTTCAATCTCCTGACCCAATCAAATCTTAGAGAAAGCTTCTTTGCCTTCTAAGGAAGAAAAAAAGGTAGGCAAACTTACATGGTGATAGTGAGGACCCTAGTAGATATTGATTCTGCCACAACATAGTTGATGCCTAGAAAATGTTTGTAGAATGAAATTGAATTGAATCTGTTTGCCATTGTTTTAATTAGTCTCTCCTCTACTATCACCTGAGTCCCTCAGTTTAACTGTCATATAACTTAAAATCAGAGATCCATTTTATATTTTACATCTTTAGCATACTTTTATGGCTGCAAGAATGTCCCTGGGACTCTATTTTCTCAAGTGGAAAATATATTGAATGATACTTTAGTGAGAAAACTGTTTAATCCCCATCATGGTCTATGTTCTATGCAAATAGCAATGGCTATGCTGGCTAGATTAGGTTGAAAAAGCTTATGACCTTTGTTCTACTTTCTCCCAGCAACACATGATGACCTTTTCTCTCTCATGTCTCTATTTGTCCCTTCCCCTATGTGTTTCTCTATCCTTGAATAAATAAATGGAATACAATGTTAGAAAAAGGCTGCTGTACCTCTAAGAAAAAGACAGAAAATATCTCCAATAACAAATATGTATTTTGCTGAATCAAAAAGAGGTTTTGACAAATTTATTAGGCATCTTCTAGAACTGACTTAACAACATGATTTTACTTTAGTCCTTCCACCAATTCATTATTTCATCAAAGATGAAGTTTACTTAATGATGGTAGACCACAATCCACCCAAATATTTTTATCCTATGTAATTCTTGCTCATTTTTTTTTAAGAATTCTCCACAATAGATCTATATAACACTTTGGAAGCTCTCCTTGTTGGAACATCATTTGGGTTTCAATCCCCCCTTGATGGTAGTGTACCATATGACTATTTTCAATCCCTCTCTTACTATATTATATGCCATCTCCTTTTCTACTTACACTTATCTTGCCTTTTTAACATGTACAAAGCTAATTATATGGGGTATTCCTAAGGTCATACACACATGTATATTTATACATATATATATATATGTGTGTTTCACGTGACGACATAGCATCAGCATGGTAGGTAGTATGCTGAGTATGGAGTCAGCAAATCTTACTCCAAATTCTGACTCTTCCACTTATGACCTGTTTGATCTGGGGCAAATCAGTACTTGTACCTGATCCTCAGTTCCTCAACCATGAAAAGAGACTAGACTAAATGACCCCCAAGATCCCTTTCAACTCTAAAATTAAATACTCAGTTCTAGTCCTTCCTCTGAAACTAACCATCTGGTTGACCCCTGTGTATTATTAAGGTTTTTTCACTTAATGGGAAGATCTTTCCTATCCATTAATAGGCCCATGTGACTTGCTTGAGTCATGTGGAAGCCTTGAGTCTGTGGTGGGAGGAGCTTTCTGAGCAGGTGAAGCAAGAAGGGGTAGAGCAGGGAAGGTGGAGCAGAGCTGAGAAGAAGTTGGTCAGAGAAGTTATAACTGAGGGAGAGAGAGGAAGCAGGCATGGAAGTGTGAGTGTTCATTTGTGGGAAAGCCTTAGCAGGGGGAAGGCTTGGGGATGGCAGTGCCCCATGCATTGTTATCGTGTATATATTTCTTTGTTTCTATGATGGATTTGGCTTTCTGGTGTTGGGATTCAGCTTTCTGGTATTTGAATAAATGTTTTGGTTCTGTCTTCAATGTGAAGAGTTTGTCATATTTTGTAATTCGGAATTACACCAGCATATTAGTAGCGACCATAGGTACTGTGAATATCGCATTGGTGCTACACTTTGGGCAAATCATAACCCTTCAAGTAGTGTCAAGTAACTCCTTAGGACTCATCTACTGATTCATAAATAAGTAGAGACCTAAATTAAGATCTGTATTGGTAGGAGTCCCTACACCAGGAGTTCCCCACATGATGAAATCACAGATCCTGCACAGATCGATGTTTTAGTAATAAAAATAACCAGGTTATGAATGATTATGAAATATCATCTAAGTGGTGGATGTTCCCCCACCCTTATTGTAGATAGTCTTTTCTAGAAAAAAAAATCTAAAGGACAGCCAATTCAAAAGCTTTCAATTTCTTAGCATCTTCAAGAATGTTTATTGACATGTTTATGCCTCATCTTGAAGCTAATGTAAGTTTGTGCTAATTACACTGTTGCTTTTCCTGAAATAGCTACCCAAATGAGTGTGCATTACTGTTATAGTAGAATGTGTTTATTTTAACATGAACACATTTCCCTCCTGTGAGAATTTCTTTCCATGTGTAAGCACATGGCACATGTACACTAAGCTCAAACCATCATTTTCTCCTACTGAAGTGAGTATTTGTTCAGAAGAAAGCAATGAATGGTAGATAAATCAGGAAATTTGGTTTTTATGTCAAGAAAAAAAGAATAAAAGGAGAGAAGAAAAGAGGAGTAGAAATGATGTCTCTTGCCCTAGTACTTTTTTTCTCTGACCTCAGAATTAAAGAAAAATATCATCCTTTCAGCAAAGAAAAGTATTCTTCAGATTTGGAAATATGGTTCAATATATATGTGTTCTGGGAGGAAGGAAAGAAGGAAGGAAGGAAGGAAGGAAGGAAGGAAGGAAGGAAGGAAGGAAGGAAGGAAGGAAGGAAGGAAGGAAGGAAGGAAGGGAGGGAGGGAGGGAGGGAGGGAGGAAGGAAGAAAGGAAGGAAGGATTTATTAAGCACCTACTATGAGTCAGACCCTGTGCTAAGTGCTTTACAAATAATACCTCATTTGATCCTCACAATAGCCTTGAGAAAACTGAGGCAAACAGAGGTTGTATGAGTTCTCTAGAGTCACATAGCCAGTGAGTTATCTGAGAGCTGATTTGAACAAAGATTTTCTTGACTCTATCTGCTATGCTACCTAGCTTCCTAAGAAAATTATGACTTGCCCAAGGTCACACAGATAGTTAAATGACAAAATAAGATTTATCAAATATTTATTTGTTATATATAAAGTGTTCTGCCAACTTTGAAGTGCTAAATGACAATTTTGTGAAAGTCACTAAAGTAGGTGTGGGACATACACAGACCATCCCTGCCTTTAAGGTGTTTGTATTCTCTTTAAGGGAATATAACAAGCATATAAATACAAGGAAAATGGGAAGGAAGAACATTATAATTTGTATGATTAAGGGAAATTTCACAAAGGATTGGTAATTGACCTAGAAAAGGATTCTGGGAGGTAGAGATGAGAAGAGAATGAATTTTGGGCATAGGAATCAGCAAGATATATGAGTAAGAGGTTTTTTAGACATTGCTACTGAAGGGGCAAGGTGAGCCTCTCTGTAAGGAGTAAGATTATACAAGCCAAGGCCCCAACTCAATATGACCTCTTACCCCAGGGTGTTTGGACATAGAGGATCCTGAGAACATGAGGGCTGCTCCTCTCCTGGGACCACAGCCACCTCCTTGAGAAGAGATAAGATGGCTGCCCAACTCCCGGAACTAGCCACTCCAAGGAAACATCATTCTTGGGGGTCCTTGGAGGGAATGGCCTCTGTCCAGGCCTCACACAAGATATGATGCTTGCTAAAAACACATGGAAGTATGCCTTCTTCTCAGCGCTACTTAAACTGTAGGATTCAGACCCCAAATTGGAATCTCACCCATGGAGGAGACCTCCTGTCTGGAACCCTCCCAGGCAGGACCCTGACAGCTGTACCCAGGATTCCCCAGCTTGCTTGGTCAGGTGTTGGTGCTTCACTGCATCGGTGATGATTGTATACACACATACACACACACACACACATATGTTAATCATAGTTGCTCTTATTTTACTATTCTTAAGCCCTTTACTCTGTTATCTGTGGTTTCCTTTGCATTCGCTTATATTCTAAATAAACTATACTGGATCTTTTGAAGTGCTGAGTGTTCCGTTCATGCGTATCCTGAACCTCCTTAATCAGACAGCTAACCATCCAATTTGAAAGGAATAAAGACTTTGTGAAGGGGATAATGTGAAATAAAGTAAGTGGGAGAGAGACTATAGATGACCTCCCGTACCTGGCTAGGGAGCATGTATTTTATTCTGGGAAACCATTGAAAGCTTTTGAGAAGACTTGTGAAGCAGTCAGTCAAACCTATGCTTCAGGAAGCATTTTTCCTTCCTTCTTTCTTTCTTCCCTCCTTCCTTCCTTTATTCTTTCCTTCCTTCCTTCCTTTTTTATTTCTTTCTCTTTCTTTCTTTCTTCCTTCCTTCTTTCCTTTCTCTCTCCCTTCCCTCTTTCCTTTCTCTCTCCCTTCCTTCTTTCCTTTCTCTCTCTTTCTTCCTTTC
This sequence comes from Petaurus breviceps papuanus, assembly GCF_028583685.1. Lineage (NCBI taxonomy): Eukaryota > Metazoa > Chordata > Mammalia > Diprotodontia > Petauridae > Petaurus > Petaurus breviceps. The sequence goes on along the minus strand of NW_027185694.1, from coordinate 5,727,867 downwards.
TTCTTTCCTTTCTCTCTCTTTCTTTCTTTCTCTTTCTTTCTTTCTTTCCTTCTTTCTTTCCTTTTTTCTTTCTTCCTTCCTTTCTTTCTTTCTTTCTTTCTTTCTTTCTTTCTTTCTTTCTTTCTT
>NW_027185694.1:5720765-5727731 GCF_028583685.1 Petaurus breviceps papuanus | reverse complement strand
TATCTGAAGAAGCACCAGTGCCTTAACCATATGTATGTGTTGCAGACAAGAGTGGACCAAGTGATAACTCTGGCTGAGTAACACTTCAGACACTGAGATATGGATCAGTTTCAGCAATATCTGGAATGTATTTTCCCCATCTTGAGGTATATTTTGATCTTGAATGACTCCCAGATGCCCTGAACTTGGAAAGTTCAGGACTTTTTGATCAAACTTCATAAAACAATTACCTTTCCACACTTGACTGTCACAAAGCTTCTGCTCATGAAACAACTGTTTTTCTTCTTTCTTTCTTTGACTGGGAGGCAATTTCAGAACTTGAAGGGTTTGTTCACTTTTCAAAAAACTGCATGTGTAATTTAAGTATGTTGTGATTATATACATATATATTATATCACGCATATTGTGGCAGTAGTGTATCTTTGTGATCTGAACTTCAAGTTTTTGTCAAAGACTTTGATGGTGGCTATTAGTCTCATCTCACCCAAGTTTAATCATTAATTTTCCACTACTAAGTTATACATTTAAAAATTCCTTTATCATAATAAATGACCTTTTGAAATTTTATATAAAGATAATACTTTACATCAGATCTTTTCAAAAAGAAATACATCTTAAAATGTACTCTGTATCTTTTCTCCCTAATCTTTTGCATTGCCACTAATACCTTATTCTAACTCCACAAAAATTCTGATTTGTAGGCTGAACATTACAATTCACCCTGAATCTATTCTTAGCAAAGTTTTCTTGATTTCTTGGTAAAGATACTAGAATGGTTTGCCATTGAAGAAACTGAGGCAAACAGGATTAAGCTATTTGCAAAAAGTAACATAACTAGTAAGTGTCTGAGGCCAGATTTGAACTCAGGAAGATGAGTCTTCCTGACTCAAGACCTAGCATTCTATCCACTGCACCAGCTACATGCCCCACCACAAATATAACTTGATGTCAAAACCCTTTAACATCTTGTCCCTTTGCTGCCAGGTTTCTAAACTTTATTTCTTATTCTAGTGAGAACCCAGATTTATTGAAACCAAGAAAAATTTTAAAAGAACATTAGATTTTATATTTCTAGAACTTCCATTCAACAAGAAAATAATTCCCCTCATTTCCCTAGTATAAAGATGTTTCTTCTCAGTTTTTATTTTCCCTTCAAGATGAATAAAAAATTCTCCTTTTTGGAATTATTTGGAATAATCATATTATGGTGAACAACCGTAATGATCAATCAAAATATTTATTGGGGGAATACTTTCCAATCCATAACCACCTTATCTTTGGAATCATAAAACCTGTTGGATTTCAGTCTTAATATAAAGCTTTATTTTATTGAGTTTCCTTAGCTACCCTTACCAAACGTTATCTATACAAACTGTTTTAGAAAGGGAATGCTTCAAATGCTACAATTATCTATGATGGCATAGAACATTTGATCAAATAGAAAATAAAGTTATTTATTCACAAACAGGTCAAGAGGAAAACTAGGGATAAATACATGTTAGGATGGGGAAATAGATAAAATTTTAAAGTAGTTGAATGGAAGGGAAGAATCTAGAATCATATGCAATGTAGAATTTTGGAACTAGAGGGAATCTTGTTAAAACCAGCCTCTTCTTTTTAGAGTTGAGCTAATTAAAATCATCCAAGGTTCAATTCCTTGTCTAAGGTTACTCAGATAATGCAAAGAACTAGAAGCCATATTGGATTCAAGGACTATTTCCACCTTGTCAAATTAATGGAAAATAATTTGGTAAATTCTATATGTGCAGCCCCAAAGACATCACCACTTTTAAGGATAAAGTGTAAAGAGAATTGCCAGAGATGTTCTTTCTTCCAAAGCATTGTATGGGCACCTGTACAAAAATGGGATTACAGAACATATCTCCATGTATGCTTGCAAATATAAAGTTGGGGAATCAATTGGGTTAAAAATCAGCATTATTCTTTTTTACATTTTTAAAAAAAGTTTAATTCATTGTGAACTTAAATACAAAAGAAAGAAAAATTCTATGTACAAAGCAAACGCAAAAAGGATTCAATATAAAATGATGAATTTCCATTTTATACTGCTTGCTTTAAAAAGACCTGTTTAATAAATACTACTCATTATTTTCAAAGTTATACTGCTTTTCTATGCTTCCTTCTAAATTTGCTTTTGTTCTCAACGGGGCACTTTTTATTTTTTTTCTCCCTCCCTCCCTTGTCATACAGAAGGTGATGTCACCAAGAGTTACTAAGGTCTGCAGGTTCTTTTGCCCCTTCATTAAATGGCCCTGTCCTAGACATGTCACTTGCCTTTGATAATTGTTGACAGGGGGCCTTGTCTTCTAATCTGTTGTTTATTTAATTCCCAGTCATGTGCCATGAGATCCAAAAAGGACTCCCACCTCTTCTAGGAATTAAAATGGTAGAAGACATCAAAACTGGTTGCCACTGGAAAGGTCTTTTTGCTTACTTTCAATTTCCTGTCTCAGTTCTAGATGGCTGACATCAGCAGAAGTCTTCAGGGAAGGACATGAGGCATTGGGTATGGATTTTCAATATAAAAAAAAAGAAAATAAACAAACAAACATGAGTGGTTAAGAGGATAGCTCTGGAAATGCTGACAAATAGTGATAAATCAAAAAGATTTGATTAAGCAATTTCTTTGTGCTAGGGACTGTGCAATGATGAAAATGTGAAAACAAGACAGTCCTTGATGCTAAAGAGTTTACACATGAATATGGGGAGACAACACACATTGGGGAGGAGTAGCCACAGAGAAAGGTTTTGTTCTGTGAAGTAACAAGAATGATGAGTATAGCCATGGTGTAGTCCACTGGTATCAAACTCAAATAGAAATGGAGACCACTAAACTGAACAGAAGAATCACTATGGGCCATATGTCGACTTAGAGAACCACATATAAACATATAATATTGTATTTTTATTAATTTTTTAAATATTTCCCAATCACATTTTTCATATGTCTCCTGCATTGAGAAGTGCTGCCTGAGGCACTTGAGTACCATGCTTGACTCCTCTTACGTAATAGAGGAGTTGGTTGGCACACCTTTTTCCAGAAGGGTGGTTGAATATATACCAACCACAAACCAACAAGGCAACCGACAAAAAGATGGCGTGGATGAGGAATATTCTCTGGCTAGATCAACAGGTCTCTCATCAATCAAGACAACAGCCTCAGGGCCTTGCTGCAGGCCTACTCTAGCCTGGATCAGCAAAGTAGCTTTCCAATTCATTTTTCTGCTTTTATTATCTTCCCTAATATTATAAGATCATAAACTGGGAGCTAGAAGGACCTCAGGGGACAGATTTTAATCTCCTAATTTTACAAATTAAGAAACTAAGTCACAGAGAGTTTAAGTATCTTGTCCAGGGTCTCATTGCTATTAAGTGTCTGAGGTGGGATTGAACCCAAGCTTTCCCGACTCCAAAGCCAGGACTTTATTTACTATTCTATACTGTAATTTTATACAGTAATTCTATACTGTAAATCACGTCTGATCCTTTCCTCTACTAAAAAACTTTCAGTGGCTCCCCATTATACTTGAATCTAAATGAAGCATAAAGTCCTTATTCTGCTGGTACACACCTTCTACTGCTGGGTTTCAATTTATATTTCTAACCTTATCTCATGCTACTCACCTTGATGTACTGCGTTTTAATCATACCTGACCAACTCACTATTGTCTGTCTTTTCACTGTGCTCTCTAACTTCTGTGGTTTTGCTCATATTATTGTCCTCTCTTCCCCCCATTCCTATCTTTACTTCCTCCTGATGAAACCATTTTCTCTTTCTAATGTCTACCTTGGATGCTTCCTCCTATGAGAAATGATTGATTTGGACCCCTACTTACCCTATTCCAATTGGAATTAATCACTTTGATATAATTCCATGGGGTTGTGATTACAAGTTCTATATATGAAGCCTCAGATTGGTGAACTAAAGATTTTAACTTCACTTGCCTAATCATATTAAGCTAACTAAAAGAACCCTCCACCTTTGTTTTTCCTTGTTTATGGTGACCAAGTCCAGCATGATGGAGATTACTCAATTACAACTTCTTTTTCTATCTCCAGACCACTCTGTCTTGACTAACATGAACAGGTGACCATTTTATGCCTAATTAGTCAGTGGAGATGCCCCTTGCTTTGCCCAACCCAAGACCTCAGTGCTGACATACTGCATAACATACATTCTAATTGATGCATCATTTTTTGGCCTTCAAAGCAAGGTCTATCAACTAATGGGATTCTGTATTTTGTGCAGCTCCTCCAAAGTGTTTAAGTATCAAATCTGGTATCAAACCTTATAAAAATAAGGCCCTAGGAGAAGGGGACATCTCAAGTCATGAGTGAGATCTAGGGTCCCCTCCACTAGACTTAGAGTTCTGCCTCGGTGGTTTTTTCCTGCAGATTGGGCAATTATAATCCCCACACTCTTCTACAAACTTTTTCTGAGGCTTTTAGCTCAAAGATTCTTAATCTTAGGGCCATGAAATTATTTGTTTATTGTAATATGCTGATAACTGTATTTTGATATAATTGGTTTTCTTTGTATCTCTATAGGTCTTATTTTATGAATTTAAAACATTCTGAGAATGAATCTGTAGGCTTCACCAGAATGCCAAAGGACTCTATGACATAGAAAAGATTAAGAACATCTCTCCTGACTAGAAGTATTCTCTTTTGTCAAGTTTTTCATCACTATTTGTCTGTATTTCTCCATTTCATTTACCATATTCTGCCATTTATTATAATTGTCTTCCCATTAAGTTGTTAGTCCCTGAAGATCAGGCTCTGTATTATTTCATCTTCCCATCCTCAGTACCTGAGACTTAGAAGAAGTGCCTTGCACATAGTAGGGATTTAAAAGTAATGTTTGTTAAATCAAATTGTATGGAACCATTCACTGTTCCAAAGAACTGATTTGCCTTCTTTGTCTTGTCTTTTCGCTTGAGGCAAAATTCTTACTCCTTTCTTTCATTCCCGACCCCTCCCCAAGCTTAGCCATATTGGAAAGGTGGCACACTTCAGACAAATTAAATTCAAATGCTTTGTTAGTTTTGAATTACATTCAGCCTTATGTGGCCTTCACATTGCATATAGTTCCTGGTTTTTATGAAAACTTAAAAGGAAGTCTGTTTTAAGACATTTTCCCCCTTTTGAGTATAAGAACTTTTTTTTAACAGAACAATGTCACATTTTATGAAGTAATATTTGTTGGCCCAGCAGAGATTTCTCTGAGAGGTCTCAGTCTGGATTTGCATTGGCAAAACTTGCAAAGTCTGAGCAAATTTGTTTGGAACAATAACTGTTAAAAAAACTGTTGCAACTATTTTTTGAAAAAATATTTTAGGGGGAAAATCTTCCAATTTTATTTAATAAAAGAAGTGATCTGTCTTAGCTGGAATTTGATCAAAATACAAACACAAGGACTTTAAGTCAATTCTTTGAGGTCCTACAGGAAAAAGAAATAAAAGCAGGTAAGCTTTAAAGCAGAAAACTATATAAAAACTGACATAAATAATCCATAGAATTATCTCCTTTTTTCCCACTTAAGTATGAGTTTTTTAATTTTCAATGTCTTGTTCCTTATATGTGGCTTATAAGGAAGGAAAAGACCATGCAAATTAATGCATATATCTTGACATAAGTATGCTACTAGATTTATTAGTGCAAAAACAATCTTGAATTAGGGCAGCAGAAGAGATGATTTGCTCCACATATGCACAGACCTCATCTACCTTAAGTCTAAGGCCCACATAATCCTATGAAGCAATAACATCTATGATGTGGCTTTCTAAACTTATTTGGAACAGTGATTGCCAGGCCACTGCTTAAAGCTGATTGGCATTCACACTTCATCTGAGTGAGTTTGCATTTGGACAAGGTCTCCCTTCATTTTCACCTTTCTTGCTATTTCCTGGGGAAAATGAGCAATCCTGTAGTGCTGGTGTGCTTTTCAATTGTAGGTTTGTTCAGTGACCCCTTTCCTGTAAAAAAGGAAAGGTCTACATGTGAGGAGCTTGTTAGGGAAGAAGGTGTTAGATTCAACTCTAGCATTTCTCAAATGGATCTTTCTTCTTTCCTCTTTGACAACTGTGAATGATACTTGATTGACAGCATTAGACATACGAGACCACTATTTATCCATGGACCAAGGAAAAAATGAGACTGGAGGAAATAACCTCACATCAGCTTTGGAAGAGTTTGAATTCTGACTTAGAGGGGAATCCTGTTCAATTGAACTCAAAAAACACTCGTTAGGTGCTTACTACATGAGATCATACGTGTAAAGTGCTTTTCAAATCTTAAAATATTCTAGAAATGTTAGTCATCATTTTTATGACTACCATGATGTGGCAATGAGGACAATGACTACTACTACCTACTACTACATGCCAGGCAATATGGAATCCAAAGAGTTGTTGTCATGGTATTTTCCCCATGTTAATTTCTTTCTGCGAAAACTGGTTGTCAAGAGAAGGACATTCCTTAGTTGGGTGCGTATCATAAAAGTTTTTTGCTCAACTCAACCAAGTCCAGTGAAATAACCTCTAAACCACCATACATCTGTTAAATATGATCAGTATAGCCATGGCTAATGACAGTATCATAGACACCAGTGGCTAAACACCATGTCTATATTGCCAAAGTGAATAAAAGGACTGAGCAATCATCCAATGAATTCAAGGAATATAAACAACCAGTCTGAATAATTGAAATCTTTTAAATTCCAGCATTCATTGAGGGAGTCATTATAAGCAAAAATGAAAATACAAACCACTTGACTTTCATTTTCTGAACCAGTTAGTTGCCTAGCACAAATCCTCCTGTTATCATATGAAACTTTGCTTCCCTTTGGTTATGTAGACATGACCTCACTGCATCAGGGTTCTACCAAAAGAATTGAATGGGAGTGCCTAGCATCTCAGTGGATTACCTCAGTTACTAAATGGAGCC
>NW_027185694.1:5635368-5720365 GCF_028583685.1 Petaurus breviceps papuanus | reverse complement strand
TGAATATAGGGGCGGCTAGGTGGTGCAGTGAGTAAGAGTGCCGCCCCAGAGTCAGGAGGACCTGGAATCGGTTCTGGCCTCAGGTACTTACCACCCACACAAAAAAAAACTGACCGTGTAACCTTTGGGCAAGTTACTTAACCCCAATTACTTAAAAAAATAAATAAAATATGAATATAAAGTTAGTCTGTATAGATAAATAAATAAATGAATAAATAAATAAAAAAACAAACAAACAAATAAAACAGCAATGTCAGATTATATAGAGAATTCCAAAAGTCTTATGGCTAACTAATTAAAGCTTAAAACTGCACAAAGACTTTGGGGATATTCTGTATTTTAGAGGAAATAAACTAAAATCTATATAAGATACAGTTTTATTAAAATGTCCTTGGTCTGTTGGCTCAAATGTCAAACTAAAGCACTGAATGTTCAACACAATTACCTCTGTTTTTCGTGTATTGGTCTTAATGAGTGAGTTCAATGATACAGGGAATTCTCAGCAAGAAAGATGACTGACTGTTCTACAACTTAGCATCTTAGGCACTTGCCTAGGAATCTGAATGGTTAAGTTATTTGTTCACTCAGTCAGTAGATGTGAGAGGTAGATTTGAATTCAAGTCTTCCTCTGCTATACTTTGCAAACCATCCATGGCCTTTTCTGGTCTCTATTCCTTACTCTTTAAACTTTCTCCACCATATCACAACAGCCTCCTCACCCTGGAAGTTCATTATTCACCTGATTTCTTTTTTTTTCTTTTTGGAGGGGAGAAGATAGGGCAATTGGGGTAAAGTGACTTGCCCAAGGTCACATGGCTAATAAGTGTTAAGGGTCTGAGGCCGGATTTGAACTCAGGTCTTCCTGACTCCAGGGCTGGTGCTCTATTCACTGTGCCACCTAGCTGCCCCACACCTGATTTCTCATACACTAGAAGTATACTCCACCACTGTAACCCTTTGTTCAACATGACTGGGTCTTCCCACAATCTTAATTTTAAGGAAAGTAACTAGCCCAGCCATGTTTTCATTCTTCTCTGGGCCCTACTCTTCACTCTCCACATTTTCTCTACCATTCCCTCCCCTCTCCCAAGTATCTTCTTCTCTCCCTTTTGTGTGTTTCTTCCCCTATGAGAATGTGAGCTCCTTAAGGACATGGACTGTGTTTATTTCTTCTTTTGTTTGTCTTCTCAATGTTTAGCTGCAGTGCCTGGCAAATAGTAACATCTAAATAAATGTTTGTTGACTTGACATGTTAAATTTCTGACTCCAAGATCTCCTTTAACAATATAATAATGCCTGTCAAACACTTTTTTCAAGAAAATACTTTTTCTCTAAATGTACAAGGACAGTCTTACAAGAATAACCCATATCCTCCTTATCCAAACCCATTTCATTCCTAAACTATGATAAGAATTTATGGGTTGCCTTAAGAAACAAATATTCCTCTTACTAAAGGTCTTTTAGCAAAGATTGGATGACCACTCCTCAACTATATCTTAAAGGAAATGCATCTCCAGTATAGGCTGGACAATATGGCCTCCATATAGCTCTGATAATTCTGTTATGGTGAGGTTCCATCAGTATATTTCAAGCCCCAAAATGATCCATAGTCAAATGGTGCTGAGAAAAAAAAAATTACTATCATTTTAATGATTTTTTCTAATCTCAAATTCCATAAATCTATTGGATCATTTTCTTAAACTTAATTCCTCCTGATCATTAAAAAAAAGAAGAAGACAAAGCAATCTGGGAAAAGGTTCCTTAAGCTAGATATTACTTTGCAGATTTCTATGGATGCAGTCCTTTAGCCCAGTGCTTCTTTAATTGTGAGTTATGACCGTATATGAAGTCACATAACTAAATGAGGGAATCACAAAAAATTGGTAACAGTAAAAGGTTTCTAAATGTGATGTGACCAAAAATTAATTCAAAATCAAATGTATAATGAATCTGAGCAGCACTTGCCCATGTTGCATTGGCAACTCCACTGTAAACTCGTTTCTGAACACACAACATAATGCACTTTGCACGGCATTTGCCATCACATTAGACAATGCCAATGGACTGCAAGAAACACCTCATCTCAGATTTGAGATTATTGTATGTTATGAATTGCATTGTTTTTTATTGTACATACAAAGTTTTCTGCTCTTACAGAAACACAATAGTTTAATTACAGAAAATAAAGACTTTTAATATTTTCCTACCATCATTCCTCAGCATGTAAGTATCAAATTAGTATATCTTTGAATTGGATTGTGTTAGGATGTTTGCTTATAAAAATTGCTGCTTTCTCCTCCTTTTACAGAAATATGAGTCTTTAATTTTAGCAAGTAAAGATAAAAGCTTTTTAATAATATTTCTCTACCATCAGTGCTCTTTATGTATATAAGTGTGAATATAAAGTTTTTTAATTAAGCATAAACAAATGTAATTCCATAAATTAAAGCTAGTATTTATTTGGGAAATTATTAACAATGTTTATATTTTAAGAGAAAAGGTTTTGGTTATGGATAAGTGCCTAAATTTAGACAGAAGAGGCAAAAATATTGATGACAATACAGCAGAAGCTTTGCTATCAGGTTGTAGTACAACTTGAAACTTGACAAGAAAAAGAAAATATGTCTAATCATTTTTTCAATATGGTTTTACTTCTAATAATTATGATGGTGTGGAAAAATTTCTTTGCTTAATTTGTATAAAATTTTTGGTTGCCAAGAGCACTAAATCAGCCAAACTAAACCAACATCTTAACATCGAATATGCAAAGTACTGCAATAAGCCAAAGGAATATTTTTAATAACTTTTATGATCTTCATGTAAAGAAAAACAAAGTTGTAAGAAATTTGTTAGTGTTGACAAAAAGTATTTATTTGAAGCTTATGAAATTTCTCATTTAATTGCAAAAACTAAAAATCCCTACGTGATAGGAGATCTTGTGTTACCTGCTGCTATTAAAATGTCAGAAATAGTTCATGGGGAAAAGTTCAGGGATGAAATTCATAAAATTCCTTTATTGAATGATACTGTTTCCAAAAGAATTTCTGAAATTAGTAATTACTAATTCTAGCAGCTTATTATCAGGCTTAAGGCATTCCAAAGTGTACAATTCAGTTAGATGAAAACTGATCATTTCTAATGTGGAATATTTGTTACTTTATGTAAGATATGTGTATGAAGGAAGCATATGAGAAGAATTGTTTTACTGCCCTTTGGAAGGGTACACACCTAAAAGTCAATTACTTTTTCATAAATGAAGGTTTACAATGGAAAAAAATACATTAGAGTTTATATAGACAATGCCGGGGCAATGACTGCTGAAATGTTGGATTTGTAACAAAAGTTAAAACTGGTGGCAATGAACACAGCACTTTTGCTCACTGCAAAATCCATTAGGAGGCACTCGTAGCCAAAAAAATCATCAGATTTTATTAGATGTGCTTTGCAATACCATCAAAATCATTAACTTCATTAAAAATCATGTTCTTAAGAGGTGTTTGTTAGGGGCAGCCAGGTGGCTCAGAGAGTAAGAGTACCAGCTCCAGTGTTGGGATGACCTGGAGATCGAATCAGACACTCAGCACCACACCCAGAAATAGCTGGCCTTGTAACCTTGAGCAAGTTACTTAACCCCGATTGCTTTAAAAATTTAAAAAATTTGAAAAAAAAGAGGTGTTTGTTCTCAAACCTTTGGAAAGATATGAACTCTAATTACCAAAGGGTATTACTATATGCAGAGGTAAGGTAGCTCTTAAGAGAGTGAATTTTAAATAGATTATTGAAATTGAAATATAAAGTTATATTTTTGACTGAGCAGAAATCCAATTCTGTTAATTTTTTCATAATGAGTTGTGGCTTTCAAAACTGTACTATTTGTTGGATATTTTTTAAAAACTCAAAGACTTAAACATGCCCCTTCAAAGGGGAATTATAACATGCTTATGTTAAAAAGTAAAATTGAAAATTTTACTTTAAAAGTTAGCACATGGAAGAATGGGGAGGGGGGAGGGATGTTTACAAGTACAGATGATTTTTGTAATTGAAAACACCCTTCCCAAAGATTTAATTGTAAGAGCTAGAATTGATCATTTGAAGTACCTGGAGATACAGTTTCAGAAATACTTCCCTTCAAATTCTGATTGTAAAAAAAATGATTTGGGTTCATAAACCATACCCAATTAAAATTTAAAAAATATCATCACCTGCCATTAAAATTCAAGAAGAATTGGGACGGCTAGGTGGCACAGTGAATAGAGTGCTGGTCCTGGAGTCAGGAGCACCTGAGTTCAAATCTGACCTCAGACACTTAACACAAAAACTAGCCATGTGACCTTGGGCAAGTCACTTAACCCCAATTACCCTACCCTCCCCTCTCCAAAAAGCAAAAGACAAAAGCAAAAAACAAACCCCCACAAAAAAAATTCAAGAAGAATTTCCTGAACTATCAAGTGACACAGATATAAAACTTGGGTGTCTTAAAAAAATGTTAAATGACTTTTGGCTTGGGATTAGGACGGAATGTCCTACAACCTGAAACAGCCCTAAACATACCTCTGCCATTTTGTACTCTATACTTATGTAAAGCAGTATTCTCCTCCTTGACAGTTATAAAATCAAAATATCAATCAAATGGGCAGTTAGATGGCGCAGTGAGTAGAGCACTGGCCCTGGAGTCAGGAGGACCTGGGTTCAAATCCAACCTCAGACACTTAACACAAAAAACTAGCCATGTGACCTTGGGCAAGTTATTTAACCTCAAGTACCCTCTAAAAAGTATTATATATATAAACTCTGAAAAATACCGAAGATGCTCTGTGTTCTGCAGTATCAGATATTCCTCAAGGATTTAATTCTTTATGTAAAAATAAACAAACACATCTATCTCATTAGTATGCAAATTTGCTTTTGTCTTTAATAAAAGGCAAAATTATATGTATACCAAAGAAATGTTCTAAAATAAATTTCTTTATGATTTGTCATTAGTAAATGTTTGATCTTTATACCTATTTTATGTATCTATATACCCATGGTTGTGTAAAAATTTCACAATCAAAAAGGGCTTGTGAGTGGAAAAAGTTTATGAAGCCCTGCTTTAGATAACAATCTGCACATGTCATATATTTACTGACTACCCAGCACTGTGCTAAGAGTTTTTGGTTATACAAAAGAAGTATGAAATATGATCTTTGCAAAAAAAACCATATACACACACAAACACATTCATGTGAATTCACATATACATGTTTTTAGGAAATATCAATTGTGTGGGTATTGTGGAATTTTATGCTTCTATTAGAACTCAAACTCTGCTCCTGGGAGACTCTAATAAGTAAGTTTTTACATGTACTTGCTCAGAATCAGGCCACTAAACCATTTTCTAGCCATCTCCAATATCTACAATCTAAATAACTATCTCTTCTTCCCACCAGAACTTGGATTTGTGACCCTAGGCTGTGACAGGTGAGTTTTCTTCTTATCTTGCCCAAAACCAATCCACCATACCACTTCCCACCTGTCTCCAAATACCAATAGGTACCTATGTACCTTCTCTGGCTCATTGCCTTTCCAAATCTAGTTCTTTAAGTGTTGTCTTCCATTATTTGAACAAGATATGATTTTAACACAGAATTTATACTTCTGGAGGTCATAGACTGTCTTGTTTGGTTGTATCTGTATCCTCAGTGCATAGCATATAGTGAACACTTAACAAATGCCCATTCATTCATTCATTCATTCACTAGCAGTACTTGAACTCACATCATACTGATTTTAAGGCCAGTTCTTTATCATGTTAAGCCACATAATATCTGTTATCCATATATGTGTGTGTATGTGTATGTATACATGTAGATGTATACGTTTATATGCATGTGTATGTATGTATGTATGTGTATGTGTTTATATAAGTGAATATCTACACCCCGAATTCCTGTCTGTTTTATACATTAACAGAATTTATACTTTTTTTTATTATTACCCCCAAAATGGCCAGACAAAAGTCAGTCATATACCAAGTAATATAATAAATACTACAATTGCATTAAGAATATAGAAACATTGCCTGATCCTCTTCATACACTTGACATTTTCTCTCTGATAGAAAGGTTGTATGGCTGTTCTTCATTCTGACTACTGACCTCCCTGTCTTCCTTTAAATTCCAGCTAAAATCCCACTTTCAGCAGCAACTTTACCCAATTTCTCTTAATTTCAGGGCTTTCCCTCTTAGTTATTTACCTTTTACCCTGTATATAGCTTGCTTTGCAGATATTTGCTTGTATTTTATTTATTCCTTGAGAGTGGGGCTATCTTTTGTTTCTTCATATCCCCAGCACTTAGCACAGTGTCTGGTACACAGTAGGTGCTTAATACATGTTTACTGAATGAATGAATTACGAATGGCAAAATCTTCTCATACTTAGTTTTAAGGCTGTAATTATCTAGTATGTATTATAATCACATCTTTTTTACCCTTAACTGTAATTTCAAATCCAGATATGGAAACTCCCTCTGCCATATAAATTGGAAAGATTATAAGCCTGTAGCTTTTAGTCTTAGAGAGCTGCCTGGGGCACCTAAGGGCAGCTAAGTGGTACAATTGATTGAGTTCTGGACCTGGAGTCAAGAAAACCTGAATTAAAATCCACTCTCAGATACTTCCTAACTGTGTGACCCTGGGCAAGTCACTTAACCTCTGTGTTTCTCAATTTTTTCATCTGTAAAATGAGCTAGAGAAAGAAATAGCAAACCATTCCAGTATTTTTTTAATAAAGAACCCCAAATGGGATTACAAAGAGTTGAATGTGACAAAATGACGCAACATCTACAAAGTTGTATGGGGCACTGAGAGGTTAACTGATTTGCCCACTGTCACATAGCCAGCATGTGTTTAAGACCAAATTTGAATAAGCAAATTTGAATAAGCAAACAAATAAACAAATTCATAGTTAACATATATTTAGCATCCACTGTGTGCCAGGCAATGTGCTTAGTGCTTTACAAATATTATCTCAACTGATCCTCAGAACCAGGGAGAGAATAGACTGATGTTTTCTATGCTTTTTCTTTCCTTTTTTCATGGAAAAAAAATTTTATTTAGCTTTAGAACATTATCACATAAACACTTTTTCCCCAGTAGGTTATAACTGCTAAGGTTTAATACATTTTAATCAACTTTTCCCCTAGTTATGAAATAAGATGGTAGAAAAACTCTCCAAAAGAGAAACACCAAAAAGAAATGATAACATGGACCAACTCAGGAAAGAAGATTTCAAGTCAAAGACAGATGTGAAATCTTAAAATGTTAGTCCCATTTCTTTGAATCCTCTTCTAATCAAAGATTGATAGTAACAGTCAATGACCTGGTTAAGGGATGAGTGAAAGAAGCTAGGGCCAAGAGACAAAAAATGACTAAAGTAAAAATTACTCCTATTACACTGAGTCAAAGATGACAAGAATGGGCCAAGCTGACCCTTGAGGAAGTGAAAGTCAATGAGCCAATACTCCTTGCAATAAACCTATACCTACTCAAAAATCCCTGACACCCCTCTTCACCCCATCAGAAATAATCATTGATAAAAGTCCTGTCATCAGTATGATTTCACAACTGATAAAGAACATTCAGTGTGTCCCATAGCATCCCTGTCAGTTACCTTGCTTCAATAAGGATTTGAAATCTGCTGTCATTATGAAAGATTACTTAAAATACGTTTGTGCTCATAAGCACTTAAATTACTTTTCTTATTTGCCTGCAAACAAGCCAAGAAACTCCTCAGTGGTATGATATTCAAATATCTTGCCCTATATGGGATATTTAATAAATAATGTTTAAATAAATAAATAACAGCATGACAATTTCATGAGCATAGCATAATGGACAGAGAGCTTGGAGTAAGGAAGACTAGGTCAAGTCTCATCTCTGACACTGTGAATATGTGATTATGAGCACGTTATTTTAGAGGGCTCCAAGAACTTTCTATAGCTATAGGTTATAGACAAGTTACCAATTGGTAGGGGAGGCAGGTTCAGTATCATTATAGGGAATTTCAATACACATAGTCCCATACCAATATTCATTAAATCACAGGTCTGAATCAAATGACTACCACCACCACCAATTCTACTACTACTAGTACTAATAATAATAATAATAATGTATTTTATTAGTGCTTTAATGTTTGCAGAGCACTTTACTTATATTATCTCTTTTGATCTTTATAGCATTCCTGTAAGGTACATGCTTTCATTATCCTCATTCTACTGAGACTTCGAGATGACTTGCCCAGAGTCACACAGCTAGCAAGTGTCTGAGGGGTCAATAATTGAACTTAGGTCTTCCTGACTCCAAGTTCAGCATTCTATAAACTGTGCCACCTACTCCCTATGCGTCATTTTTAAATGAAGTTGACTCTGGATCACTTGTTTTCCATATTTCAATGAGGTTCCTTAGTAATAAATTATATTATCTTTTTAAATTGTTTTCTATTCTTTTGTGATTATCCATCTTGTTTATTCATATAATGATTTAAGATCTCTGAAGGGAGCTAACATGCCTTATTCCTCTGTATCTCTCGTTACAACAAGTTTCAGTTTTGTAATTAATAGTCAATAAATGACTGGTTAATTACAGCCTTAGCACTTTGTTTTATTTGAGGGAGAAAGTCCAAGAAAGTCAACATGATGTAAAAGTCTCCATATCTTCCTAAGTGACAAATCCTTGGCATGCTCCTATCCCAGATAATTGTTATTACAGAAACACAACCTTAACACTGGTAATCTTACCCTAGAGGAGAGTCATCAAAGTTCAACAGTTTTCTTTTCAGCTTTGTGAAATATCAAAAAAGAAAGGGGAAAAAAACTGCATTGTGAAAAGCATTTTCTGATGTGTTTACAACCCAGGAGAGTAGTTTTCCAAGGGATTTTTGATCCAAGTTATGCTTGAAATATACATTTATAGTACTATACACAAGGTTTATATTGAGTGGGACCTTTGAGTTTGTTTCCAGATCTAGCATACCTCTCCTTAAGCCCCATTCTTTTCATTTGTAGTATAAAAAATACATTGAAACTGCATTTGTATCTAGCAAAAAATAAAAGGAAAGGTGATACTGATATACATATTTTTTATTTAGATATTTAAGCTGAGGAAATCAGTTAAATGTGGGGGAATAAAAGGAATAAGTACAAGTCATTTATTTCCCATAACTACAACAATAAAAATAAAGAAAGAGCACTAGAACAAATTATGTTCAGGAGATTCCCCCCAAAAAAAACAGGGGGTCATTGTTCCAACTCAGAAAGGGACAGAGAGGATCACAGAAAATAAAATGGATTATTTGGTTACATATTTTTAATTTCTTATATATCTTGCACAAAAGAAAACTAAAGCAGCTAAAATTAGAAACCAAAGCAGCTAAAGGAAAGAGTTAACTGGGAAAACATCTTGGCAGCAAGATTCACTGAAAAAGATCTTATTTCCAAGATATAGAAGGAACGCATTTAACTTCGTAAGAAAAGAGCCATTCCCCATTAGATAAAAGATAAAAAGGATGTGACTATCTGTTCTCAAAGGAAAATATGGATTTTTTTATTACTTGCAATTAATTACTTGCAACATAAATAAGTTCCAAATCACTAAGAATTAGAGAAATGCAGATTTAAACAAATATGAAGATCCACCTAACTTTAATCAGATGGGAAAAAGCGATGACAAAAAAAATGACATG
This sequence comes from Petaurus breviceps papuanus, assembly GCF_028583685.1. Taxonomy (NCBI): domain Eukaryota; kingdom Metazoa; phylum Chordata; class Mammalia; order Diprotodontia; family Petauridae; genus Petaurus; species Petaurus breviceps. The sequence continues at coordinate 5,710,642 of NW_027185694.1, read as the reverse complement.
TTACAGGGGATGCAAGAAAATAGACATAGTAATGTTCTGTTTCTGGGAGCTATGAATTGGTGCAGTCATTCCAGAAAATAATTTAGAACTATGCCCAAAAACGTCACCAGTTGACTTGGTAATGCCATGACTAGGTCTATGACCCAAAGAGATAAAAGATAGAGTATTCATAAATACAAATATATTTCAAGCATCTATTTTTAAAGATAATGAGCTGGAAACAAAGGGGGTACTAGTCAATTGTGGAATGGCTAAATAGATCATGACATAGGAACCTAATTGGAATGGAATATCATTGCCTTGTAAGAAATGATAAATAGGAGAGTTTCAGAGAATCCTGAGACAACTTACCTATGAGGATTAAGACTGAAAGAAGCAAAAGCAGGAGGATAACTTACATAATGTCAACAACAATGTAAAAGAAACAGCTTTGAAAATCTAAAGAACTCCTAATAAATGAAAGGATCAATCATAATTCCAAGGAAGTGATGACACACACATATATATATAATGCTACTCACCTGCCTCTCCAACATCGAACACCTCTAGGCACTTACTATTTAAAAAAAAGTTAATTGAATTACATTTATATAAATTCTCAACAGTATTCAATATCATGAAAAAGAGATTTTATATCCAAGAAACTAGTTATTTGGGGAGAAAAGAACAAAATAAAAGCAAAATAAAAACACTTTTTTGAAAAACAAATAAAAGAATAAGGGCAAAGAAAATACAGTATATATTCTTGTCATTTATCTCTCTGAAGAATTATACTTCACAAACCTGTGAGAAGTTTGGGCCAGGGTAAAATAAAAGAAGAAAAAATAAATGACAGAATGGAAACAAAAAAAAGAAGACTTTAGGTAAGAATTTCCATATGAACATGCATCACTTCTTTCATTTCAGAGTCTGAGGCTAAGCCATATTTGCCTTGCTGAATTTCCTTTCGTTGCCCAGACTCAAATCACTTTCTCATTTATTTTTCCCATCCACATGGTATTGTGGAAAAAGGATGATGCATAGCCTTCCATTGATCAGCTAGCATCCAGAATTACTTTTCAAATTTTTAGCATATACCAGGGTGACTAAATGATTAAAAACCTACTGGACTTCCATTTAATAGTACACTCAGAAAAAGGTTGGTGAAATCGTTTTCTTGAAATTTTTTAGCACAACAAGAAAGTCATGATCTTTACAGTTACATTACCCATCCATCTCAGCATAAGCCCTGTGTACATTCAATCATCCTGCAAGCTTTCACCTGCATTGGCCAAAGCTACACTTCATTGAGAACATGTTTCCCTACCTTTTCCTAATCCATTTTGGCTATAGTTGTAGTTGCAATAGTAATAGTGTGTGTGTGTGTGTGTGTGTGTGTTATTACCATATATTGGGGCTTGATAAACTTAAAGTTACATTATCTGTGAACAAAACAAAATGGAGAGACTTCACTATTTTTAGGGAATCCCTGTTCCTTTGGGCTCTGAATATGACATTCCCCAATGATAATGACAAACAACTCAGGAAATGAGTTACAAACAGCTTTTTCATTAGCCAGCATGGCCCATGGAAAAAAAAAAAAGTACTGACTATGGAATCAGAAGACCTGGGTTCCACTTCCAGCTAAATTCCTTACCAACTGGGTCATCTTGGACAAGTCAGCTTGATTCTCTGGTGACAGTTCCTTTTCTATAAATTGATGGTGCTGAACTAGGTCTCTTATTTTAGCTTTAAATCTATGATCTTGTAATATGTCTCCTTGCTTTATGCTTCCCTTGATATTTATATTCAAGGAATCATTCAACAAGATTGATTTTATGGTTGCATGTAACAAGGAAACCTTTAAGATATTAACATATCCATAAAAAATCAACATGCTTGGGGCAGCCAGGAAGCATAGCATGTAAGAGCACCGGCTCAACTGTCGGGATGACTTGTGGATTAAATCCAGGCTCAGACACTTAGCACCCACCCAGAAACACCTGGCTGTGTAACCTTGAGCAAGTTACTTAACCCTAATTGCTTAGGGGTGGCCAGGTGGCTCAGCAAGTAAGAGCATCAGCTCCAGTGTCGGGATGACCTGGGTTCAAATATGAGCTCAGATACTTAGCACCACACCCAGAAATAACTGGCCATGTAACCTTGAGCATTAACCTTGAGCATACTTAACCCCGATTGCTTTAAAAAAAAAATCAACACGCTGGAAGTACTGGCAAAACACTAAGATAAGAGAAAGGAAACAAGACACAAAGGAGATAAAACTATTGCTATTTTCTGATAGCATAATCCTAGGAAATAGCAAAGGTACAAATGGATAAAAATAATAGCTTCAGCAAAGATTGAGTTAAATATTTAAAAAATCAAGTTTTTCTATATAATTATGACAAAACACAAGAAACAATAATAGAAAGGGAAAGCCCCTTCCACATAAAAAATTGCATAAGATATCTGGTTATCAACCTAACCAAAGCACACAAAAGACTTGCATAGAATCAGTTGCAAAGTATTCCTTAAGGAAAAAACAAAACTTAAATAGGTGGAAGAATTTTCAGTGCTCATGGCTAGGCCAAGCCAATATAATAAAAATGAAACTTTGAGTTTCTTTTTCTTATGTAATGTGTTTAGAATGCATTATCAGAAAGAAAAAAAAGTAAGTGGACAAGTCATGAAGAAAGAGCATGGGTTAACAAATGGAGAATGTTGGGCTAATCCTCACCGGATGTTAAAAGACCCAAAAGACTCTATGCAGAAAGGTGGGAGGACATGGATATTTCTACCATTGAAATGATGATTCACCTTAAGGAGACCATGGGTCCACCAAAGCACTGCAGCATTTAACTAATGAATAAAATGAGCAATTGGCTCACTTCAGCATTGCCAATGTATGAGTCTTAGCTTTTTTTTTTATTTTTTAAGAGATTTACTAAAAAGATATAGCAAGAACAGTTGATCCAACAACTTCACCCACAAATCTGAAGTGCACTGCTTATTTGCACTCACAAAGTCCCTTGGAAGAGTGGGTTCAAACTTAAACTATATAGGTACTGAAATGGGGTCTTATCTTTTGACAGTTTTGGTCCCCTAAAAAGAAGAAGGGATAGAGGCAGGCCGGGAGGTCAACTCCACAGGGCGCAAAGGCAGGCAGAGATGAGGCCTGATCAGCATGGCAGCAAGTCGTCCCACCAACCACAAGGGCCACGGCCAGGCCTATCACCACAGGGCTGGGACTGGACAGAGTAGGGTGAGTCAAATTAAGGGCCACTGGCAGGGGCAGCAGCTACTCCTGGGACTACCAGTCCACAGCCTAGGGACCAGGATGGCAGAGTGAACGCTGGCTGCTCCAACACCCCCCATTCTAAAAACATAGTAATTATTGCCCCGTTCAAAACCCTAAACAGTAAAGGCTTGGGAACCCTAGAGGAAGAGTGTGGCTAGGGCCCTGCCTCAAAATCCTACTATTGTGAGAGGGAGGAACCAAATTCTGAGAGAGACAATGTTGACTCCACACCCACAACTGAAGCATCCTGGTCTCAAGCGCAGAAAGCTTTCCTAGATGAGGTCAAAAGGAACTTTGAAAACCAAATGAAAGAGATAGAAGACAAAATGAATAATTCTTTTAAAATCAAAATTGCAAAATTAGAAAATCATTACAAGGAAGAAAACAGCTCCTTAAAAAGAAAAATGTGTGATACGGAAAAGGAGCTCCAAATACTAACCAAAGAAAATAATTCACTAAAAACTAGAATCAACCAAATTGAAGCAAATAACTCTAGGAAGAACCAAGAATTAGTCAAACAAAACATCAAGAATGAAAAATTAGAAAAAGAGGTCAAATATCTCAATCAAAAAATAACTGACCTAGAAAACAGATCAAGGAGAGATAATCTGGGAATTATAAGCCTACCGGAAAATCATGATGAAAAAATGAGCCTGGACAACATCCTCCCAGAGCTCATCAAGGATAACTGCCCTGAGATACTAGAAGCTGAGGGTAAAATAGAAATCAAGAGAATTCACCAGACACTTCATGAAAGAGATCCCAAACTGAAAAGATCCTGAAATGTTGTGGCCAACCTCCAGAACTACCAGGTAAAAAAGAAAATAATTTAAGCAGCCAGAAAGAAACAATTCAAATATCAAGGAACCACAGTGAGGATTGCACAGGATTTCATAGCCTCTACACTGAAAGATTGGAGACAGTGTAATACAATCTTTCACAAGGCAAAAGAGCTCAGGTTACAACCAAGGATCACCTACCCAGCTAAACTAAACATATACTTTCAGGCAAGGAGATAGTCATTCAATGATATAACAGATTTCCAAACCTTCCTGATTAAAAAGCCAGAGTTCAATGGCAAACTCAACCTCCAATTATGAGATGCAAGAGAGACATAGAAAGGTAAACAAGGAAAACACACAAACACACATACACACCCCCTGTTATTTAATAAGAACAAACTGTTTATAGACAAGTAGAGGGTATGAGTATAAATTACAATAAAAATACCTTATTAAGGGCTATAAAGGGACTACAATGGAAGAAGAGGAATGAATGAATTGGAAAAGGGTAAATTATGCCACACAAAGAGGCATAAAAACAATATAGCAGAGGGAAAGAAGGGAGGGAGATGAGTATTATATGAGCCTTTCCCTCATTGGTTCTGGTGCAAGGAGGGAATAACACAACCAGTTAAGCATAGGACTCTGGAGAAGAGACACAAAACGTATCATAATAGAGGGAAAGAGGGGAGGGAGAGGAGATCTGTATGAGATTTGTTCCTGTCACTCTTTTTCTTTTAATGCAATTGTGGTTAAGTAACTTGCTCAAGGTTACATGGCCAGTTATTTCTGGGTGCACTGCTAAGTATCTGAGCCTGGATTTGATCTCCAGGTCATCCCGAAACTGGAGCCAGTGCCCTTACTTGCTGAGCCACCTGGCCACTCCTAAGCAATTGAGGTTAAGTAACTTGCTCAAGCTTACATGGCCAGGTGTTTCTGGGTGAGTGCTAAGTGTCTGAGCCTGGATTCGATCCCCAGGTCATCCCGACCCTGGGGCCAGTGCTCTTACTTGCTGTGCTACCTAGCCACCCCTCCTGTCACTCTTGGTGCAAAGAAGAAATAACATACTACATTAAGTATAAAAATATCCTATAGCCAGTAAGAGAGGGAAAGGGTGATGGGGGGGGTGGTTAGAAGGAAGGGAAGAAGGAAGGGGGAAGGGGAGGAAAAGGGAGGGTGGCTGATAAGAAGAAAATGCTGAGGAAGGTGGTGGTCAAAAGGAAAACTCTTAAGAAGGGGAAGTGAGAAGGGGAGAAAAAATAAAACCACAAACAGGGGAGGGAATAGGATAGAGGGAAAGAAACAGTAATCATAACTGTGAATGTCAACAGAATGAACTCTCCCATAAAACAGAAGCAGATAGTAGAATGGATTAAAAACCATAATCCTGCAATATGCTGTTTACAAGAAACACATCTGAAAACGAGGGATACACACAGGGTAAAGGTAAAAGGCTGGAGTAAAATATATCATGCCTCAGCTAAATTAAAAAAGCAGGGGTAGCAATCCTTATCTCAGATAAAGCAGAAGCAAAAATTGATCTACTTAAAAGAGATAAGGAAGGAAACTATATCCTGCTAAAAGGCACCATTGAGAATGAAGCAATATCATTCCTTAACGTATATGCACCAAGTGGTATAGCATCCAAATTCCTAGAGGAGAAGGCAAGGGAATTAGCAGAAGAAATGGATAGCAAAACTATATCAGTGGGGAACCTTAATCTCCCCCTCTATGAACTTGAAATATCCAACCTCAAAATAAATAAGAAAAAAGTTTAGGAGGTGAATGCAATTTTAGAGAGAGTAGGTATGAGAGATTTCTGGAGAAAACTGAATTGGGATAAAAAGGAATATGCCTTCTTCTCAGCGGTACATGGCACATACACAAAAATCAACCATATGCTAGGACATAAAAACCTCACAATTCAGTGCAGAAAGGCAGAAATATTAAATGCATCATTCTCAGATCATGATGCAATAAAAATCATATGCAGTAAAGGGCCATGGAAAGGCAGAATAAAAACTAATTGGAAACTAAACAATTTAATCCTAAAGAATGAGTGTGTCAAACAAGAAATCATAGAAACAATCAGTAACTTCATTCAAGAAAATGACAATAATGAGACATCATATCAGAATTTGTGGCATACAGCAAAGGCAGTTCTTAGGGCAAGTTTTATATCCCTGATTGCATACATGAATAAATTAGACAAAAGAGAGGTAAATGAATTGGGCATGCAATTGAAAAAGCTAGAAAAAGAACAAATTGAAAATCCCCAATTAAATAATAAATTAGAAATATGGAAAACCAAAGGAGAGATTAATAAAATTGCAATTCAGAAAACTATGGAATTAATAAATATAACTGAGCTGTTTTTATGAAAAAACCAATAAAATTGATAGATCCTTAGTCAAAATGATAAAAAAAAGAAAGAAGAAAACCAAATTATAACTATCAAAAATGAAAAGGGTGAACCTGCCACCAATGAAGAGGAAATTATAACAATAATTAGGAATTATTTTGCCCAATCGTATGCATAAAATTTGACAATCTCAGTGAAATGGATTAATATTTACAAAAAATAAATTGCCCAGATTAACTGAAGAGGAAGTATATTCCTTAAAAAAATACCATCTCAGAAAAAGAAATTGAACAAGCCATCAGTCACCTCCCTAGGAAAAAATCTCCAGGGCCAGGTGGATTTACTACTGAATTCTATCAAACATTTAAAGAACAATTGATTCCAATACTCTACAAACAATTTGGGAAAATTAATGAAGAAGGAATCCTACCAAATTATATTTGTGACACAAATATGATACTGATACCTTAATCAAGAAGAGATAAAACAGAGAAAGAAAATTATAGACCAATTTCCCTCATGAATATAGATACAAAGATTTTAAATAAAATATTAGCAAAAAGACTACAGCAACTTATCACAAGAATAATATACTTTGATCAGGTTGGATTTATTCCAAGAATGCAAGGATGGTTTAATATTAGGAAAACCATCAGTATAATTCATCATATCAACAATAAAACTAGAAAAAACCACATGATTATTTCAGTAGACGCAGAAAAGACTTTTGACAAAATACAAAATCCATTCCTCTTAAAAACACTAGAAAGTATAGGAATAAATGAAGCCTTCCTTAAAATAATAGGTAGCATCTATTTAAAGCCATTAGCAAATATTACATGTAATGGGGAGAAACTAGAAGCATTTCCATAAGATCAGGAGTGAAACAAGGATGTCCACTAACACCCCTTTTATTCAATCTGATACTAGAAATGTTAGCAGTAGCAATTAGAGAAGAAAAAAAAATCAAAGAATCAAATTAGGCAAAGAAGAGACCAAGCTATTTCTCTTTGCAGATGATATGATGATATACTTAGAGAATCCTAGAGGATCAAGTAAAAAACTGCTTCAGACAATAATTAATTTGGCAAATTTGCAGGATACAAAATAAACGCACATAAATCCTTGGCATTCTTGTATATTTATTTTTTTTAAAGCAATTGGGGTTAAATAACTTGCTCAAGGTTACACGGCCAGGTGTTTCTGGGTGGGTGCTAAGTGTTAGAGCCTGGATTCGATCCCCAGGTTGTCCCGACACTGGATCCGGTGCTCTAACTCGCTGTGTTACCTGGCCGCCCCTATTCTTGTATATTTCTAATGAAATTCAACAGCAAGAGATAGAAAGAGAAATCCTATTTAAAGTTACTGTAGACATTATAAAATATTTGGGGATCTACGTGCCAAAACAAAACCAAGACCTATATGAATACAACTACAAAGCACTTTTCACACAAATAAAGTGAGATCTAACTAATTGGAAAGACATCAATTGCTTGTGGCTGGGTTGAGCTAGTATAATAAAAATAGCAATTTTACCTAAATGAAATTATATATTTAGTGCCATACCAATCAATTTACCAAAAAAAAAAAAACTACTTTATAGAGCTAGAAAAAATCTTAACAAAAGTCATTTGGAAGAACAAACAGTCCAGAATATCAAGGGAATTAATGCAAAGAAATGCTAGGGGCGGTGGACTAGCTCTACCAGATTTTAATCTGTACTACAAAGCAGCAGTCCTCAAAAGTACTTGGTACTGGCTGAGGAATAGAGTAGTGGACCAATGGAATAGATTGGGTACACGAGACTCATCAGTCAATGACTATAGTAATCTACTGTTTGATAAACCCAAAGAACCCAGTTTTTGGGATAAGAAGTCACTTTTTACACAAACTCCTGGGAAAACTGGAATATGGTATCACAGAAACTGGGCATAGACCATTATCTAACACCATATACCAAAGTCCAGTCTAAATGGGTGCATGATCTAGGTATAAAGGCTGATACTGTAAGCAATCTGGGAAAGCAAGGAATGGTTTAGCTGTCAGATTTGTGGAGAGGGGAAGACTTTATAACCAAACAAGAATTAGAGAGCATTGTAAAATGCAAAATGAATAATTTTTATTACATTAAATTGAAAAGCTTCTGTACAAACAAAGCCAATTTAACCAGGATTACGAGGGAAGTGAAAAATCAGGAAAGAATTTTTACAACCTATGTCTCTGATAAATAACTCATTTCTAAAATATACAGAGAAATTAGTCAAATCTATAAGAATACAAAGCATTCCCCAATTGATAAATGGTCAAAGGATATGAATAGGCAGTTTTCAGAGGAAGAAATTAAAGCTATCCATAAACATATGAAAAAATGCTCTAAATCACTATTGATTAAAGAAATGTAAATCAAAACAACTCTGAGGTACCACATCTCACCAGTCAGATTGGCTAAGATGACAAAACAGGAAAATGACAAATGCTGGAGAGGATGTGGACAAATTGGAATACGAATGCATTGTTGGTGGAGTTGTGAACTGATCCAACTATTCTGGAGATCTATCTGGAATTATGCCCAAAGGGCTATAAATAATTTCATACCCTTTGACCCAACAATACCACTTCCAGGGCTGAATCCCAAGGAGATCATAGAAGTGGGAGGAAGATCCATATGTACAAAAAATATTTATAGTAATTCTTTTTGTGGTAGCAAAGAATTGGAAATTAAGGGTGTGTCCATCAACTGGGGAATGGCTGAACAAGTTGTGGTATATGCATGTAATGGAATACTATTGTGCTATAAGAAACGAGGAGCAGATGGACTTCGTATTTACCTGGAGAGGCTCATACGAACTGATGCTGAGTTAAGAAGAGTAGAGCAAGGAGATAAGTGTATACAATTACAGACACAATGTATGTGTGACGACCAACTTTGATAGATTGGACTCTTCTCAGCAATTCAGGGTTATAAATCAACCCCAAAAGTCTCATGATGGAGAGAGATGTTTATATCCAGAGAAAGAACTGAGTTTGAATCCAGATTGAAGCAAACTGCTCTTTTTCTTTTTCGTTTGGTTTTGTTTCCTCTTTCCCATTGTTCATTCCACCTCATACAATCCTTTTTTATAACCTAAAACCTAATGTGAAAGTATTTGCAGATACAATACTTGATTGTATGGTGCCATGGGGACAGGGGAGGGAGAGAAAAATTGAAACTCAAGGAATTGAGGAAATAATTCTTGTAAACTAAAAGTAAACAAGTTAATAAAGACCAAAAAATTAAAAAAATAAGAAGGAATATGGTCAGTGTGCCCCAACCTGACATAAAAGGCTGCTACTCATAGAGCATTTTCAGCATAGTAAACCATCCTTCAGCTGATCACCAGTTTGTTTTTGGTTCTCTTTCATTTTCTTGACTTCCCTGACACTCTGGCTTTCTCTCACCTTTGAAGTCAGTCTGTATTATTATCCTCTAGAATCACTCCTTCTGGCCTTTATTCCTTGATTTCAATCTGCTTCCACCCTTAGGTTTACATGTTTGCCACTTCTTTAAGCTCTCTCCTTCATTTTTGCAATGGTCAGCTACCTCCCTTATGCAATGCACAGTTGGTTAGCCTGTTCATTAAATCTTACCTGTATAAAAACAGTTGCCTAGAAAAGTAAGGTAAGGATGTTTTCACAATAAATTGTTGACCCATTAAGCTTCCATTTCACAAGTACCAAAATTGTCTGTAGATGATAAGGGAGTCCCTCTTTGCTATTATAATTACACATGATTACCCAGATTAACATCAGAGTAACTAAAAACCAAAAGATCTATTTTAAAAATCAGAATAATATTTATATATTGATAGAAACACATTTTTATGTCCTTTGGCTACCTTCAAATAAGTGAAGAAAAAGAGTTTGATTTTTTTTACCCACTGAGCCTATTTTTTTCAAAAACTTGACCTATAACTGCTGAAGTCAAGGCTACTCTGAGCACTGCTAAAGTAATGACAGAATCATAGAATTTCAGAGTTGATGAGTATCTTCTTGTATAGAAGGCCAACTTATACCTGGAAAATAATTACCACTACAACATACTCACAAAGTGGTTCTCCAGCCATTGTTTGAAGTCCTCCAATGAAAAGCATCAAGGATGATAGGTTTAGAACCAGAAGAGACCTCAGAGATAATTTAGGACAATTCTCTCTTTTTTATGCATGAGAAGCTGGGGTCAAAAGGGGTTAAATGACTTGACCAAGGTCACATAGGTATTAAGTGGCAGAGCAAGAAGTTGAATCCAAGTCCTCGGACTCCAAATCCAATAGCATTTTTCCTGTACCCTACTGCCACTTCTGTATAACTAGGAAGCAAATTTTAATGCTGTTATTGTTTTGTTGTTTTATAACATCAAGCCTAAGGGATTCCAAAGCTCATAATTCAAGAATAATGTTTCCTACCAAGATGTTCCATATCCCAAATCGAGGTATTATCACTGGCTCTTCCCCATACCTAGAGTACTCTCCCTCCTCATTTTCATCTTCTGGCATCCCCTGCTTCCTTCAAGTTCTAGCTAAATCTCATCTTCTATAGGAAGATTTGCCTGATACCCCCCCCCAATTCTATTACACTCCTTCTATTGATTATTTCCCATTTATCCTGTTTTTAGCTGGTTTGTACATAGTGTTTTTGTAGATTGTATCCCCCATTATACAGTGAACTACATTATAGCAGGGAATGTCTTTTGTCTTGCTTTATAAACAATACACCTAGCACAGTACCTGAAACAGAGTAGGAGCATAATAAATGTTAATTGATTGACTGTTAGAACAGAAGTTGTCTGTAGATTTTTCTCTATCATTTGAATTAATTCATCTGGTTTTTTTCCATTTCTTAATGCAGTCTCTTCAAAGGTTGACAGAAGGCTTCAAGTTCTATGGTACTGACCATATTCTAGCTGAGGGAAAAATTACTTAGGTCTTTAAAACAGCCCTGATTTTCAGAGATGACTAATTGTTCCTATTGAGCTAGGAACATTAATGAAGGCATATTTTGATGTGGTAAATATTCAAACAAAAAGATGCCATAAAGAATTGATAATGAAATTAGTCAACCTCCCTGCATTTGCTTTCCAAGAAATGAAATGCATTTTGAGTTGGGCTTGACTCTGAAATACAAGCCATGATTAATGATGATGTTTAAGCCTCTTGCTAAGAAAGGATAACACATCGAAGCAGACACAGGGTTGTTTGCAAAATTATAAACAAAGAAGGAAAGGTAGTTTCTACCTTAAAAAAAAGAACTAGTCATTGTTGCCTCCTTTGAAAGGGTTAAGCATTTCTGATTAGCTTTTGGGTCATGTACCACACTTTGAGTGCCTAAGCTTAAAGACACACTTCATTGAACTCCATCTAGTGAAAGCTTCATGCTTATGAAGGTGTTACTCTTGATTGCTTTTCATCTGGGCTACAAAACGATTTGGTTGGAGGCTGACATTGATTAAGTGCAAGAGAACCGTGTTTTACTGTGACAGCTGCTAGGCCTCTGTCAACAAATCAATGTTGTTTTTTTTTTTCTCTCCTCTTCTTCGTCTTCTTAACTCTCCTGTTAGCATCCCACTGTTGCCAGAGATGAAAAACATCTCTATAACTGTCTAGTGATTGACCACTTTCTGATTTGCCAATCACACAAAATGTTTTGATGTAAAAAAAGACTGAACTTTTATTCTAAGGAACATTTTGTGGGTCCCATCATGCATTTCTCTGGAATTGTGGCATCACTGGGGTGGCTACTGTTTCCAAAATTTGGAATCAATTTTTTAAAATGCATCTATCCAACAAAGGGCTGTATTCCTTCTCCTTTTTCTGAATACTTGAGTAAAAAGGGCAAATTCATTTTGTCATTATCTCATTCCTTTTATGATGAGTCTTCACTATAAGTCTGTGATGGCAAATATCTTCATTAATATCACTTATGTTTTACTATAGTTCTAATTCCTTTCATAATTTGTTCAGTTCTATATTTTCCCCTTTGCTTATACTTCTGTTAGTTTTAATTAAAACTGAGAGAGGGACATTGAAATATCATTATGTTTAGTTAAAATAAGCAGTTCATGATAAAAGTAGGCTAAACTGTCCTCATTTGTTCTATCAGACAGAACCAGCAGCCCAGGTTTGAACAATGTGGTATGGACAGCAAAGCACAAAGTCAGAGTTGCTCAGTGAAAAAAGATCCTAATTTGGAATCAGAGGTACTGATTTCAAATTCTTCTCTCTATCTGACCTTATCCTCATTCCTTTACTTTTCTGGTCTCAATTTCCTTATTTTTAAAATGAGGGCCCTGAACCAAATAAAAATGATAATGATACTGGCATTTACACAGCACATTAAGGTTTACAAAGCACTATACAAATATTTCATTCATTAAGAGCAATTCTGCGAAGTAGATGCTATTCTTATGTCTACTTTACAGATAAGGAAACTAAGACAGAGGAAGGTTAAGTGATTTACCCAGGGTCACATGACTAATATGTGTTTGAGGCAGGATTTGAACACAAGTCTTCCTAGCTCTAGGTTCAGCACTCAACTGTATCAGTTCACTGTGCTCTTAGGTAACCTCTAAGATTCCTTCTAGCTCCCTCCAAGACAGAAGTTCTTAATTTTTGGTTTCTTTAGTGGACCCCTTTAGCAGTCTGGTGAAGGTAACAGGTCCCTTATCAGAATACTTATTATTATTATTGTTATTCCTACATTGATATTTGAAGGAAATGCTAGATTTCAACTAAAGGTTAATTTAAAATATACTTTTCCAACACTAGTTCACATTGTGCCTGAAAGGCCCCAAGCCCAGAATCCTGGCTCTAAAATTTAATGTCTGGTATAGATTTCTGTGATCCTCGATGTCAAGAGCAGATACGTGAATTCTCAGTCTAACTCTAAGCACGTGGTGCAGCGAAACTTCAGATCTCTAGGAAAGGAAGGAGTGGAAGATAGCAAAGAACAGCACAGGATTCTGATCAGTCTTGTGGTTAAAGCCAGACTGCATAGCCCTGAGCAATTCCTTTGGACATCCCAGTGACTGAAACAATTCTCTTAGGCTATTACACATGGCTTTGATGAAAGATGTTTTATCGGCATTGGGAGAGGGTGTTTTCTCCCAAAGTTTTCTATACTTATGAGATCATAGGTCCCAACAAAGCAACAACAAAGGTAAAACAGAGGTTAGAAGTCAGAAGATATGGTTGCTCTCTTCATCTAAGCCATTGTCTCTCCTGTATGACCTGGATAGGAGTTACAGAACTAGTCTATAGCTACATTTCTTTTTTTTTTCTTTTTGGAGAGGGGAGAGCAGGCAATTGGGGTTAAGTGACTTGCCCAAGGTCACATGGCTAATAAGTGTTAAGTGTCTGAGGCCGGACTTGAACTCAGGTCCTCCTGACTCCAGGGCCAGTGCTCTATTCACTGTGTCACCTAGCCGCCCCTGTACATACATTTCTACCTAGCACAAAGGGAACATAAAGCTTACCTTGGTATGAATGAGTCACTCAGTGAGATAGAGATAGAGACATTTAAGGCAAAAGGAAGTTTCATGTAGAAGGTATATGTGTGTACATATGTGTACATGTATGTAAATGCATTCATGTATATATACATATATATGTGCATGTGTGTATATATTTTTTCTTTTGATTTGGACATAGTAGATATGAATCATAGCTAAAACCTAAACTTTCCCAGCATCCTGCATGAACCTAAAGATTTACTTTGTTTTTTTCCATTTTCTCTTACCTCTGGGATAGGAGGGGAAAAAAGGATCCAAAGGCACTCAGTGAAAAAGTGCCACATCCTTGATAACTCAGAAGTATTGCTTTTGAATACCATAAGATACTCCTTCTATTCACAATCTGTGGGCAGTCCCAGCTCATCTTAACCTTTTGCAAGCTTTAAGAATGAAAAAGGGAACAAAACTTGAATTTCTGATATAATGTAGGGACTATCAACTTAGAACAAAGTGAGTAGTGCTAACCCTTTCAAAGTTTGCAAGGAAATAAAGTAGTTTCTGGAATAATCTCTCAAGAAATAAAAATAAATAAATAAATATGTGATGGAGCTGAGATTTTGAAAGCTTGTAGAACTCCTGATATTGTGACTTGATCTATCAATGTAAATCACAATTTGCCTATGATTCTTATACCTTATTAATACTACATAGGAGCACTAGCATAGCATATCTTTCCGCTGCAGGGGAGCATGGACCCTGGTCACAGTTCCAGGGTTGAAAGGAGTACTTATGGCTGCTCACACAAAAATGCATAGTATGGGAGAGTAATAAACATGCCTCTCTCTAGGTCATACCACCTTGAAAGAACCAAAAACTTATAGGTCCCCAGAATTACCTCTGAAAACAATTGCACAAAACACCTGAAGCTTCATACAATGTCCCCTCTACTTGGGAAGTAGAGCCCCACTTTGGTAGAGTTAAAAGTTAAGAAAAAAATTGTAGAATGAGAAAAAAAAACAGAAAAAAATCTGACCATAGAAAGTTACTATGGTGACAAAGAAGATCAAACATACACACTCAGAAGACAACAAAGTCAAAATTCCTGCAACCAAATCCTCAAAGAAAAACATGACTTTGTCTTAGGACACAGAAGAGCTCAAAAATGATTGTAAAAATCAAGTAAGAGAGGTAGAGGAAAATCTGGAAGAGTAATACAAAAAAAAATAATGAAAAAGTCAATAGATTGGTAAAGGAGGCACACAAAAAATTGAAGAAAATAACACTCTTTTTTTTGGAGGGCAATTGGGGTTCAGTGACTTGCCCAAGATCACACAGCTAGTTTTTTGTGTTAAGTATATGAGGCCAGATTTGAACTCAGGTCCTCCTGACTCCAGGGCCAGTGCTCTATTCACTGTGCTACCTAGTTGACCCTAGAAAATAACACCTTAAAAACAGAATAAGTCAAATGGTAAAAGAGGGGCAAAAATCCAATGAAAAAGAAGAATGCCTTGAAAAGCAGAACTAATGAAATGGAAAAAAAATATACACAAATTCAGTAAAGAGAACTCCTTAAAAAGTGCAATGGGTCAAATGGAAAAGTAGCTACGAAAGCTCACTGAAGAAAATAATTCCTTAAAAGTTAGGATTGGGCAAATGGAAACCAATGACTTTAGCAGATATCAAGAAGCAATAAAACAAAATCAAAAGGATAAAAATAGAAGAAAATGTGACATATCTTATTGGAAAAACAACTGACCTAGAAAATTGATCCAAGAGAGATAATTTAAGAATTATTAAACTACCTGAAAGCTATGATTAAAAAAGAGCTTAGACATCATCTTTCAAGAAATTATCAAGGAAAACTGCCCTGAACAAAAGGGTAATATGGAAATTAAAGGAATCCACCTATAACCTCCTTAGAGAGAGCCCAAAATGAAAACTTCTGGGAATATTATAGCCAAATTCCAGACCTGCCAGATCAAGGAGGAAATACTGCAATCAGCCAAAAAGAAACAATTCAAGTATCAGAGAGTCACAGTCAGAATAACACAAGATTTAGCAGCTTCTTTGCTAAAGATGGAAAGGCATAGGACATGATATTCCAGAAGGCAAAGATCTAGGATTATAACCGAGAATAACCTACCCAGCAAAACTGAATGTCATCCTTCATCAGGGAAAATGGATATTCAATGAAAAGAGGACATTTTAAGAGTTTCTGAATCTTAAGAAGATGCTTAAAGACCAGAGATGAATAGAAATTTGACTTTCAAATACAAGATTCAAAGGAAGCATGAAAAGGTAAACAGGAAAGAGAAATCATAAAAAAGTCAAAGAGGTTTAAGTATTTATATTCCTAAATGGGAAAACGATATTCATAAGTACTAATTTTTTTTTCATTATTAGGGCTGTTAGAAAGAGTATATATAGACAGAAAACAGAGGTGTGAGTTGAATATGATGGCATAATTATCTAAAAATTAATTAAATTAAGGGATAAAAAAGAATATACTGTGAGAAGGGGAAAGGGAGAGGTAGAATGGGATAAAATATCTGACATAAAATAGGCCTGAAAGAGATTTTACAGTGGATGGTGGAAATGGGGGAATGGAGAGGGGAGCACACAAACCTTACTTTCATCAGAATTGGGTCAAAGATGGAATAATGAACACACATAATTGGAAATGAAATCTCTCTTACCATACAAGAAAATAAGAAAGGAATGGTACAACAGAAGGGAGGAAGAAGTTGAGAGAAGGGAGGACAGTTTGAGGGAGGTAAAAGTCTGAAGCAAACCAGGTGACAGCATAAAAGGAGAGACAGACAGAGATAGAGAAGGATAAATAGGGAAAATAGGATGAAGGGAAGTATGTATTTGGTAATCATTACTGTGAAAAAAAATTCTACAGTGAGTTTCTCTGATATAGATTTCATTTTCTAAACATATAGAAACTGAGTCAGATTTATAGAAATAAGAGCCATTCCTCAAATGATCAAGGAGTATGAACAAGTACTTTTCATACAAAGTAATCAAAGCTATCTTTTGTCATATTTATAAAATGCTCTAAATCAAAGATCAAAGAAATGGAAATTAAAACAACTATGAGCTGTCAGATTGGCTAATATGACAGAAAAGGGAAAAAAAAGAAAAGAAAAACATTGTATTAACTAAGGAAGTGTTTTTGTACTCCTAAATATTTTCTCAAAACTTCATAGTTTCTGTCTCTGAAAATCCAAGGGACATACTCATAATGAACAATAGGGTTCCAGTCCCTCATTTTGAAAAGTCTGCCTTATATCACTCCAGTTTAGCAACTGAATTTAGCCTTACTCTGAAGCTTAGGGTAACCAAGTTAAGAGCACAGAGTTAAAATATGAGAACTAAGCAGATCCATTTTGCTGTAAAAGACTAAAAATAGAAAATAAACAACAGTTACAGTAATGGCAGAAATGAAAAGATTGTTCACATTTGATTTAATGCCAATGCAAAGAGTGAAGGCTTTTTTTTCTGTTCTAAAGACATCTCCGTGGTCACTTTCAGAAACTTTCCTCCAAATTCTTCCCTAATCTATTTCATCGCTGAAAAGTCTAAGACTCTTAAGTGTTCAAGGGGACTTTTTGGATTAATGTGTGGCATTGTTGTATAAAGACAAGGGAATTTTTTTAATTATCTGGGTTTGTAGAGTATGGACCATTATTTTGAGTTCAAACTGTGCATTTTATTCATTTAGTTGCTCTCTTTCCTTCTTACTTATGTGTGGGAAAATTTCCCAACCTTACAGAAATACAAATTTAATTAGAAGAAAAATGAGTGTGACTAAGTTAGTTCTATACTTATCACTATACCAAATGCAACACCAATATGGAGAAGGGAATTAGAGCAGTGGACAGAAAAAATGAGGGAGGAGTCTTTTAGAGCTTGGGAATTGTCTATCCCTCTTTTTCCCGGTCTTCAGAGATCTTTAAGAAATTTCTTTCTGTTTCCTCTTTGACACAAAAGAAATTTGCCCTGAATTTTCAGTCATTTAGCTTTTGTATTAAAGTGAATCTCCATTTAACATTAAATCCAGAAGCTAAGAAAAGGAACATTAAAACATTAAAATGAACATTAAAAACCAAACCCAGCTTTCCTTTGCTCATCTTGCTGTACCAACAATACTCATGTGAATAACCTGTCATGGAGGGTACAAACCCCAGACAATTATATATTTTTTGTATACAAAACTTTAAGTTCAAATAGACATCAAACTCAATATGATTCAAAAGTATAATGTGAGAACCAAAACAAAACAAACAAAAAAGAATGCAACTTTAGTCTCAATTCTATCATTGTTCACTCTAAACTGTCAGAGGGCAATGATCTGAAATACTGTATCATTTCAGGGAGCTGCAGAGGCCTCTATTAAAAATAGTTTCTTCTGTAACATTTTTTGATTCCTATTCATGGACAATTGGAGCCAAATCAAATAGGACTCTAGATATAATGAGATTCTAGGTATGAATGAGGAGAATAGTCCCTAGAAAAATTATTATTTTTAACAAAATCTAAGACAGAGAAAGCATCCTTCATTGGGAGAAACTTTCTAAACTGAGTTTTCCAGAAACCAAATCACAATGTGGTGGTCATTAGGTGAGAATTCTTATTGGTAGGGAGTGTTTTACTAGCAAGGAAGTTTTAAGAAACAGAATTCATGAAATTAGGGGAATGGTATGAATGGAGAAAAGGAAGAGTCAGGACTGCATGGAGGAGGAAATGTAGAGACCGTTAAGCTTAGCATCTGGAGTTTCCTGGAAAAGAACAGAGAGACAAACTTGAGAAGCAAGTAATGAACGTGGGGTTGCCAGGACTAAGACTGAACAGAAATGGAGTGGAGTTCAGGCAGAATCCTGACTGTCTCGGAACCAAATCAAGACATAAACTGAAGCCTGTCCACCTGAGAAGTAGAAAATCTTCATTCTGGTCACTAAGAGGAGACATAAACTGATGAACAATTTCCTCAGTCTCACTACCCATTTCCTTTTCCCCAAATCATTATTCCCAAAAAGGAAAATCTCCATTTCCCTAACAGGACCGCTTTATGAGATTGTATTAATTTCTGTATGTGTACAAAATGTTATTACCACATTATTCTTCTACTTGTTATTTACATTGTTTCATAACTTCATTGAATTCTTTTCTTTTGAAACATATTTCCTTGTATGATCTGTCAATAGAGCATACATTGGATTAGGGCTTGGGTTATAAATTGAATAACTGATTTTTGTTAGTTTTGAGTCATTTCAGCTGTGTCTGACTCTTCATGACCCATTTGGGGTTTTCTTGGCAAAGACATTCGAGTGATTTGCCATTTTCTTCTCCGGCTCATTTTACAGATGAGGAAACTGAAACAAATAATGCTAAGTGACTTGCCCAAAGTCACACAACTAGTAATTGTCTGAGGCTTGTTTTCAACTTGTGAAGATGAGTCTTCCTGATTCCAGGTTCAGTACTCCATGCACTGTGCTACACAGATGCCTGGATAATTGATTACTCCATTCTGAATCTGGGAGAGAGAGAAGCAAGGAGTTCCAGGAGCAAATTATAATAAGGAGGCTCAATATTATATTTGCAAATTTACATGACAGATATACAATTACTTTTCATATCTTGGGATGTTATAGAATGGGGAAAATATGAAGATTGAGCTAACTCTAGGCCCTAGCTGACAGAAATGGTTCTGTATTTGACCACTGGTTGACCTGCCTATGTACCAGGAAATTACTATGTATACATATTCATTTAGTAAGCTTCATTTAGGCAATTAATCAAAGTTCTCTTCATCATAATCAGTTAACCAAACTTCAACTAATCTATGCGTGCAATGTTAGCTAGCTTTCTTAGTCATAATGCCTTTGTGGCCAATAAGAAGGGTAGAGATAGAAGTCCAGACTACCTTTTGATTGACTGCCCATAAGATCCCTGTTTGATCCCTGTGGATATGCCCAGCAACAACAATCAGAAATAGGGACAGAGAACTGGGTTCCTGATCAAGTTATGTGGTTCCCAGTAGGGCCTATACCACCTCCTGTGTTTGCCCTTGAGACTGAAAGGCTGGCCAACTTCATACTTCATTCCCTATGAGGGATATTTTGTCTTATCTGTGATCTTCTGAGCACTTGTGCTCCTTCCTGGTGTCTCACCCACAATCTCCTGACAGAAACACATTTCATGATATAGCCTTAAAAAAAGTTCACAAATTTAATGTATTAATTACACATTCCGAGAGTATTTTTCTTCCATGTTTATATATGATAGGTCCTGTTTACTAATCATTAAATTACTAGAATGAAAAACAATAGTCTATGCTGAAGGGACTTTAAAGATGATTTATTCCAACTGTCTTATTTTACAGAAGACTAATATGAACCCAGGAGAAGTGGATTGACTTCATCAAAATCATACAGCTAGCTTTGGAAAAGCTGGGACTTTTAACTCCTCTCCTTTTAAATTTTTCTCCATTACATTCATTTGAAAAATATTGAATCCCCATTGTGTTTCCAAAATTTATTAAGTATTCTGGGAATAATGCAGAGAGAGAGAGACAAAGAGAGAGACAGACAGACAGACAGATAGGCAGAGACAGAAAGAGAGACAGAAACAGAGACAGACAGAGAGAGAGAGAGAGAGAGAGAGATCATAGGAGTTTACCTGAAGTACCTTGCCATCTAAAAATCATTAGCATCAAGCTGTTTGTAGTTGTTATTGTAATTTTTCTCCTAATCACTGTTTTATGAAAATGTAATATAAAAACCTGCCCCTTTCCCTGCAGGAAGAAGGAGATTTTTCCCTATTTTAATTATTTAGTCAATTATAGTAATGTCTTCATTTCTGACTGTCACCTGATGGCTATACTTCCATACTGAGCAATCTGCACCTTTACAAAATAAATCACATCCTGATTCAAGCTCTCATAAATTACTGCTCTTCCCCCTTTGAGCCCTTCTCAGACTCCATTTCCAATGTTTGGCATGGCTTTACTATGCTCCTCCCTCATATAGTGACAGGTTGTTTTCCTCTCATAAATTAATTTCTCTAAAACTATTACTCTCTACACACCATGAATGACTTCTCCTCTTCCTTGGCATCATGGTGGTAGCCCTGTGTATCTCCATAGGGAGTTAGAAAGTGGAGCTCCTGATACTTGGGAAAATGACAGTCAATATTATTTTCTAACCAAAGTTTTGGAACAATTTAGTGTATCCCAGTAACCTAGAGCATTAGGGCAGGAGTATTCTGGCTACAAGCTCTATGATCCCTTTTCCTGCCTTTTTCTTTGCAGTCTCATTAATACTAGGGATGCTTCCAAAAGAACAGAAAAAAATTCATCAACTATTTTACATATGTATAATTGAAGCTAGCATAGACTATTAGAGTTTAAGGAAACAAAGTTCAATATGTCTACCAGTTTTTGCATTAATTTTTAAAATTATGAACTTCATTGCCATAAGCAACACAAATCAAATAAACACAAAAATACAGTACACAATTTACCCCCAAAATATTTGCTTTTCATAAATGAACAAATAAAAAATCTTTTGTTCTAAATTTCATTCTAAACCTATAATGATTTGTGTTCTTTTCTTCCTTTCTTCTTTTCTTTATGTTTAAAAAAAAGAACTATAGTTGCAGTCAAGGTGAATACTATTCTGTTTACATTATCTTATCTAGGTCTTTCCATTTATTTGTATGCTTCATATTCACTAATATTACCATATATTTGGAGAACAAAGTACAACAGAGTGACATTTATTACACATTTTTTATATTTGTTTTTCCCTCTGTCCACCTTTAGGTAAATTATATCCAGAACCCAGATTTTTCTCTGACTTAGTTTGTCATCTAACCTTGAAACTACTAACTGTGTAAAAATAACCCTTCAATTTATATCTCTAATATCCTTTCACAACAGTAATATTTTCCACTACCCAATAATGCTTTTTATTGATATGTTTTGTTAAGAAACATCAGTTACTTCCCTTCAATGCATGTCTTAACACTTTCTTATAAAGAAGAGTTAAGCTTCCTATTAAAGTGATTGTGAATGATGTTACTTGGTATTTTCCTTTTTTCTTTTTCTTATATTTTATCATTTGAGAGAAGAAAAGAAACATGTGTGCTTAAGCTTTAATCTGTATAAACCAACACTCTCCTTTTGGTTTGATTTGAGTATTATTGTCTTTAGCCCATTCTTAATTCACATTTTTATAGGCAGTTTGTATAGAGTTCTTTTGGTTCTGTTTATTTTTTTTCTCCCATTGTAGTTCATACAATTCTTCCCATACTTTTCTGACATTCACATTAATCATTCCTTACTGCCTAACACTGCTCCATTGCAATCATATATCCCAAATTATTCAGTCATTCCACAATGATGGGCAGACAGTTTGTTCCGACTTTTTGCTCTTGCAGATAGTCAATATTTTGGTATCCATGAGATGTTCTCTTATCATTATCCTCCCTGGAATATAAACCTACTAGTGGGATCACTGGATCAAAAGATGTATCAATTTGGTATCTGTTTTTATAAGTACAATTACAAATCGTTTTCTAGAAAACAGACCAATTTACAACTCCACCAGGTGTGAATTAGTGTAACTGCCTCATAACATATCTTTTCCAACACTAATTTTTCCCATATCAGGCAATTTGATGGGTAGGAAGTGATACCTCAGGTTTTTTTTTTTTAATTTACATTACCTTATCTGGGATTTTTAATATTTTAATGTGGTTTTGATAGTATACTTTTCATCTTTTAAAAGGTGTTACCGATAATTTTTTAGCACTTGTCTGTTGGAAAATAACTACTACCTCTAGATTTTTGTCAATTCTCTATAAATTATGGATGTCAGAGTATCATACGAGATGATCTTTGACAAGATTTTTATCTCATTCTGTATCTTTTCTCATTCTGGTTGAATTGATTTTGACAATGCAAAATATTTTCTTTATTTTATCTAATTGAGTTGATCTATATTTTCTTTCATAATATTTCTATCTTGAATTATATAAATTATTTATCTAGCCACAGCTGTGAAATGCACAATTTTCCTTCTTTTTAATCATCTTATTATTTTTTTTTTTAGCAATCAGGGTTAAGTAACTTGCTCAAGGTTACACAGCTAGTTATTTCTGGGTGTGGTGCTGAGTATCTGAGCCCAGATTTGATCTCCAGGTCATCCTGACACTGGAGCCGGTGCTCTTACTCACTGTGCTACCTGGCCGCCCCAAATCATCATACTTTTATACTTAAATAAGTTATTTACTTGGAATCTATTATGATATTATTAAAGATGTTGGTCTAACCATATTTCCCATTCAACTGCTTACAGTTTCTCCATCATCCTCTGTTCATATTGAATACTACAGTACTCTGTGTATTTGCTTCTAGGTCTTTCTTTATTCTATGCAATTTGAAATAGATATTTGAAATTCATTAGTATTAAATAGCAACATTATTACATGATTTTGAATTACTACTCATTTACCCACATTGTAATTATCAGGATCATCTGAATATATCATTATCACTAATGAATGATCTAGAACCCAAAAGCAGGTTATTAGCAGTAATGTCATCATATACTATCTTTCTGACCACCATTCAAACCGTGTAGAGATGTTATTAAATTTGTCTATGTCCCACTCTAGATTCTGAAAATCAGACATTTTCTTACAGTATGTCTTGGGTAGGCAGTGGGAGGGGGAGAAGAGAAGTTCAACAATATGATTTTTGAGACCCTACACCATGAAGTCCATACTGATATTCCTGCTTTTTTTCTTTCTTCTCTACACCACCTCCCTCCTTTTATTGAACTGGCTGTAAGATTTCATTAGAATAGGAAATTCCCAAATGAGCAATCTCCTTCTACCAATGCAGATTATAATTATTCCTGCCAGTTGGACTCTTAAAAGACAGATTATTTAGGTGATTTACCCAAAGTCATGTGTGGGACTTGAACACAGGACTTCTTGACTCTGGTATCAACCCTGTATTCACTATGCCATGGCCCACTACCTATTTCCTTTTCTCTCCATTGCTACAGATAAACTATTTCTTTTCAAAGCCTATGGGGAAAATCACTTTATATCTTTTTTAAGTTTTTCTAAGTTTTATTTCACTGCACTATTAAAATATTTTTTCTGAAAGAGATAATTTGTACCACTCTAAATTCTGTGTTAGAAGCAAGTTTATATCTAAACCTGAATGAAATAGTCGTCAAGGACCAATGCTATGTAAATTGGGAATAACACAAACTACCTTTAAAAGGCAAAGATTTAAAGTTGGAAGGTGAATTTTTTATCTTAGAAAACCTAAGTATAACCTTAGTATAAATTTTCTATCTTCCTATGGGCAGAATGGTTTTTTAAAAGCAAGAAAACAGGGACAGCTCGGTGACGCAGTGAGTAGAGCGTGGACCCAGGAGTCAGGAGGACCCGAATTCGGTTCCGGCCTCAGACACTTAACACCCACAAAAAAAATGTTACTTAACCCCAATTGCCCTCCAAAAAGAAAAAAAAAGCAAGAAAACTAAGAGAGAACTAAGAAAAGCAAGAGGTCACCAGGAACTCCTACATTTGAGAAAGTATGACAACACGATTCTTTTAATTGAATGAAAGTGGTAATTAGATCTTTATTACTAAAGAGATCAACACAAGTTGTTTGGGGCATTAGTGAAGCCAATCTAACACTGCACCCACCTCTACATCAACCCAGAGCAACATTGTACTTGGAGAGAAGCAATCAGGGCAAGGATAAAGAAGAATTAAATTTAATATCAAGGGCAAGGTAGAGGGGAATAGAGGTGTGATAAGCATTCACAACAGTTAATATTATTTATTTGGCTTTTAATTATCTTTCTGTTTCTTTAACATTTGGTTATTTGTTATTATTTTAAAATATAATTAACATCAAAAAGATTGCACGCCATGATCAGATAGGATTTATAATACGAATAGATTTCTAATATTAGAAAAGCTATAAAGATAATACATTATATTAATTTTAAAACATTAAAAGTTATGTGATTATATCAGTAGAACAAACTTCTGACAAGATAAAATGCCCATTGATAAATACTCTATAAAACATCAGAATTAATGAATCTTTACTTAATATTGTAAATAATGTATAAAAACCAGGATCCAATATTATATGTAATGGTGATAAACTAGTTTTTGTTTGCTCTGTGAAATTTGAATTCAGTCAAAGGGCTGAATTTGAGGACTGAGAGGGCCACATGTGGCCTTGAGATCACAGGTCCCCCGCCCTTGTTCTATAAAATCCCAGAAATTGAATGAAAAATCAATTGAAATAATTAATTTCAGCAAAGTCACAGGCCATTAAAAAGTGACAAAACTCTGGCTTTTTTATATGTGTACAACAAACTTCAGTGGGGCAAGAGACAGAATGAGAAATATCATTCATGGTTAACAAATATATAAAGGGCTTTTTATTTTTTTTTTAATTAAGCAATCAGGGTTAAGTAACTTGCTCAAGGTTACACAGCCAGTTATTTCTGGGTGTGGTGCTGAGTGTCCGAGCCCGGGATTCGATCTCCAGGTTGTCCCAACACTGGAACCAGTACTCTAACTCGCTGAGCCACCTGGCTGCCCCTAAGCAATTGGGGGTTAAGTAACTTGCTCAAGGTTACACGGCCAGGTGTTTCTGGGTGGGTGCTAAGTGTCTGAGCCAGGGATTCGATCTCCAGGTCTTCTCAACACTGGAGCCGGTGCTCTTACTTGCTGTGCTACCTGGCCGCCCCTAAAGGGCTTTTTAAAAAGAATAAAATCAAATTATAAAAAATCATACAAAAATGTTTTAGATTATTAATAATAAGATAAATACAAATTAAAACAACTCTAAAGTTCTACCTCACAACTGCTAATTTAGCAAACATGACTGAGATTAAAATGATAGTTGTCTGAAGGGACTATAGGACAACTTGTCAGTCAATTATTAACCAAGAATTTGCTAAAGGTTTAATATTTCTTAGCCAAATGTACTAAATACTGGGGACATAAAGAAAGGCAAAAAACATGATGCTTATGTTCAACAACTTCACATTCTAATGAGGGAAACAACATGTACACAACTAAGTATGCATATGATATATACAATGGAAATGTAAAGTAATCCCAGTCAGTAAGGGGAGATAGTTGAATGGGAAAGCCCTCTTGAAGAATGTGGGATTTGAGCTAAGTCTTGAAGGAGATCAAGGAAGCCAGAAGATAGAGATAAGGAAGAACTTAGGAGGAATGGAAGACATTAAACGAAAAAGAAAGGAAGGAGATAAAATATCCTTACAAGGAGCAGTGAGAGAGCCAGTGTAGCTCCCTCTAATAAGTGGAGGAGAAACTTTGTGTGAGACTGAACAGGTAGGAAAAAGGCCAAGGTGTAAAGGGTTTTCAAAGTCAAACAGAGTGTTTTATATATGATCCTAGAAGTAATAGGGAGATAAAGGGAGTATATTGAGAAGGGCTTGAAGAAAAAGGCCACATAGTCAGACCTGCACTTTACGAAAATCAATGTGGCATCAGAATGAAGGACAGAGTGGAGTGGATAAAGACTTAACACAGGAATCAACTAAAAGGGCATTGTCAGTCACCAATGTATTGGTATTAAAAGTATATGAAAATACAATTCTCAAAAGAAAGATGGAAAATTATTAACAAACTTATGAAAGAATGTTCCAAATCACTAATAAAAGAACTGAAAATGAAAACACCCTGATGTTTTACCACACTCCCAACAAATTGTCAAAAATTACAAAAAACTAGAATAGTCAATGTTGGAGGGGTTATAAAGAGACAAGCATGAAATTTCATGAGCTGTGAATTAATATTACTGGAAAGAAAATTGGAATTATGCAATTAAGTGATTAAAATATCCATGTCCTTTGTCCCAGAAATTAATACTGTTAGGCATATAACCTAAGGAGACCATTGATAAAAAGAAAGGCACCAGATGCAACAAAATATTTATAGCAACACTTTTTATGGTGGCCAGAAACTGGAAACAAAACAGATACTTATCAACTCGAGAATGACTAAACAAACTGGCACATGAATGTAATGGAACATTAGCATAAGACATGATGGACAAGATGAATGCAGAAAAACATGGGAAGATATACTTGAACTGATGCAAAATGATGTAAGCAGAGCCAAGAGAATAATTTAGAAGTGACTACAACAATGTAAATGGAAAGAACTATAAAACAATTTATAAAATATTGAAAAATTAGAAAGATTAAGCTTAGATACAAAGAATCCCTTATTCTGTTGCAGATTTAAATGGTCCCAGGGTATGGAGCATTACATATAATGTCAGATTTATTTTTTTACCATGTGTTGATCATTTTTGCTGAAATTTCTCTTTCCTATTTTATTTATTTTAAAAAAATCTGTATTATAAGGTTTGGCTCATGGAAAATTGGAGGGGGAGGGATACAAGGAGAAACTTGGGCAACAGAAGAGCAAAGATATCAATTTTTTTAAGAAAGAAGACTATTGTAATAATGCAGGAATGAGATTATGAGAGCCTGCCCTGAACTAAGTAGTGAGCTGAATAACAGCCAGTAGAGATTGTGGAGCTTGGGGAATGAACAAGAGAGGCATGGGGAAAGGAGCAAACTAGAAGATGTCATGATTGGGACATTAAACAGCTGAGTCCTTTGAGCTTCTGTCAGTCCTACTTAGTTTTAGAGGGCTTCTAGTACCAAAAGTAAAGCTCATTACACACATAGCCATAACAAGAAACTTATAAAAATAATACTGGTTATTATTTGTGCCTAACTATTTTAATATACTCAGATTTTTCTTAGTTGTTTGTGCCCATCTGGGATCTAGTTGTTAAAATCAGTCATCAAAAGGATAATATAATTAGAAAAACATAAAAAAAATATTTGTATGAAGTGATTCAGAGTGAAATAAACAAAACCA
This sequence comes from Petaurus breviceps papuanus, assembly GCF_028583685.1. Taxonomy (NCBI): domain Eukaryota; kingdom Metazoa; phylum Chordata; class Mammalia; order Diprotodontia; family Petauridae; genus Petaurus; species Petaurus breviceps. The sequence goes on along the minus strand of NW_027185694.1, from coordinate 5,682,764 downwards.
AAGAATCTCAATTTCAATCTCAATCTCAGTCTCTCTCTCTCTCTCTCTCTCTCTCTCTCTCTCTCGCTCTCTCTCTTGCACACACTGATTATAAAAGTGAAAACCAACAGATCAATAGAAGGGAGTTGAAATATGAGTAATGGAGGGGAAGGAAGTTCCCAGAGAAGCAATATCATACTGTACCCCCCTTGCCCCATGGCAAAGAGGTTGGGAACTATGAAGATAGAATTAGGTATATGTTTTCAAGCACCATCTCTCTATCTGTTGATTTTGCCTAATTGTTTTTCTTTCTCACAATAAAAGGTTCAATCTAGAGGGAAGTGGGAAAAGATTATGTTATAAAGAAAAAATATATAAATAAAAACAAATATAAAATATATTAACTAATTCTCCACATATCTTTTTATAACATATATCAGGCTTCAGTTTATCAAATGAGTTCTTTTTCAGGGAATAATTTCAATACAATCTCAAATTTTAAAAAATCTTATTTAATATTTTATTTTCCCAATAACTTGTAAAAACAATTATAACATTTTTATTTGAATTCCAAGTTCTCTCTATGCTTGCCCTCTTCCCCTCATTGAAAGGCAAGAAATTTGACATAGGTTATACATGTGTAGTCATCCAAAACACATTTCCATTTAAGTCAATCTGTGAAGGAAAACACAGACAAAAGAAACACAAGAAAAATAAAGAAAAAGTATCTTTGATGTGCATTCAGACTTTACCCATTCTTTCTCTGGAGATGAATAGCACCTTTCATCATAACTCCCTGGATCATTATACTATTGAGAATGGCTGTTATTCATAGTAAATGATCATACAATATCGTTCTTACTATGTACTGTATTCTGGTTCTGCTCATTTCACTTTGTATCAGTTCATGTAAGTCTCTCCATGCATCAGTATGCTGCTCATCATTTCTTAAATGAGCACAATAGTATTCCATCACAATCATATACAACACCTTGTTCAGTCATTCCTACTTTATTTCCAGTTCCTTGCCACAACTAAAAGAACTGCTATAAATATTGTATACATAGGTCCTTTTCCTTTTTTATCTACTTGGGATACAGACCTAGTTGTGGTATTGCTTGGTCAAAGGGTATGCATGGTTTTATAGCCCATTAGGCATAATTCCAAATTGTTCTCCAGAATGGTTGAATCAGTATACAATTTCACCAAGAGTAGCTAAGTGATTTAATTTTCCCACATCCCCTCCAACATATGTCATTTACCCTTTCTGTCATATTAGCCAATCTGACATGTGTGAGGTAATAGTTTAGAGTTGTTTTAATTTGTATTTATTTCATCGGTAGTGAGCTTTTGTACCTCCTTTTCTATTTGACCAATTTTATTTTTAGTTCTCTTTAGCAATTTTTGTATATCTTTTTCCATTTGTACCATTCTGCTTTTGAAGGCATTCTTCTCTTCATTGGATTTTTGTGCCTCTTTTGCCGTTTAACCTATTCTGTTTTTTAAGGTGTTACTTTCTTTGTATTTTTTGTGCCTCATTTACCAAGCTGGGTTTTTTTCATATTTTTCTTGCATCGCTCTCATTTCTCTGCCCTATTTTCTTTTACCTAATTTACTTGATATTTAAAATACTTTTTCACTTCTTCCATAGCCTGAGACCAATTCAAATTTTTTTTTTTGAGGATTTGGATCCAGGAATTTTTACTCTGTTGTCTTCTTCTGAGTGTATTTTGATCTTCCTTGTCACCATAGTGCTAGTTGGTGAGCAACCACAAGCACTCTTTTCAACTCTGGAACTCTGACCAGAGGCCCTTCTCCCCAACATCAGTAACCTCTACTTTTCTAGTGTTCCTCCTTGCACTGGGACTAATACCCAGGACTGTGACCCATTCTGACCTGTTGTCTAATGACCTTACTGTCTGTAGAATGAAAGGTCTGGAAACTGCTGCTGTTACCACTGATTCAGTCACCACAAGGCCTACTCCTGGTTTTCTGGGGCATGATCAGTACTGCCATGGCCTGTACTGAACCACACTCCTCTCTCACTTGGTACAACAGACCTTTCCTGATAATCTTCTAAGTTGTCATGGGCTGGAAAATTGTTTTACTCTGTCCTTTTGTGGGTTCCAATACTCTAAAATTTGTTTACAGTCATTATTTAAAGGTATTTGGGGGGAGAACTCAAATGCATCCATGCCTTTACTCCACAATCTTGATTACACTTCCACAATCTAGAATTTTGAAATTTTTTCCCAATATAAGTGGAAACATCATGAAGTGGTAGAAAGTGCCCTAATATAGAATTTGAGAGACAAGTTCAGGCCTAGCTCTGTTATTAACTTGAATGTGTAGCCTTATATAATCATTTGACTTCTCCAGGATTCAGTTATACACACACACACACACACACACACACACACATACATATATACATATACATACACACACATATATATACATATATGTATGTATATGTATATTTTTAATTTGTTAAATGAAGAGGTTACACTATATATTTAAATTTCCTTAAAAGTAAAAGATCCTATCATCCCAATTAAAATTAAACTCAACTTAATACACATCTCACCATTTACTTTTTCTGAGAAATTTTATATTCATGACTTTGTTTTTTAAAACTTCTCAGTGCAGTGTGATAAAGCAGATAGAGCTAAATCCAGCGATACCTTCATTCACACTCCACCTCTGGTACATACTGACTTAACTTTTCCAAGTTTTTTAACCTTTCAGTACTCTAGGCAACACTGTGACTATAAATCGCAAAGAAAATATCAACCTGAATTGATAGAGTTTCCTCACCTGTGAGCTCCCTCTACCAGTGAAATTACAAATCTAGTTTATATCCAGCATTTACTATCAGAGGTACTGGTGTAGTAGATAGAGCACCAGGCCTGGAGTCAGTAAAACCTGAGTTCAGATCTGACCTCAGGTACTTCCTAGCTGTGTGACAATAAGCAAGTCACTTAACTTCTCTTTGCCTTGATTCTCTCATCTATAAAATGGGTATAATAATAGCACCGACCTCAGAGGGTTGTTGTAAGAAACACATAGATAACAATTATAAAATGCTTAGCATACTACCTGGCACGTAGGAAGCCTTATATAAATATTATTATTATTACCACTACTATAATGTGGAATATTTATATTTGAGCATTCTCTCAAATATGTTTAGTTTTGCAGATCCCCATACCCCATGAGCAGGTATGTGGGCCAATGGATAGAACGCTGGACTTGGAATCAGGGAGACTCACCTTAATGAGTTCAAATCTGGCCTCAGATACTTACTAGCTATCTGACCCTGGGCAACTCATTTAACCCTGTTTACCTCAGCTTCCTCATCTTGAAAATGATACAGAGACAGAAATGGCAAACCACACCATATCTCTACCAAGAAAACCCCAGAGAGGGTGAGGAAGAATAAGACACAACTGAAACAACTCAACAATAACATACTCCATAGCAGAAAAATTTTTTTTAATTTAATTTAATGATTCAATAATGGCCTAACAATTTATATTAGCTTCTTTCTTTTTCAAATGCTTCATTAACTTCTGATTTACATCATTCATTTTCACCAAATTTTGAGTTACAAATTTTCTCCCTGTTTTTCCCTTACCCACCACCCTAAAATAGCAGTCCCACAGGATATCCCCTCCTCCAATCTGCTCTCTCCCATATTTTCTCCCATACCCCTCTCAAATTTTCCAGTGGTTCTCTATGCCCCAGTGCCTGTATATCATATTTCCCAATTACATGTAAAATAGTATTAATATTAGTATATATACATACATGTACATAATAATAGTATATATACATACATATATTTCATATGCATATATATATATATATATATATATATATTTGAGTACTTGATTTTAAAACTTTGAATTCAGATTCATTCCCTTCCTCCCTTGTCTCCCTCCCTTACTGGGAAGATAAGAAGTTCATTATAGGTTATACATGTGTAGCTAATGCAAAACAATAACATAGTAGATATATTGTAAAAGACTGACTATATTTCCCTCCCTCCTATCCCACCTCCCACTTGTTCTATTCTCTACTTTGATCCTGTCCCTTTTCAAAAGTGGGTGCTTCCAACTTTCCTCCCGCCCAGCCTTCCCTCCCTTCCATCATCCCCTCTCTCATCCCCTTCCCCCCCCTATTCTCCTGGAGAGCAAGATACCCTATTTAGTATGTATTTCATTCCCTCCTCAAGCCAAATTCAATGGGAATAAGGTTGACCCATTCCCTTTTGCCTTCTTATTCTTTCCCTCCATTGTAAACATTTTCCCTTGCCTCTTCTATAGGAGATAGTTTACCCCATTCTGTCTCTCCCCATCTCCTCTCATTATATTCCTCTCTCACCTCTTAATTTCACCTTTTAAGTATCATCCCTTCCTGTTAAATTGGTCCTGTGCCCTCTATTTATGTATACTTGTAAACATCTATACACACATTCACATATGTATTCATATGCCCATCTACCCTCATAAATAGACATATATGTATCTCTATTCCCTTCAGCTACTGAGAAAAGTTTCATAAGTTATAATTATTGTTTTTCCATGGAGGAATGTTAATAGTTCAATTTTGATAAGTTCCTTATGATTTCTTTTCCCTGTTTACATTCTCATGCTTCTCTTGCTTCTTGTATCTGAATGCCAAATTTTCTATTCAACTCTGGTTTTTTCATCAAGAATGCTTGAAAGTCCTCTATTCCACTGAATGACCATATTTTCCCCTGAAACACGATACTCAGTTTTTCTGGGTAGGTGACTCTTGGTTTTAATCCCAGCTCCTTTGACCTCCAGAATATCATATTCCAAGCCCTTCGATCCCTCAGTGTAGAAGCTGCCAGATCCTGAGTTTTATTCAAATTGTTTCTTCCTGGCTGCTTTTAATATTCTCTCCTTGATCTGGGAATTCTGGAACCTGGATATAATATTCCTAGGAGTTTTCTTATTGGGATATTTTTCAGGGGGTGATCGGTGGATTCTTTCAACCTGTATTTTGCCTTCTGGTTCTAAAACTTCAGGGCAGTTTTCTTTGAAAACTTCCTGGAGGATGGTTTCTAGGTTCTTACTTTGATCATGGCTTTCACGTAGTCCAATAATTTTTAAATTATCTCTCCTGGATCCATTTTCCACGTCAGTGGTTTTTCCCATGAGATATTTCACATTGCCTTCTATTCTTTCATTTGTTTGGATCTGTTTAACAGCATCTTGATTTCTCATAAAGTCATTAGCTTCCATTTGCTCCAATCTAATTCTGAAGCAATGATTCTCCTCATTGAGCTTTTGAGATTCTTTTTTCCATCTGGCAAATTCAGCTTTATAAGGCATTCTTCTCCTCATTGCCTTTTTGAGCCTCTTTTGCCAATTGAGTTAGTCTTTTTTTTTTTAAGGTGTGATTTTCCTCAGTCAGGCTGTTGACTCTCATTTCATAATTTTCTTGCATTGTTCTCATTTCTCTTCCCAATTTTTCCTCCACTTCTATTATCTGTTTCTTAAGGTCCTCTATGGCCTGTAACCAGCTCATATGTTCTTTGAAGCTTTTGGTGCAGGAGTTCTGACTTCACTATCTGCCTCCTGTTCCATGCTTTGCTCCTTTTTGTCCCCAAAATAGGAGTCTAATGTTGGAATCTTCTGTCTGCTTTGTTTTCTTTGCCTGGTCACGTTGCCCCTCAGTCACTTGACCCCTGGGCTTTTGGCCACAGTAGGAGTCTGCCAGCAAACAGGGAAGATTTTGTCCCAAACGCTGGAGTTTTCTCAGCTGCCGGAGGTATTAGATGGGTGCCCTCTCTGAGGTCTCCAGATGCTCTGGCAAGCTGGACACAAGCCCCACTACCTCTACCCTAGACTGCAATCCAGATCAAAGCAGGTTAAAGCAAGAGCGATTACCCCTCAGACTGGTGCTTGGCCCCCTACACTCTGCAGGCCAGGAGCTGAAGCTGCCATGTGGCGCTGGCTGGCTGTGCTAGTGTCGCAGTGGCTTCTCAGCCTGGGGGCAAAAGCCATGCACTCCCACTTACTGGCTCCCAAAATCCAGACTGCACTGACCTCTCACCTTGTTCTTCGCATCTATGTATTGATAAATCTGGAAAGGCCACAGCTGCTGCTGATCTGGAGTCCCTGAGGCAGGCAGCTGGTCAGGCCCACCCTGGGGCTAAAGCCTGGGCATGGGTCTGGGCTCGGTTCCCAGAGCACTGTGCTGGCCACTTGCTGCTGGCTTGCTGGGCTGTCCTCAGCTGGAGGTTAGCTTCTCTGTGTCATTTCGTGGGTTCTGCAGCTCCAAAGTTTGTTTAGAGTCCCCTTTTACATGGATTGGGGAAGGTGGAAGCTGGAGCCCAGCTGAGGTCCTTCTTTTACTCTGCCATCTTGACTCCACCCCCCTGTATTAACTTCTAATACAGCATTAATAATGAATTAAAGCAATACATTCTAAACTATACCACTCCTAAAGTAAATGTCATTTATGAATATAGTCAGCACTTTATATACCACACACTAGGAAGGTAAGTAGGTCTCAAGTATTTCATGTGATAGCACATTGGACCACTGGACTGTCAAACTAAGCAGTGTCTGGTAAAGTTATCAAATTCATGAGAGCAATAAGTAAGTTCTTCTTGAAATAATACCTAGGATTACGTTCAGTTCTTAGATATAGCCAACATAGGCAGTATAAGCACCTGCCCACATAGCTCTTCACAGTTAGATCAATTTGACCTCTGTGTGCAAGACAGCATGATAGAGCTGAGAGAATACTGAATTTAGAGTTATAAGACCTGAGATCCTGCTTCTGACTTTTATTACCTATGTGGCCTTGGATGATCCACGTGGGCAAGTCATTTTCCAAGACTTGATTTTCCTCCATCTATAAAATGAAGTGGACTAAATGACCTCTGAGAGGCAAACCAACTCTAAATCACTAATGTCATGATTCTCTCTTAGAGATAACTCACTTGACTTCATTCCTAACTTCTAGGGGAATAATTAGGGTTTCAGATCTCTTGAAACCTCTTTAATTTAGTAAGCATTTGCTAGCATTTGATATTAATAAATATTTCTAAGATCATAAGCTACAAATGAGTTTCCATTAGTAGAGGGAGTTTTCACACTGGAAATTCCCTACTTCCATGAGATTATAGGTCTGGACCAAAAAAATAAATAGCAAGCAATTAAAGGATAGTATGGCATAGTGGTGAGAGTGCTAACTTTAAAGTTAGCTTCTTCATTCAGTCACGTCCAACTCATTGTTTCTCACTGGACCATAGCATGCCAATGTTGTCCATGGGATTTTTTTGGCAAATATATTAGAGTGGTTTGTCATTTTCTTCTCCAGTGGATTAAAGTAAATAAAAGTTAAGTGACTTGCCTGCTGGGGTCACACAACTAGTAACTATCTGAAGTTAAATTTGAACTCAGCTTTTCTTGACTCTAGGTGTAATACTCTATACACTGGGCCACATAGCTGCCTCTATGGTGCTTTTTAACTCTAAATCAATCATCTTATTATCTATGATCTCATGGAGTTTATGAGATAATTAAGGCATCAAAGGAACATATTTGAAATAATAGTAACCTATGAAAGGATAAGCTGAAATCAGGTTTTCTAGACGGTAAGTTCAGAGAAGGAAGACAATAAAAACTGGAGTAGTCAAGACTGAGGACTTGATCCTTGAGGATAAGAACAGTATATTGTAAATTGATTAAGGGAAGGTACTGTTTCTGTTTTTGTTGTTTATTCTTGAAAGTCTGATGCATTATAAATAATTGTCTGCTAAATTGAATTCTATTGTAACTAGTCGTGGATGATGGGGAATATTTGACTATTCAAGGAAGAGAAAGGATGGAAAAAATTTGAAGGCCAGAATGCAATGTCATGGAAGCTGGAATAAGTATTACCTGTTCATAGGATCATAGATTAAGATTAAGAAAAGATCCTTATAGGTCATATAGTACACTCAATACTCCATATAACAGATAAGGAAATTGCAATGAAGAAAAGTGAAGTGACTTACCCAATATCATATAGGTAGAAAGCAGAAGAGATAGAGATTGAACCCAGGCTCACAGACTCTAAATCCAACCTTCTTCCCACTTCACCATGTTGCTTATATGGATGAATAAGACAACTGGATTTACAACAGTGGGGGAAGTATGGGTAGGAATTATAAAATTTTCTTAAGGCATTGAAGGTCATGAGAGTAGCACAGGAGTGAGAAAAGTGATTTTCAAGAGACCAAAGTATTGAAAAAGCAGTGACTTGCCTGAGCTCTCTCCCTAACCACTCCAAAAACCTATAAAAAATGACTAAACAAATTCCAGAGCAGCAGAATTCACAAAATGACAGAGTGAAACAAATTTCTAGCTCAAGACAACCTGAAAGGTCTATAGGAAAAGTCTGTTGTACTAGTCTGAGAGAAGAACATAGTCCAGCATGGGCCACACTGGGCCAGAGCAGGCCTCAGGGAACTGAATCACTGGCAGCTGTGCCATTTTCCAGACTTCTCAAACCAAAGACAATTTGCAAAGTCAGTAGGAAAGGTCTGTCGGACCTGGGTGAAAGAGGACCAAAGTGTGGACCCAGTGTCAATATGGTGGCAGCAGCAGTGGCAGCTGCACTGGCTGCTTCCAGAGCTCTTAGCCCACAGACAGTGGGAGGATCAAGGGGCTGATCAGAGGGTGATTTCAGAGATCTCTTTGCTGTCAACAGAGCATAATTCTCTTGCTTTGCCTCTGCTTGGATCTGGGTCCCAGTCCTGGGTGGTGGTCCTGGAGTGAGGAGGGTCACTAGTGTGGCAGAGCTCATGGTGGTGGTGGAGAGAGAATCCTTCTCACAATTTCAAGGTAGAAAAGAGTGTTTGTGCACTAGCCGTGTAACCTTGGGCAAGTTACTTAACCCCAATTGCCCTCCAAAAGGAAAAAAAAAGTGCTTGTGGTCACTCACAGACCAAAGCACAGATCAGAAGATGAATGAACACTTCTCCTTTCATCATAAAACCTTAAAAGAACTGAAAATTTACAGGTCCCTAGAAATATCTCTGAAAACAGTTCTAAAAACTGTTAAAGCTTGGGACAGCATACCCTCCAAAGTGGAAGCAGAGACTTACATTAAGAAAGAGATTAAAAAGTCAACTAATTGGCTGTGAAAATGAGCAAACAGCAGAAAAAAATCAAACTATAGAATCTTACTTTGGTGACAAGGAAAATCAAAACATAGAACCAGAAGAAGACAACAAAGTCAAAGGTCCTACAATTTGAATTGGTCACAGGTTGTGGAAGAGCTCAAAAAGGATTTTTAAAATCAAGTAAGAGAAGTAGAAGAAAGATTGGGAAAAGAAATGAGAGTGATGCAAGAAAAAAATGAAAAGCAAGTCAACAGCTTGCTAAAGGAGACCCAAAAAATACTGAAGAAAATAACACCTTAAAAAATAGACTTACCCAAATGGCAAAAGAGGTACAAAATGCCAATGACAAGAAGTATGCCTTAAAAATCAAAATTGGCCAAATGAAAAAGGAAGTCCAAAAGCTCACTGAAGAAAATAATTCCTTCAAAATTAGAATGAAGCAAATGGAAGCTAATAACTTTATGAGAAGTCAAGAAATTATAAACCAGAACTAAAAGAATGAAAAAAAAGGAGACAATGTGAAATATCTCATTAGAAAAACCATTGACCTAGAAAAGAGATCCAGGAGAGATAATTTTAAAATTATTGGACTACATAAAACCATTATCCAAAAAAAGAGCCTAGACATCATCTTTCAAGAAATTATTAAGGAAAACTGCCCTAATATTCTGGAACAAGAGGAGAGAAATAGATATTGAAAAGAATTTATCAATCACCTCCTGTAAGAGATCCCAAAAGGAAAACTCCTAGGAATATTGCAGCCAAATTTCAGAGTTCCTAGGTCAAGGAGAAAATATTGCAAGCAGCCAAAAAGAAACAATTCCAATATTGTTAAAACACAATCAGGAAAGCACAAGATTTAGCAGCTTTTACACTAAGGGATCAGAGAACATAGAATATGATATCCCAGAGATCAAAGGAGCTAGGATTAAAACCAAGAATAACCTACCCAGCAAAACTGAGTACAATATTTCAGAGGGAGAAATGAACATTCAATGAAATAGAAGATTTTTTTAGCATTCTTGATGAAAAGACCACAGCTGAATAGAAAGTTTGACTTTCAAATATAAGAATCAACTGAAGCATGAAAAGGTAAACAGGAAAAAGAAGCCATAAGGGAGTTGAATATGAAGGGATAATATCTAAAAAAAATAAAATTAAGAGGTGAAAGAGAGAGGAATGTACTGGGAGAAGGAGAAAGGGAGAGGTAGAATGAGGTAAATTATCTGACATAAAGGAAGCAAGAAAAATCTTTTACAATGGAGGGGAAGAGAGGAAAAATGAGAGGACATTAGTGAACCTTACTATGGTCAGATTTGGCTTAAAGAGAGAATGACATACATACTCAATTAGGTATGGAAATATGTCTTACCCTACAGAAAAGTAGAGGGAAAGCAAATAAGAGAGGAATAGTTGATATAAGGGAGGGTAAATGGGAGAAGGGGATAATCAGAAGTAAACACTTTTGAAGAGGAACAGGATCAAAGGAGAGAATAGAATAAATGGGGAGTGGGATAGGATGGAGGGAAATATAATTAACCTTTCACAACATGACTGTTATGGAAGTGTTTTTGCATGACTACACCTGTGTAACATACATGTAATTGCTTACATTTTCAATGAGGGGTGGATGGGGAGGGAGGAAGGAGAGAATGTGGAACTTAAAATTTTAAAAACAAATGTTAAAAATTGTTTGTATATGCAGCTTGGAAATAAGACCTACAGGCAATGGTGTATAGAAATCTATCTTGCCCTATAAGAAAATAGAAGGGAAGAGGATAATAGAAGGCGGGGGTGCAGTTTGATGGAAGGGAGGCTAGACTGGGAGAAGGGGTATTCAGAATGTATGTCATCTTGGGTTGGGGAGGGGAGAGTTGGGGAGAAAATTTGGAACTCAAAATCTTGTGGAAGTGAATCTTGAAAACTAAAAATAAATTGATTAATTAATTAAAAAAGAGGACTAAGTGTTGTCAATCTCTTATTGCTCCCCAATGACCTCATATTCTCTTCTACTCTGCAAGAACACCCTATCTGGATCCTGAGTAAACCAGGTTGCTGTGCACAAAAGAGTTCTACTAATGAAATCTCCTAAACAATTAGGTTAAAAAACCACTTTTGCTCTCAAGTACTGTTCTATTTCAATAGCAGGTTCACTGATATGACTAATATTAAATACAGTTGACTTTCAAGCATTTATCTAGTCTTAAGGTTTACTAATGTTCTTTCTATAAAGTGACTCTTTCCAAAAAGATTTTAAGTCATGTTTGGTGGTGATCAATCAAGAAGCAAAGCTGCCTTATATATTAACAAGGCAGTTGCCACAAATTCCTGACTTTCTACAATAGACGAGGCATGAGGATACATTGGTGATCCCTTCATTACATTTTCTTTTACTTTAAAATGAAGGGGGAGATAGCTTTTATTTTACTATCATGTTTACTACATTTGCACTATTTTAGTAAATCAGACAACAAATCATAAATTTTGAACTCCATAGTACTGGATAAATCAGTGGAGAATTTACCTTTTTTTAATTTTTTTTTTCTAACTGAAAAATCGACCTATATTTAATAGATCTGCGTGGAGAATCTATGTATAATGCCTCTAACTCTACCACTTAATTTCCCTGGCTTCCTTTAAGGCTCAGCTCAAATTCCACCTTCTTCAGTAGACCATTATCAGTTCTCCCCCATTCTCCTGCCATTGCCTTCCTCATTGAACATGTGTATAATAATAGGATGAGTGTATAGTACATAGTTGTTTATATATTGTATGTATACATATTTATATAAAAAAATTTAATAGTATATCTAACATTGTATTAGAACCTATTAGAATGCGAGTTCCTGAAGGACACTGTGTTTTTGTCTCTTTTTGTATCCCCAGGACTTAGCACTGACATATAAAAATATATAATAAATTCTTATTAAGTTATTGACTGTCTATAATAGATGAAAAAGTGAAAAAAGGATCGTGCATGTGATAACAGTATATGGGGCAGGGAAATGTCAGATAAAGGTAAAACCTTGATGAAGCAGCAAGTTGAGAAAGATCATCAAATCATATTTTCAGAGCTAGAAGGAAGGAGCCAGAAAGTTCAACTCCCTCATATTACAGACAATGAAACTAAGGCTATGAAAGGTTAAATTGCTTGTCCATGGTCACAAGGTCAATGAATGTAATTGTGAGGATTTGATCCTCCTGCACATGACACTTTGTTTCACTGCCATGTTGGACAGGAGAATGTGGATTAGCTTAGCTGACTCAGGCAGGGAAAAGTCTAAGTAGGATGTGGGGTTGCCATGATAGGGAGGGTAGATGCTGAATGCCAGATCTCAAGAATGTTGACAGCAAAATAGCTACATCAACCCAGGGCATAAGAAAAGGCAAAATTCACATGCGTACAGCTGTGAACCTTCAGGATCTGAAGACAAGGCCACCTTGCACAATATATTTGCTCACTTGCTATGTAGGTCACCACACAAACATGTTCTGGCCCTCCAAATATAATATGCTTGGAAACACTTGTGTCCTTATTATTGAAAGGGCCTACATCTCTTTTGATCAGGGAAATACATCATCGTAAAATAAATAAATAAAACCTTACACTCCAAACCAAACAAACCCCACTCTCCTTTATGTCCAAACTTATCATTGTGACATTTTACTTTCATTGAAAAATGCCATCTATTTACACAGATCCCAGTTGTTTTCCCACCTGGACCCAATTCAGACACAAATGGAAACATTTTCCTCCAGGAGCTCGCATTCTAATAGAGGAACCAATATGAATTTGAAGCTCAGTATCTGCAGAGAAGCCTAAATTCTCAAAGTCTTAATGCAGAAGAGTAAATACGTACTTTACCATGATATAATTATAAAAATAAAAGTATAGAGCATGTTGAAAACACCTTAACCTCTGTATGAAAAGGAACATGAAACCTGGTTTAGGATAGAACACAGGGTAGGGTGGGGGAAGGGGAAAGAAAGGGAAAGGTATATTCAATAAATTTCAGAGACTTAGAAATCTATTCAATCATCTGGTTGTTTTGTCTATATGACACCAAACATCTGGATATTTGGAAATACACAAATAAAACTTCCTTGGAAAAATTTCAGTAGTATACCTAACATTGTGCAAAGTCAGTTGAATATTGCTATAAGTCATTTAGATTAACAGAGAATATTTTAAAAGCCTATTAAGTTTCACCATCAGATACCACTCAGACCTCTGTCTTTACTCAAAAGGATTATGAGCTCTATTCCAAGGGACACATTGATTTCATTTAAACTCTCATTGAATGAATAAAATTCACCTAGTTCTTGACAATGACACCCTTTTCTGATCTCAAGTTTGTAAATCATGCTACTCAAACATCCAAAAAGACAAAATAATTTCCCTCCATCTGTACTAAAAAGCATCTTACTGAATCAAAGAGGAATTTGGGTTGCCCTGACTCTAGAAGTCATACGTAGATTTCCCACTTCTACCTAACAGATGACTAAATAAAAATCTGTCAAGTATGTTCAAGGAGCAAAACCTCGTGCAAACAGAGTGCAATGGATAGAAAACTGGATGTGTAGGCAAGAAGAATTGAATTTGAGTCCTGCCTCTGACACTCATTGTATAACACTGGGTAAGACATTTCACTTCTCTTGGTTTCAGTGTCCTTATCTGTAAAATTAGAGGGTTAATGAGACTTCTAAAAACCCTTCCAGTTCTAAATTTGTGATCCTATGAACTTTTCTTCTTTGTATTATTTATATATCCTTTGTAGTGACAACTTCCATGTGTCCCAAAAGATCCAAGTTTCTCCCAAGATGATCATATACTTCTGAAAATGCCAAAGGAAGATTATGGGATGTTCAATGACTAAGACATCCAAAACTGAATATGACTTCTAAGAAACCTCGATCATGGGTGCCATGTTTTTGCCATAAGTGTTCCCCTTAGCAGTTAGGCCTCAGAGGATAAGATAATGTCTTTTCTAGCTTTCTTTACGCCTCCCTTTAAGCAAGGGTTCATAACCGTTGTTGTGACATGCATTTCTTTTGTAATATGGTGAATTCAGCCTATAAACGCCCTTCTCAGAGTAGTGTCTTTTTAATGAATAAGTAGGATTACAAAGGAAAACAGTCATATTGAAAGAGTTCTTGAAATATTTTTTTAACAAATTCACAGGCCCACTGACATTCCAAAGGGATCCCTATATCTGATTTTAGGGCCTTACTACAGAATTATGTCCTTTTTTTTCCAGCTAATTCATTTGAATGTTTCTGAAAAGTAAGCATTATTCTCCACCATTCCAGTGTATTTCCATCCTTTTTGCCTTTCTTTGTTTCCCTAGTACTTAGCAAAAATCTTGGCATCTAACAAACACTTAATACATGCTTGTTGACTTGTCTTGATATTCAATCCTGCCAAACTGGATAGAGGGAGGAAGGAATTGAAGAATGGGAAATGGAGGGTGGGGGGGAGAAGTATGAGATAACTTCATTCCTATTTAAGCAGCCAAGATTTTAAACCAGGAGCGCAAGGCAATGACTTTAATGATCTGGCTGAGAGAGTTCTTTCAGATTTGTGCATTCAGGCAAGGGGCCAGGAATGGGTTTCTATCACAAGCTGTAAAATAAAAGGTTTGAACTCTATGATCTCCCAACTTCTCCCTCCAGATTTAAAATTCTATGACGCTAAGTGTGGGTTCAGTTTTTTGAGTGAGTTTCTTAAATCATGACTCATAGTGATTACTTTCCAGATAAGCTTATATTGACATCATGAGGGAGAAACTCAGAAAAATAGAAAATGTAAGGAAGGATAGACTGAAGCCCTTGCTGTTTATTGAAACCAGCTACTGCTCTTTGGATCAGCAAAGGTAGGAGGCTCATGAACACTTTCTCTAGGGAGCTTAAGGGAGCTCATTCCATTCAGTCTGGAATATAGTACAGACAGATGGTCTCCTTTTGGTTTTTCTACTTAGAAACTTGGACAAAAAACCTAGCTAGGAAGAGGGAGTATTTGTATTTTGTTGTTGTTCTGTTGTGTTTTTTTAGAGAATTAAAAAAAAAAAACCTTCTGGGTCTGAAAGAAAATCAACCAAAGAAAAGAATTAGTAATGCCTTATATGTTCCTAGTTTGTTTTTTAACATGTTGTTTTTGCCATTGGAATATAAGCTTCTTGAAGGCAGAAAATTTTCTTTTCTTTTCTTTGTATACCTAGCACTTGGCACAATGGCTGGAACATATTAAGATCTTTTTAATGTATGTTGATTGATCATCAATTAGCAAAAAATCTATCCATTTCAAAAATCTGTAAATTCTTAACTGTTAATGATAATTTAATACTCTTGTAAATCCTATACAAGAAGTTAAGTTCACTGATTGTTGGGTGGGGGGGAGGGGGAGGAGGGAGGGGAAGAGGAAGGGGAGGAGGAAGGAAAGAAAGGCCTCATATAAACCAATTTATTTATAGCAACACTTTTTGTGTTTGTAGAGAATAAGAAACAAAGTCAATGTTCTTCAACTGGAGAACAGTTAAGCAAATGGTGATGTATGAATGTAACAGACTTCCTTTGCTGTAAGAAATGATTAGTATTATAAATACAGAAAGGCATGGAAAAACATACATGAACTGATACAAAATAAAGTAAGGAAAACCAAGTTAACAATAAACTCAATGACTACCACAACGCAAGTGGAAAGAGAAAGCACAGAAAAAAAATTTTAAAAACATTGCAAAATTATGGGGAATGGAATTGACCTCAGGTAAGAGCTATGACAACATTTACCTCTACTTTTTGGGTAGGGGTTTCACACTGCATATGTTGACACAATTTTTTCACTCTATTAATTGCCTTTACTATTTTTCCCCATCCTTCCTATTTTTTTTTTAAATTTTTTTTTTGTTGTTGTGTTGTTTCCTTTGGAGGCAGAAGGGAAAGGATAACAGTGAGAAATGTAAGTGACATAAATATATCAATATAATTTATTTTTATGAAACAGTGTGTTTCTTGGAGAAGGAACAGTTAGCATCAGCAAAGGATTGTCCTTTAGCTGAATGGCTAAAGTCATACCACATGGTCATTTTAGAGATGTGAATTGGCAAGAGAGAAACCTTGTCAACCTTATTATTGCTATAAGTTGCTTGGAAGTCATGGGTCAAAGGTGTAGTCCCCCAATGTGTCTGCAATGAACTTTTCTAAGACTAAATGTCTCTGTATCTGTTCATGTCCTCTGAAGAGGACTTTATATCTCAGGCATTTTCTACACTGGATAAAATAAAATCTTTTTAAGTAAAATAAAATCTATTCCATACTCAATGCCTGTGTTATACATTGAATGCCACTGGGGACCCCAATAATCACATTTCAGGAAATGTAAATGTCAGTTGTCCCTAAGTTTTATTCAAATATCCAAAGAGTTTAATGGAAAGTAGGGAGCAGAAAGAAAACAGACCATTATTGGATCATCTTCCAGTCTGGCCCATGTGATGGCGGAATCCTTGAGAGTCCTTGTCCACATATGATATAAGAAAAATGATTTATAAATTTACAAGTGGTATTTAATGTGAATAGACTAGAAAAGAACAGAACAGAACAGAAAAGAAAAGAAGAGCAGTAGAATAAATGCAGGATGCCACAACGTGCCAAAAGAATGGAATTTCCCTTAAGGTAATTTCTTCCCTCGCTTGCCATCTTTCCCTTCTCTCTCCCTTTTCCTTTTCTGTTTCCTCTCTTCCTCTCTCCCCTCACCTCTCTTCCTCTCCTCCTTTTCTTCTCTTTACCCTCTCTCTCTTCATTCCTCTCCCAACTTCTCCATCTTTCTTCCCTTCTGCCTGTCTATTTCTACATCTCTTTTTACTCTTGTAAATCATATACAAGAAGTTAAGTTCACTGTAAACACACTGTGGTTTCCTTATTTCCTTATTTCTCAGTTATGTCCATTGATGCCAAACTCTGGGAGCGTGTTATTTTTCTGAGTTTGTTTTGAAATCTCTTAGGCCAAACACAAAACTGCCAAACATCATTCAAGCTGTGTGACAAACATTCTAAGAGAGGAAATACCCCTTTCTCTTCCTTCCTCCACAAAAATACATCCACAAATAAGTGAAATGTTATGGGCTTTGTCCAAGGTAGAGGCAATATTTTCATTCTACGACAATCAAGTCACAATTTTTTTTCCTTCTTTTTTTAACAGGTAGCAGACATTTCAGAAGCTCTGGTAAAAATGCTAATTTCGTTTCTCACCTAATTTTCCTCAAGGCTGACATTTCATAATCACCATCTCCTTCTATGTCCCCAAGTACTGTGCCTAGATATTTTATTTGGCCTTGATTTTGCCAGTTCTCACAGCGCACAAGAAGACAATCACCACAACCTGAAAGAAGACCTCCCACGAAATGTCTACTGTGAATAGTAGGTATCGGAATGTCTTTACTAATGATTTTTGAGGTGGTAGATGAAGTCAGAGCTACTTTCTTCATGAAAATGCCTTTGTGTGTAAGAGGTCATGCTGTAATTTTTGACTAGTTCATCATGCTTTTACAATGCACAATCATGGCAGACATGGGAAAAAATCAGAAAAGGAAGTGATATGCTGTTACAGAGAGAAAACTGAATGAGAGGTTATAATGCTAATGAATATGAAGATCTTCCCCGTCCATTAATAGGCCTGTGTGATCGTATGTGTTCAATCATGAATGTCTTGCTGCTTTGAACTCAAGTCCAGCTGTGTTACATCCTGAGTTACCTAGAGTCCATCGGGGGAGGAACTTGCCAAAGGAGGAGCTTGTTTAAGGGGAGGCTTGCTTATAGGAAGGTTTTCACACCTTTTGGTACTATGCTAAATAGGCACTAATTCACAAGGGTTGTGATGCCTTCTGGATCTAGCTGCCCATCCTGGATGTGCTGGGGTGCTTGCTATTACAGAGATCCAGAAGCAGGAGCTCTAGTTCAAGGTTTTCATCTAGCTAATTATATGATGATGGATAAAGCAATCCACCAGAGGCCTCTGTTTTTTTTTTAATTTAATTTTAGTTTACAACATTCAGTTCCACAATCTCTTTAAGTTTCAAATTTTCGACCCCTCCCTCTCCTCCCCCCTATCCCCCACAGTGGCATGTAATCAGATATAACCTTCACGTTGAATGTTAGTCATGTTGTAAAGGATTACAACCAAGAGACTGAACAATGAGAAAGAAGGTATAAAACAAAACAAAACACAAACAAGAGAGAGCAAATAGTTTGCTTCAATCTGCAGACTCTGTAGTTCTTTCTCTAGATGTAGATATCCCTTTCCATCATGAGTCTTTTGTAGCTGTCTTCTAACCTTGTATTGCTGAGAGGAGTCCAATCTATCAAAATTAGTCATCACACATACAAAGTGTCTATAATAGTGTCCAAAGTTCTCCTGGTTCTGCTCTCCTCACTCAGCATAAGTTGATGTATAAGTCTCTCCAGGTTATTATGAAGTCTGGCTGCTCTTATATTTCTTATAGCACAGTAGTATTTCATTACATACATATACCACAACTTGTTCAGCCATTCCCCAATTGATGGGCATCCCCTTAATTTCAAATTCTTTGCCACCACTAAAAGAGCTGCTATAAATATTTTTGTACATATGGGTTTTTTTCCTACTTCCTTGATTCCTTTGGAATACAACCCCAGAAGTGGTATTGCTGTGTCAAAGGGTATGCATTTTTTATAGCCTTTGGGCATAGATCCAGATTGCTCTCCAGAATGGTTGGATTAGTTCACAACTCCATCAACCATGCATTAGTGTTCCAATTTGTCCACATCCTCTCCAGCATTTATCATTTTCCTGTATTGTCATCTTCGCCAATCTGACTGGTGAGATGTGGTACCTCAGAGCAGTTTTGATTTGCATTTCTCTAATCAATAGAGATTTAGAGCATTTTTTCATATGCTTACAAATACCTTTAATTTCTTCCTCTGAAAACTGTCTATCCATATCCTTTGACCATTTATCAATTGGGGAATAACTTGTATTCTAATAGATTTAACTCAATTCTCTGTATATTTTAGAAATGAAGGCCTCTGTTTCTTTGACTATTAAATGAGAGTGGTTGACTATTTCTAAGGATTTCAGGCACTTCTGAGATTTACATGCAATGTGGTTTAGTGTATAGGACTTGGAGTCAGAATGACCTAGGTTTGAATCCTGTCCCAGGCTCTTCCAATTGTGAAAATCACTTAATCTCTCAGGGTGTTAGACCCAGTGACCTCCAAGGTCCCAAATATCTGATGCCATGCATTTATGAGTTAATTTTTAACACATGTTAAGTTTCTATCATTTACATGATTGCTAATTAGTGAGGGAACAATTCTGCCCCATATAACAAATGATACTGTTTTCTAGCTATGAGCAGAGCAAAATGAAACATAGAATGATGCTAATATAAGTCCACAAAATTTCTCTTTGTGTGTTTAAAATAATTTCCTCTGCTCATCTGAGTTTTACTATAAATAACATGTTAAAAAACACATAAACGTACCAGTCACATTACTAAAAGCACTTTCACACTGGATTCAACTGAAACTTGCTTGATTTTGGATGAAAAACAATGCTAAAGGTCATAGTAATGTAGAAGTAAATAAATTATCTTAGGTTTTTTTTTTCTATTTTATTAAAAGTGGTGGAGTGGATGGTATCCAATTCTCTTTTCTGTCAAGTATCCCCAACAATAAATTATCTATTTTTAGCAACATATCTGAAGAGATTTCACCCTACCAGGCAGCACTGTACCCAACTTTGAAATTCAACTTCCCCTAGACTCTTTCTAGGACCCCCAGTTCTCTCTTCTGTGACCTTCCCATAGAATGTGGCAAACTCATGGCAAACAGAAATACTAGCAGAGGCAACTGGGATATTAAAAAAAAAGAAAGAAAAAATAATCTAATACCATTTTATGTATCACTCTCCAGATAGCTTTAATTCTTTAAATAGAACATTTGCTTGGATGAGTCCTGGCTGACTGGGGGGCAGGAAGTTATGATGGGAGAAGGGCAAGGTGTTTGTTTTTAATTCCACATTACAGTGAGCATAGTGCCTCTTAGGTACTCCAAGCCAGAGTCAATTGGGGCACTTCACAATGAAAATGAGTCTCAAGGGTCCCAGAGTACCAAACTATTTTTAAATTTCTGATTGAAATGGAATGTTAAATATAGAACACAAAAGATTCCTTTTGAGGGCAAAGACAATAGGTCTCTTTCCCCGGCTACTATATTTGGGGTTGCCTCTGTATTCTGGGAATCCTTGGGCAACAACTTCTGTCTAACTTGTTAATTCAAAATGACCTATGTTGGAAGGGAATCAAAGGGCTGAAGGGTCCCCAGATAGCACCTGGTTCATTCTTTTGCCTCTAGGAAGGCCTTTAAACCACCCTGATACAATGTGAAGCATTGCTTGAGGCCTGTCCTCAAATCTCTGGGCAGAAAATTTCATTGTAGTTCTCCATGTAAGAGCAACAGCAGATCATTTGCTGACCATTTAGTCTGAAATGCTTTCTGGGTTCCAAGTCACAACATTCCTTGTTTTAAAGACTTCCTTAACCCTGCACTACCAGGTTTCCCATTGTAAAGATTCAGTAGCATTTCAAAGGTAGCATTTTGTAGAGATGTTTTGTTTGATTTTACTAAAGAAACATCATATCACTAGAGCTGAAAGGGACATCCTAAATGATATAGTCCAACCCCTCCTTTTTTAACAGATGAGGAAACTGGGGCAAAGGGATAGGTTAAGTGACTTGCCCTTGGTCAAACAGGCAGTGTCAGAGGGAAGATTTTAATGCAGATCTGAGACAAATGAAAAGCCCAACAGACAGAAATTCTGGGTAATTAATAATCAATTTATTAATTAGGCTAGTTGATAATAAATTGATGGCCAGTGGCTTATCTTACTAACCAAAGACCAAACCATCCGAGATCAATGAATGCTTAAGTACTATTGCAAAAGAAGGTACCCTTAACAAGTGAAAATCAACCCTGATTGGTGAACAATTGGTGAGGAAGTGAGCTAAACATATTCAGCTCCTCTTGTTGAGAACATGGCTTGATGATGAGATTCAACCACTTCCAGCAATCTGGACAAAGGAATTCAGATCACTCTGATTGGTTTTCTCGTTCATGAGCTGGGTTTCTCTAGACTACAATGAGGGGATGCCAGTGTATAGACTTACTTCCTCACAAGAATTCACCTAGACTAGATTATATTCGTAAGACCTTCTAGTTAGGTGAGATCCCACCCAAGATCACATAGCATGTACCCAGAAGATTTGGACAATGTCATCTATCAGCAATGTCCCTCAGAGACTGACTTAATGACCTGCAAGCATGAGCTGGTCCCTAAATGAGGAAAAAAAAAATTTCTATTCATATAATGGAAAAATAATTACTTCTCTCGGGTCCTAATTCCAGAGACAGTTCTCTTTCCATTGTGTCATAGTGTCTACTTTAATTAACATGAGAACAGTTCATGTGAGCACTAAATGTATTTTCATAGAGATTTTTAAGAGAGGAAACAAAAAAATTAGAAAATGAGGGGAAAATTATATTAGAGTTGTCAAAATGGGTTGTCTCAAAAATTATTTCCTCCCTTGTCATGGGAATTCCTCAAATAGAATCTGGATAACCTCTGATAATGGATATGGGAGAGGGAATTTCTGATTGGGTAACAGCTGGATACTAGATGGCATCTGAAGTCCCTTTCAACTTCTAAAGCCCTATTATCCACAAAAATCATTGCCATCAATGATTAAGGATCTTTGTATCATTGCAGCATCCAGGCAATGGCACTGAAATTCTTAGACCATAACAAGAAGCAGCCTATTATTTTTAATATACTGTACCAGAGTAGGCCAAGAAACATTGTCTCATCACTGTTACCTCTAATAAGAACTAAAGGTCTTGGCAACATGTATGACCTAATCTTAAAGTCAACAGTATGCGCATTCATTTTCTTTTTTTGAGAGAGAGAACATTAGAATTCCTATTCCCCTTGCTTCTAAGAGTTCAAAGGCACAAATCCATGAAAAAGGAGAATTAAAGAAGAAGGCATTCTTTTCACATATTCTACAGACCCATTTAGTTTTATTCCTCTTTTCCACTAAGGCACATCCTCTAGGCAAACTCCCCGGAACTGACATGTTGGATCCTCAGAAAGTAGTCAGTTGACTACTGTGCTCTTCAAGATTCTAGGTGTAACCCTGAGAGGCTAGGGTTTCTAAAAACCATTGTCCCTGGGCCCTTCCTAATACTATTCTCATTCAACAATTAACCAATTGACTTATTAAGTTTTAGAAAGGGGATTTATTAAGAAGGTATAGCAAGAAGTGTAGGTATAAAATATCCTCCCCATTCCCATTATAGAGAGAGAAAGGGATGAAGGGAGGGAAGGAAGGAGGGACAGAGAGAGAGAGAGAGAGAGAGAGAGAGAGAGAGAGAGAGAGAGAGAAAGCTCAAATGTAAAGAAAACTTCTCAGAATAATGTTTTTAAATTGATAAAATATGTTGGATTTAAAAGGGAACCAATCACATTGAAATAAAGATGCATTTTTCCCCCATCCAAGTTTATGGACACCTTGAAATAAATCCATTTATCTTTTGGTAAACTACTGATGCCAGGTTAAGAACCTGGAAGGATATCAACATATGCAGAGCTATGACTAACCTAGGCAGATATAAATATGTGATTGGCACAATGCTGAGCCCTTAATAATTTCTGCATGGAAATTGCATGGGAACAATGCATGGGAAAGGCAAGCATGGGGATAAGTCAATAGATACAGAATCTAGACTTAAGAATGATTAGTGGCTTGGGAATGTATGTACTTATATGTGTGTAAATAATTTTGTCACTGGATATCTAAGCTAAAATATGCATATATGTAACAGAAAAATAGATTTAAATATAGCCTTCTAATTCTACAGAAGTTGACATGGGGAATGCATAAAAATACTATCTGCAAATCATAGAGGTGTTACAATCTTTGTTGGTAAAGAGTGTATCCCCATGAATGATTTCTGAAAATATTGAAGTAGTGTGATTATTTGTTGTGGTTATTGTTACTATAAGAGTTCATAAGTGTAAAGAGAGATGAAGCAATGAATCACAATGAGATGAAACAGGTAAGGAATGCTTTATAGAGGGTTTTTTTAAGTTATATTGGCATCAAAATAAAAGCATAAAGTTAAATTGGTGGAAAGAGAATAGATTTTACTACAGTTCAACATAGAATACATTAAAGGAAGAGGGAGAGGAGACAAAGCTATTTAGTCTCCTAATATACTTCTTTCTGTCAAAAAATTATCATAAGACTTAAAAGAATAGAATAAAAATGGCTAATTGGGAGCTAATAACATAGATAAGGGTTGAGATAAGAAAGCAAATCTCTGCCTTTTTAAAAATAAAATCTCTAGGTCTAGATAATCAAGCAAATACATTAATGGATTCAGAATAGCTTTAGTATCATGTATTTTCTCAAACAATGCATATTGATATATGTGGTTCAGAAAAAATTTATTGGGGGGTGGAGAGGATGTTGAGTTTTTCTCTATCTGATAAGCTATCTGACCTCTCCTCTTGCCTGGTACTTCCCCTTTTATGCCATATGGCTTCTCTGGAGCCAATCCCTCCTCTCTATCCACTCAATCTTATTCTTTGATTCCTGAAAGCTTCTGGACTAGAAACTTCCAATTATCTAGTAGAAGATCCCCCCTTGGCCTGTGACTTCAAAGACAGAAAACCAATCAAAGTCATTTCATTGTTAAAACACCTGAAATAGGCTGAGAGAGGCAGGCCGGAAGCCGATTGCACAGGCAAGCTAAGAGAAGCATGCTGGGAAGGTGCGCAGCGCGCAAAGGCCTGGTCAACAAGGGGGGCAGGTCGTCCCACCAACCACAAGGGCCACTCCCAGGCCTATTACCAAAGGGCTGGGACTAGAAAGAACAAGGTAAGAATCAAATGCAGGGTCCTTGTCCGGGACAACAAATTACTCCTGGGATGACCACTCTATAGCCCAGAAATGTAAAAAGCCCCTTTCAGGACCTCCAAGGACCAGTATGGCAGAGTGAACCCCGGCTACTCCAATCCCCCACTCCTGAAAACATAGTAATAATTGCCCGAGGGCAAAACCCCAAACAGTAAAGGCCTTGGAACCCTAAAGGAAGGGTGTGGCTAGGGCCCTGCCTCAAAATGGGTAGAAAGCAGAATGCAAAAACAAAGACTCTGGAGTCCTACTATTCTCAGAGGGAGGAACCAAACTCAGAGGGAGACAACATGGACTCCACACCCACAGCTGAAACATCTATAGGGAACAGGTCCCAAGGACAAAAAGCTTTCCTGGATGAGCTCAAAAGGAACTTTGAAAACCAAATGAGAGAGATAGAAGATAAAATAAATAATTCTTTTAAAATCAAAATTGCAAAATTAGAAAAACACTATAATGAAGGAAATAGCTCCTTAAAAAGAAAAATGGGTGATATGGAAAAGGAGCTCCAAAAACTAACCAAGGAAAATAATTTGCTAAATACTAGAATCAACCAAATTGAAGCAAATAACTCTATGAGGAACCAAGAATTAGTTAAACAAAACAACAAGAATGAAAAATTTGAAAAAGAGGTAAAATATCTCAATGGAAAAATAACTGACCTGGAAAACAGATCCAGGAGAGATAATCTGAGAATCATAGGCATACCAGAAAATCATGATGAAAAAATGAGCCTGGACAACATCCTCCAAGAGCTTATCAAGGATAACTGCCCAGAGATACTAGAACCTGAGGGTAAAATAGAAATCAAGAGAATCCACCAGACACCTCCTGAAAGAGATCCCAAACTGAAAAGTCCTCAAAATGTTGTGGCCAAACTCCAGAACTGCCAGGTAAAGGAGAAAATACTTCAAGTGGCCACAAAGAAACAATTCAAATATCGAGGAAGTACAGTGAGGATCGCACAGGATTTGGCAGCCTCTACACTGAAAGATTGGAGGCAGTAGAATACAATTTTTTACAAGGCAAAAGAGCTCGGGTTACAACCAAGGACCACCTACCCAACAAGACTGAACATATTCTTCCAGGCAAAGAGATGGTCATTCAACAATATAACAGATTTCCAGACCTTCCTGATGACAAAGCCAGAGCTCAATGGAAAATTCAACCTCCAATTATAAGACGCAAGGGTGACATAGAAAGGTAAACAAGGAAAACACACAAACACACACACACACACACAACCTGTTATTTAATAAGAGCGAACAATTTACAGACAAGTAGAGGGTATGAGTATAAATTACATAAAATGATGATAAAAAAACTTATTAAGGGCTACAAAGGGACTTCAATGGAAGAAGAAGAATGAAGTGGAAAAGGGTAAAATATGTCCCACAAAGAGGCATAAAAACAATATAGCAGAGGAAAAGAAGGGAGGGATATGAGTATTATATGAACTTTTCCCTCATTGGTTTAGGTGCGAGGAGGGAATAACACAACCAGTTAAACTTAGGACTCTGTGGAGAAGCAACACAAAACGTATCATAATAGAGGGAAAGAGGCGAGAGAGAGAAGCTTTGAATGAGATTTGTTCCTGTCACTCTTGATGCAAAGAAGAAATAACATACTTTATTAAGTATAAAAATATCCTACAGGCATTGAAGGGGGAAAGGGCTACATAAGGGGCAGGGGGCATGGTAGAATGGAAGGAAGAAGTAAGGGGAAAGGAGAGGAAAAGGGAGGGGGACTGATAAGGGAATACTGAGGGAGGCAGTGGTCAAAAGGAAAACTATTAAGGAAGGGAAGGAAGAAAGGAAGAAAAAATATAAGCATAAATGGTAGGGATAGGATAGAGGGAAAGAAACAGATAATAATCATAACTGTGCATGTGAATGGAATGAACTCTTCCATAAAACAGAGGCAGATAGCAAAATGGATTAAAAACCATGATCCTACAATATGCTGTTTACAAGAAACACATATGAAACAGAGGAATACACACAGGGTAAAGGTAAAAGACTGGAGTAAAATATATCATGCCTCAGCTAAAGTAAAAAAAAAAGCAGGGGTAGCAATCCTTATCTCAGATAAAGCAAAAGCAAAAATTGATCTAATTAAAAGAAATAAGGAAGGAAACTATATCCTGCTAAAAGGCACCATTGAGAATGAAGCAATATCATTACTTAACATATATGCACCAAGTGGTATAGCATCCAGATTCCTAGAAAAGAAGGTAAGGGAATTAGAGGAAGAAATGGATAGCAAAACTATACTAGTAGGGGAACTTAATCTCCCCCTCTCTGAACTTGATAAATCCAACCTCAAAATAAACAGGAAAGAAGTGAGGAAGGAAATTGGAATTTTAGAGAGGATAGGTATGATAGATCTCTGGAGAAAACTGAATGGGGATAAAAAGGAATATACCTTCTTCTCAGTGGTACATGGCACATAAACAAAAATCGACCATGTACTAGGACACAAAAACCTCACAATTTAGTGCAAAAAGGTAGAAATAATAAATGCATCATTCCCAGATCATGATGCAATAAAAGTCATATGCAATAAAGGGTCATGGAAAGATACACTAAAAACTAATTGGAAACTAAACAGTTTAATCCTAAAGAATGAGTGGGTCAAGCAAGAAATCATAGAAACAATCAGTAACTTCATTCAAGAAAATGACAACAATGAGACGACATACCAAAATTTGTGGGATGCAACAAAGGCAGTCCTTAGGGGAATTTTTATATCCCTGAATGCATACATAATTAAATTAGAGAAAAGGGAGATCAATGAATTGGGCATACAATTGATAATGCTAGAAAAAGAACAAATTGAATATCCCCAATTAAATACTAAATTAGAAATACTGAAAACCAAAGGAGAAATTAAGAAAATTGAAATTAAGAAAACTATTGAATTAATAAATAAAACTAAGAGATGGTTTTATGAAAAACCAATAAAATTGAAAAAGCAAAAAAAAATTAGTCAATATGATAAAAAAAGAAAGAAGAAAACCAAATTATGAGTATCAAAAATGAAAAAGGTTAACCTACCACCAAAGAAGAGGAAATTATAACGATAATTAGGAATTATTTTGCCCAGTTGTATTTACATAAATTTGATGAACATTTACAAAAATATAAATTGCCCAGATTAACTGAAGAGGAAGAAAATTACTTAAATAACCCCATCTCAGAAAAAAGAAATCGAACAAGTCATTGGTGAACTCCCTAGGAAAAAATCTCCAGGGCCAGATGGATTTACTAGTGAATAGAATTATCAAACATTTAAAGAACAATTGATTGCAATAATCTACAAACTATTTGAGAAAATTAGTGAAGAAGGAGTTCTACCAAATTATTTTTATGACACAAATACAGTACTGATACCTAAATCAGGAAGACATAAAACAGAGAAAGAAAATTATAGACAAATTTCCCTCATGAATATAGATACAAAATTTTAAATAAAATATTAGAAAAACACTTTGATCAGGTAGGAATTATTACAGGAATGCAAGGATGGTTTAATATTAGGAAAACCATCAGTATTGTTGATCATATCAACAATAAAACTAGCAAAAATCACATGATTATCTCAATAGATGCAAAAAAGATTTTTGACAAAACACAACATCCATTCCTATTAAAAACGCTAGAAAGTATAGGAATAAATGAAGCCTTCCTTAAAATAATAGGTAGCATCTATTTAAAGCCGTAATAAGTATTATATGTAATGGGGAGAAGGTAGAAGCATTTCCAATAAGATCATAGGTGAAACAAGGATATCCACTATCATCCCTCTTAATCAATCTGGTATTAGAAATGTTAGCAGTAGCAATTAGAGAAGAAAAAGAAATCAGAGAATCAAATTAGGCAAAGAAAAGACAAAGTTATCAGTTTTTACAGATGATATGATGATATACTTAGAGAATCTTAGAGAACCAAATAAAAAACTATGTGAAATAATCAATAAATTTGCCAAAGTTGCAGGATATAAGATAAACCCACATAAATCCTCGGCATTCCTGTATATTTCTAATGAAATTCAACAGCAAGAGATAGAAAGAGAAATCCCATTTAAAGTTACTGTGGACATTATAAAATATTGGGGCATCTACCTGCCAAAACAATCCCAAGACCTGTATGAACACAACTACAAAAGACTTTTCACACAAATAAAGTCAGATCTAACTAATTGGAAAGACATCAATTGCTCATGGCTGGGTTGTGCTAATATAATAAGAATGACAATTTTACCCAAATTAAATTATATATTTAGTGCCATACCAATCAGTTTACCAAGAAAACTACCTTATAGTGCTAGAAAAAATAGTAACAAAGTTCATTTGGAAGAACAAAAGGCCCAGAATATCAAGGCAATTAATGAAAAGAAATACAAGGGATGGTCGACTAGCTATACCAGATTTTAATCTGTACTACAAAGCAGCAGTCCTCAAAACTACTTGGTTGAGGAATAGAGTAGTGGACCAATAGAATAGATTGGTTACACAAGACTCAGCACTCAATGACTATAGTAATCTACTGTTTGATAAACCCCAAAACCCAGCTTTTGTGATAAGAACTCACTATTTGACAAAAACTGCTGGGAAAACTGGAATATAGTATCGCAGAAACTGGGCATAGACCATTATCAAATACCATATACCAAAATCAAGTCAAAATGGGTGCATGATCTAGGTATAAAGGCTGATACTGTAAGCAATCTGGGAAAGCAAGGAATGGTTTATCTGTCAGATTTGCAGAGAGGGGAAGATTTTATTACCAAACAAGAATTAGAGAGCATTGTAAAATGCAAAATGGATAATTTTGATTACATTAAATTCAAAAGCTTGTGTACAAACAAAGCCAATGTACCCAGGATTAGGAGGGAAGGGGTAAATTGTGAAAGAATTTTTACAACCTATGTCACTGATAAAGGACTCCTTCCTAAAATATACAGAGAATTGAGTGAAATCTCTTAGAATAAAAGTCATTCCCCAATTGATAAGTGGTCAAAGGTTATGAACAGGCAGTTTTCAGAAGAAGAAATTGAAGATATTTATAAGCATATGAAAAAAAATGCTCTAAATCACTATTGATTAGAGAAATGTAAATCAAAACAACTCTGAGGTACCACATCTCACCAGTCAGATTGGCTAAGATGACAAAACAGGAAAATGACAAATGCTGGAGAGGATGTGGACAAATGGGAACACTAATGCATTGCTGTTGGAGTTGTGAATTGATCCAACCTTTCTGGAGAACAATCTGGAATTATTCCCAAAGGGCTATAATTTAATACTCTTTGACCCAGCAATACCACTTCTAGGGTTGTATCCCAAAGAGATAATAGAAGTGGGAGGAAGACCCATATGTACAAAAATATTTATAGCATTACTTTTTGTGGTGGCAAAGAACTGGAAATTAAGCAGGTGTCCATCAATTGGGGAATGGCTGAACAAGTTGTGGTATAGGTATGTAATTGAATACTATTGTGCTATAAAAAACGAGGAGCAAGGGGCTGCCAGGTGACACAGTGAGTAAGAATGCCAGCCCCAGTGTCGGGAGACCTGGGCTCAGTTATGGGCTCAGATACTTAGCACCCACACAACAATAACTGGCCGTGTAAACTTGAGCAAGTTACTTAACCCCAATTGCTTTAAAAAAGAAAAAAGTAAAAAACGAGGAGCATATGGACTTCATATTTACCTGGTGAGGCTTATACAAACTGATGCTGAGTAAGAAGAGTAGAGCCAGGAGAAATTTGTACACAATTACAGACACAACGTATGTGTGATGACCATCTCTGATAAACTGGAGTCTTCTCAGCAATCCAGAGACATAAGTCAAACCCAAAAGACTCATGATGGAGAGAGATGTTTACATTCAGAGAAAGAACTGAGTTTGAACCCAGACTGAAGCAAACTATCTGCTCTTTTTTCTTTTTCTTATTTGGTTTTGTTTCCTCTTTCCCATTGTTCATTCCATCTGATACAATCCTCCTTTATAACCTGACTAATGCCTAATGTGAAAGTATTTGCAGATTCTATACTCTATTGTATGCTACCATGATGGGGAGGGGAGGGGGAAGGGAGGGAAGGAGAGAAAATTTGAAACCCAAGGAATTGTGGTAATGAATCTTGTAAAATAAAAGTAAGCTAATTAATAAAGACCAAAAAAAAAAAAAAAAAACAACCTCCTGATATACAATGGTCCATCTCCAAGATGTCCTCAGCCTGCAGTTGCCAGAGCTGCCTTGATTCATGGAAGGGTGTTGAACCTACAAGCCACAATGATGAATTGACATGACCCTGTCCCAAGGCCTGGGAGCAGGTGTTCATAAGGCTTTAGTGGATTCTCTCTTGTGCCTGAGTCTCTCTGACAACATGATTGGTGATATCATTTCCTTTCCTTTCCCCTTCCTACTCTAGAGGTAGAAGTGTTAAGTAGGGGAGAGGTGAGTTATTCTAGTTTGGAGGTGCTAGTCCTAGCCTATCCTGTATGTCTGTATCCTAAATTTTGAGGAGTCAGATGCTGTGCCGGTTTGGAATGTAGGTGCTGCCACAGTACTCCTTCTTAGTTTTTCTTCTCTTTCTCTCAATGCTCCCTTAGCATCACTAGTTTAAGCATGTGACCTTTCCTATAATGAATCAAATAAGACCATCTATTACCTAGCATTTAAGTGGATCACATAATTCCTCTGGGAAGAGTCTTTATTCCTAGTACTTACTATCATGTGAGGATTAATGAATTGCATTTTTTTTAAATTTTCAAAAGGGAATCTTACCCTCAAAAAAAGTTAGGAAACACTGGGCAATAGGAAAACTACAAATGAAGCTAGGGAGAAATGCTAGGGATCAAAATAGGGGTGAAGGTTCAGGACAGTTTAGTATGGGCATGCTACTTGAAATGAAGGCCTGTATGCCTGGGATGGGTAAGTCAATGAAAACTGAAATGCTTTGATGTGGCATAGCCTATTGATGAATTATATTCATCAGTATACACAATATATTGCGATGATGGTCAGTGATTCAACTCAGAGCACAATTTGAAACTGTAGAAATAGATTTCTTTATCTTTAATCCAGCAATATATCTTTTTAAAATACCAGATTTCCCAAGCAATTATTTTCAATATACCACCTCTCCAAGGTTGGATATTTATTATGAGAACATTAGGCATGGTGAACATTTTAAGGTACTAGAGTAAGTGTGCAATTTAATTCTGTAGCTATCCCAATACATTAAGCCACAAATTAGCTTAAATGAAGAAATGGTATCATATGATTCTACTCATTCATTTGAATGAATTCCTAATGGTAAAACGCTTTTCAAGAATTATTCCTCCGCCATGCTATTTGTAGTATTTATCCAATTTTGGTTTAAATTAGCTATGTGTGCTTTTAAATCTAAATTTTTAACAAAGTTGACTCAACAATATTCTGCTAAGTAGAAAATTGTTCCAGGTTCACAGATCATCAGGCATTAATAATCTATTGATATTTCATACATAAACTATATATAATATGGTTGAGCACCAAGGTATATACTTTGAGGCAGACCATTCATTGAAAAAAAGTTGGAGTGTATTAACATATTCAATTATATAGTGAATTTTTTGACTCTAAAATACTTTTATCACTTTATACAAGTTTGTCCAACCCATTAAAAGCTAGCTTAGAGAATTTTCTAGAAATCTATTGGTAGATTTCTACTTTTGCTCAGACTATTAAAACATAAGAATGGGGGCTCAAGTCTACTTTTAAGGGGGATTGGAGAGAGGATGTGAAGGTTTATATTTTTTCTCCTTAATCGAACTGTACAGAATCAAAGGAAGGCATAGCAGATGTAGAAAAGAGGGTTAGATAGCTTGCTAGTCCAGTTTTCCAGGGGAGTTGATTTTTTTAACTTCCTCTTTGCCAAGAATTCTGTTAACCTACTAGTAGAAATGATCTACTGCAATTAAAATATGGATTGAATTACATAGACTTCTAAAGGCTGAGGTCCGAATTTTGTATGCAATTTTAAAAAACATATACACAGTGCCAGGAAACACTCATAGGCTGCTCTATAGAGCAACGATTATAGTTCAAGAAGCTTGTCAAGAAAGTATCAAGAATTGTCAAGAAAGGGTCAAGAAAAGAACAATGAAAGGAATGTACAAAGCAGATGCACGTTCCTCTGCAATAAGGGGTTAAATTAATGACTTTGAATCTATACAAAATGCAGTTATTTATTAAATTCAATCCAGCAAACATATATTAATTATTCTACTATTTGTAAGGCATTGAGTTTGATACTGCAGGAATTCAAACGCTAAGATTCTTATTTCTACCATTTTAGGTATGTGAGATTTTCATAAATAAGATGGAGATACAGAATTTCAAGAACTGTAATTTAAAATGCTTTGAAAAACTATATTTTATTTTTATAGTAGCAAAGACTTAAGGAAAAGTAGAAGCCATCAATATTTATTAAGTTCCTACTATAATCCAGGCCCTGTGCTAAGATCTGTGAATATAAATAGAGACAAAAGACAGTTTCTCCCCTCAAGGAGTTCACAATCTACTGGAGCAGGCAACAGGCAAAAAAAGTGTACATAGTTATATATAGGAAAATGCAGGGAACACTAGAATTAAGAGGGTATGGAAAATATGTTTTGCATGACTTCACATGTACAATTTGTACTGTATAGCTTTCTCAGTGGGTAGAGAGAGGGGCAGGAAGAGGAGTGAGAGGAGATAAAAGAGGGAGAATTTGAAACTCATTTTAAATGAATGTTAAAAATAAAAATAAATGAAATAAGGGTAGATGATATTAGGTGGAACTTGAAGGACACCAGGGAATTCAGCGGACAGAGATGATGTGGGGTAGCATTCTAGACATGGGGGACAGACAGACAAAAATTCCTGAGCTGAGAGATGGAGTTTCTTGTTTGAGAAACAGCAAAGATACTAGTGTCAGTTGATTGAATTGGCTATGAATGACTTTGAATGCTAAAAAGATGATTTTATATTTGATCCTGGAAGCAACAGAGACCCACTGGAGTTTACTGAATTGAGGAGGTGATATAGTCGGACCTGCGTTTTAGAAAAAATTACTTTGTGGCTGAATAATGGCTAGACTGGAGTGAAGAGAGTCTTGAGGCAGGAAGACCCACCAGTAGGCTACTGTAATAGTTCATGGTTAAGGCAATGAGGGCCTGCACCCAGAGCATTGACAGTGTCAGAGGAGGGAAGAGGGTATATCTGTGAGAAGTTGCAAAAGGATTATCAGATGTTGGCAACAGATTGAACACAGGGGTGGGGGTAAGGGGGTGGGGAGAAACAGTGAGGAGTCAAAGATGACTTGTAATTGTGAGTCTGAGGGAAATGAAGGATAGTATTACCCTTGACAGTAATGGGGGAATCTGGAAGGGCGAGAATTTAGGGGAACGATAATGAGTTCGATTTTGGACATGTAAACTTAATATGTCTATTGGAGAGCCAGTTCCAGATATCTGAAAAGCAATTAGAGATGCGAGGTGAGGGCAGCAATGGGTAGGATGTAGATGTTTGCAAATAATCATCATAGAGATGATAATTAACTCAATAGGGGTTGATAAAACCACCATATGAATTAGTACAGAGGGAGAAAAAAAAGAAGATTTAGGACAGATCCTAGTGGAATACCCATAGTAAGTGTGCAGAATCTGGATGAGCAAAGAGGATTAAGACAGAGTGGTCTGATAGATAGAAGGTGAATCAGAAGAAAGTGGAATCCTAAAAACCTAGAAAGACAAAGTATCAAGGAGAAGGGCATGATCAGCAGTATCAAAGGATACAGAGGGATATTAGGGAATAATACCATCAACTGGGGAATGGCCAAACATAGCATGATATGTGAATGTAATAGAATATTACTGTGGCATAAGAAGCTATCAGTAAAAAAATATAGAGAAGTATGAGAATGAATAATAACTGATGAAAAGCAAAGAACCAAGAAAATAATATACACAGTGATGACAACAATGTAAATAGAACAAAAACAAAGAAAGAAATTAAATGTGAATCAATTATAATAATCGAGCTTGGTACTGAAGAAGTATGAGAATACATTTCCTTCCTTGTGGAATTCCACATATACTTTCAGACTTGATTAATATCAAGTTAGTTGTGCTGAACAGTTAGTTATGCTGAATGATTTTTTTTATTCTTCCTTATAATGGATAACTCTGAAAGAAGGAGGAAATCAAGGGGATATAAAAACAAAAGACAAATAACAAATTATTAATTTTTAATAAAATGGCATGTTACCATTTTAAGACTTCATCATGTTCTTTTTTAAAATTATTTTTAGTAGTGAAGAACTGATGAGTCATATTGTAGGATAGAAAAGGACTCAAAAAAGGTTTTTGAGTGTGCATATCCATTATCAACATGATATATAATAGAACAGGAAAAAAAAAAAGATTATGATTGGGTGTCGGGTTCCTCCAGGCATCCTTCTTTACATCAATGGCTACATGAATATACAAAGACAAAATCATTCCCTATCCTTTATCACACTCTATTATCACATCCTAGCATGGCCCTATGATATCTTACCCTCAAAAAACACTGGCATACTTGAAATAAATTGGAATAAGATCTAATTTTAAGGTTTTAAGGGGGAAATTTAAGTTTATGAATGATTTTTAGTTAAGATGATAACATGAAAGGTCCCAGAGGAGTCCAATTCTTCCACATTTGCTCTAGCAAAGTTTTTTTTTTAATACCAGACCAAATAATGAATAAAAAAATCCAAAGAGAAAATACATCAAATGCTTTCATTCAGTGTAAGAATTGTACCAAAAAAGTAGATAGAAGCCTGCAGGCACTGGAAAAGCGATCTCATCAAATAAATAAATGGGGAGGGGTGCACAGGTAAACGAAGGGGAAACCTCACCAGAGCACTGCAGGCTCCAGGTGCATCCCTGGAGTACCTCTGTATGGGACTGGAGGTGGTGGCAGGGGGATGTTGTAGGGAGAAAATCTCAACTTCTCAGAGGGGGAAGAGAGGATATTTAGAAATGGCAGCACTCTGACCATGGACATGGTATCAGCAGTGCTCTAACCAGGTCACCCTAGGGATTGGGAGTCTATAGCACTCTGATCTGAGACACCAAAGAGTCCTGAAGAATCCAGGAGTGCTCAGAGGGGAAGAAGTAAAGGGGAAGATTCAAAAACCACATCTGTGATTCTTTGACCACAGATACCCCAGAAGGTAAGTTACTCTGAATTTAGATGCTAACAAGGGGCCTGAAGACCACAGTGTTTTGAATCCAGACAAGAGAGGGGATACTGAAAATTGCCAGTGCAGATATACCAGGTGTAGCAGCAAGCACCCCAAGCGTCCTCAGGGTTTGCAGCTACCACAGGTTCTTGGATCTGCTTTGTTAAAGGAAAGCAACTCAAAATGGGTTAACAAGCTTACTTTAATCAGTCAGACATATATCGTTTACCTTGTTCAGGGGAAAAAGGTCAGCACCCCGAACTTCAAAGCATACAGGCAGAATTATCAAGACATTAACAGATCAAGTAGACAGATTTCCAAACTGTCCAACCATTACATACATACCCAGTAAACATCTAGGTTTCCACATCTGGGTTTTTCAATGCCGGGGGACTCTCAACAACGGCTTCCCAGAATTCAGATCAAATCACAGAACACTTCTCAAAGTGAGTCCCAAAACAAAGCTACACATCAGGGCTTATATAGCCTTCTCCTGGCTCAGAGAATGTAACAACCTTATTGACCCACTGGCCAATCAAAAAGTATCTACTGAAAAACAAGCCTTCCTCCCCAGGCTTCAGGTGCACTTTAGCCTAGGGGCAGGGAAGATCTTCCAAATTTGCATTCCCATTACATTATACCAGGCAAGATGGAAGACAACATCCAGAGCCTACAAAATTGACATCAGAACTCCTATGATGTCAGCCTAAAAGTACCTTGGAGAGTGGAGCCTGGCCCTCAAACAAAGTCTTAAAGCAGGAATCATGTCTGGAGATATTATTTAAAAAGAAGACACTAAATACTAGGAAGAAATAGCATGAATCAAGAGATGCCCAAGAAGTAAATTAAGAAGAAGAGAGTAGTATTACAACTACAAGCAGAGCCTTGGAGGGAAATAATAGTTGTATACAAGGAGTACAAGAGCATGTGTGGGAAAAATGAGATCAAAAAATGAAATAATAAGTAAAATAAGAATTCTAGAGGAAATAAAAGGGATATAAGATATAAAATAAAAATAAAAAGGGATATAAAATAAAAGGAAATAAAGAATGTCCTAGCACAGGGGGAAAACCTTATCCTAAAAGTGGGCTCCCAAAAAATGAGAATGGAACACACAAAACTCAATAACTCCAAGAGATGAAAATAAATAATGAAACAAAATCTAAAGGCCAGAAAAAAAGAAACAAAATGAGGTGGCTAGGTGGTGCAGTGAATAGAGCACCAGCCCTGAGTTCAAATCCGTCTTCAGACACAACCCAAAAAATAGCCGTGTGACCTTGGGCAAGTCACTTAACCCCAACTGCCTTCCAAAAAAGGGAAGAAAATGTAAGATTTTGTATGAAAATCTCAAAATCATGTCAAGAAAATGTAATCTAAAAGTCAGACTCTCTGAAAATCAAGCCTCTTCCTCACCATGAGAAAAAATAAAAACTTCTATAGACTACATTTCAAGAAATCATATGTGAAAATATCGCATCTATTAAAAAGATAGGGCAAATCACCAACTGGAGAATGACTAGATATATTATGATACAGAAATATAATGAAATGCCATTGTGCCATAAGAAATTATGATAAGGATGTATCCAGAGAAACTTGAGACTTGTATGAACTGATGAAATTAAATAAGGAGAATGAGAACAATTTATTTAATGACTTCAGCATCATAAAAACAAACAATTTTGAAGATTTAATTCTCAATAAATATTTATTATGTATTTACTATGTGCCAGGATTTACAATAAACATTAAGGATACAAACATAAAGAGACAGTTCCTGTACGCCAGGGGCTTACAATTTAATGAGGGAAGGCAATACACCAAAGGAAGCTGAAAGAGAAAGGTAGGGCTCACAATATAGAAGTCAGAGAAGTTCCAAAGTACCTTTGTCAGAAGGAAAATGGGAATATGTCTACACTGAACTGTCTTCTTAAATGGAGGTTGGGGGATTCATGACTCTACCTTCTAATCAGAGGGACAAAAGGTAATGATGAGAAGAGAGTACCAGAGCTGATAGAATCTTGTAGGATAGTGAGGTTTTCCAAATAATGAGCTTTCTGGGGCTTGGTAAAAGATGTCAGAGAAGTCCCAAAGTAGAGCAGTCAAGTGAGAAATGAGGGAACTCTTATCAGTGTAGTTGATCAACCATGATGACTCCAGAGACCTGGTGATGAAGCATGCAATTCACTTCCTGACAGAGACATGATAGACTCTCAGGGAGCAGAATGTGATATATATTTTTCTATAAGCCAATTTGGAAATTTGTTTTGATTGATTATGCATATTGTTAAAATGGTTTTCATTTTTCTATTTGCCTCCAATGTGGTTGGATTGGGTTGAGAAAATAAATGCTTGCTAGAGAGAGAGAGAGAGATGGAGAGTTAAACAAAAATAGTGACCACTTTCTAAAAGAAATCTCAAAATGAAAGCTCCCAGAAATATCAAAGCCAAAATCAATCCAAAGTTTCTAGGTTTAAAAAAATACTATGAAGAAAGAGTTTAAGTACCAAAAAACCATAGCCAAAATCACATAAGTGTTGTTGTAATGCCATGCCAAGCAAAGGCAACTTCCCAAGGTTCAAAATAACAACATAGGTGCTCTCCATTTCATTCAGTGAAAAATTAAGAACAGAGAAGATCAAAATATAACATCATTCAAAATACAGCATTTACTAAGTGTGATTCAATAATCTCCAAGTACTAGCCCCAAGTGTGGTTTAATGAAGTACTACCCCACCCCAGGACATTACATTCATTTAATCAATTACAAAGCCCCTGTTCTAAATACTACTCCACCCATAGGCTGTACCTTCATTTAGTCCATCACAAATCCCCTCTTCTCAAATGGAGATTAGTTTCCAATCATAAGTAAAGTACATTCATTTGTTCAATCACAGAGCACAAAAAGGTCAAAAGTTCCCCACCCTTGGATCACAATTGAATCTACCCAGAGCTACAACTAGCTTAAGCTCAGCACTTAATACCCAAATGGAGGTCTTTTTTCACCTTGACACAAGGCAAGTTCTCAGCAATCTTTGTTCCTGGGGAGACAAGGCTTAGCAAGGCCACAAGATACATTGCCAGTCTCTTCATTAATTCATCCTCTGTCTGCAAAATAGTCCTAGGACCCCTGAAAACATTAGCAAAACCCTCTTCCAGGATTTCTGTAAACATACAACAAGAAAATCCTTCTTCAGGGCTTCAGAACCAACAGCAAGGTTCCAAGGATTCTGCAACAACAGCACTGTCCTAAACCAGTGGACAGTATTCACTCTCTGTCTGCAGAACAGTCTCAGTAGCCCTGAACCAACAGCAAGGTTCCCAGACTTTTGCAACAAAAGGACTGTCCTTCACCAGTGGACCAATCTGGCAAAACAACATCAAAACAGACAGACAAAGTACCAGCATAACAGCCATGTCTCCTCAGTCCTTGGCAGCTCTGGGTGGCAGCTCTCAAAAGTCCTGGGCAATTTAAAGTGGCCCTCAGCAATCCTCTCAGTCTCTCTCTGCCTCCAAAGGTGCTGCTTCCAAAAAGTTCATCTGCCTCTCTTTTGTGTTGTGTCCCTCTAAATTTACATCACCAGCTCCTCCCAGTTCAGCCCTTTCTTTTTACGTCAACAAGTCAATCCCACAAGTGGGATTCACAAGCTCTGGGTTTTAACACCAAAAACCAAGCCAATACAGGGGGATCTTTATATTCCATTACTATTACACTTGTCAGTTACTATTTTAAAGAGAAAAATCTTGGAATATGATATTCTAAAAGGCAAAAAAGATAAAGGATTACAACTATGAATAACTTGTACTGAAGAACTAAGTGTAATCCTTTGTGGGGAATGAAGAGGAGACAAGACTGGCTTTATAATGGATGCAGAGAATTTCAAATATTTTTGAAGGATGAATAAAAACTTTGAAATGAAAGCACAGGAGTAAAGAGGAAGCTGGAAAAGTATGTACATTTGAGCAATGGGAAGGAGCTAAATGATGATGAAGTGTATATGTTCTTTTAGGTTGAGATGAAATGAGAAACCTAATTGGAAACCTAGTTATCTATAAGGTCAAAAGACAAACAGAAGAAAAATAAAAGGCCTGTACATGGTTTTGTCCAATTTTGATGGTCATAAGAGGAGGGAAAAAGTATACATTAAGAAGGAAATAAGAAAGAAGGAGGTAGAACTTATTATTTCTCATAAATGCAATTTGTTAGAAGAAAAACATATAAATATGGAAAACCAATTTGTCAAGTCCTGAATATTTTACCTTTGTAACATTTCTCATATATGATTCCTTTTCTTCTCTGATATTGCCACCACCTCGATGCGTGCTCTCATCATCTCATGAGTAGAATGGGCCAATAGCCTGTTGGTTGGTCTTCCTGCCTCAAATCTCTCCTCATTCCAGTCCATATTCTATCCATCTGTCAAACTGGTCTTCCTCAAAGACAGGGCCAAGCATATAGTTCCCCTGTTCAATAAACTCTCATGACTTTCTCCCATCTCCTGGATCAAATATAAAATCTATTTAGTATTCAAAGTCTTTCATAAGCAGGCCCCTTCCTACTTTTCTAGTCTTCTCATACCTAACTCACTTCTACATACTCTACAATGCAATGACAATTGAATCTTTGCTGTTCTTCTCACCAGATAATCCATCACCCAACTTCGTGCATTTTAACTGACTGTCCCCCTGGACAGGAATATATATTACTCCTCAAATTATACAGCATGCAGAGTCACAGGGTAATAGTTCAGGTAGCCTTTCAAAACCTCCTTTGTATAGGAATATTAAAGTAGGAAGACTTATATGAACTGATGAAGAATGAAATCAACAAAACGTAAAGAACAATATATACAATGACTATAAAGAAATACAACTTTGAAAGATTTAAGAATGCTGATCCATGCAAAATCACCTGTGATTCCAGACCATTGATGAATCATGCTACATGTCCCTTAACAGAGGGGTGATGAACTAGAAGTAAAAAATTAAGCATGTTTTCAAACCTGGCCAATAAGTAGATTTATTTTCCTTAAATAAACTTACTTGTTACAAGAGATGGATTTTTTCTAAGAAGTGTCATTGAATAATTTTTTTTTAATGCAAGGAAAAGAACAGGGAAACAACAAGCAAGGTAGCTTTGAAATTAATGTGTTGAATGTACTATATACTTTTAAAAACAAGCTGTATGTAATAGATATCCATGGTTTCATAAATCATCTTTTTACATTCTTCATATATGCAAAAGTTGATATTCACTGGGGCTTGTCAAGTTCAGAATAACAAAATACATACATGTATATGTGTATATATGTATATACATATGTGTGTTAATAATACCATTTTCTTCTAAATATTAAAGCTCTTGAGTCAGAAAGAACTGCATTCAAATCTTGAATCTTATACTTTATAACTATGTGACCCAGGGCAATTCATTAACCACTATGTACCTCAGGCAGCTCAGTAGGTTTTATCTGCCAAGTCATAGAGCAATTTATCTACAAAGTCATATAGATAAGCTACCAATTTTACTCTACATTTGGACATTGAGGGTTCCCAAAGTTGAAGAAATTATAGAGGCACCATGGTAAAGGGGAAAGGGAACTCATTATCAGAGTCAGAAAACCTGGGTTCAAATCCCAGCTCTGTAGCTTCCTACCTATGTAACTTTAGGCAAGTAACTTAACCTTTCTGATCTGTTGTTTTTTTTTTATCTATAAAATAAAGGTTTTGGATTAGATAACACCTATGATTCCTTCCCTTTTAGCTCTATTGAAGACTTAAGATTTTTATTTTTTGCATATGAATGCCTTTTAATATTGGACAGAGTGCAAAAAATACTTACCTTGATATTCTGATTTGGCCTAAGTTTGGGTGAGTCCATGCCTTCTACAATGTGAGCTTTACTAGCTCAGCAATAGCACTTAAGTGATTTCCAAGTATGATAGCTACTGAAGGGTTGGCTTTCTGACTGGCAGCAACCTTTCCTTTGCTTTGTGTCTCTTTGTCTTTCCTTACAGTACTGTTGGCAATACTGATGATTAATGGGGAAAGGAGACTCTCTGGTATTTTTTTTTACTGTCAAAGAAGACAAGCTGTATAGTACCAGATGCCTAGAAGACTCATTAATAAGATATGGAGTGTCAGTGTTGCATAATGGGGAAGGCCACACTCATTATGAGTAAGGGCACTCATCATAAAGAAATCCTGGGCACAAACAATGATTTGCATTAAAAGGCAGGCAAATGGCCAGAAGCAGACCACCTCATTTGTGTATTAAGAGGTGGGGGTTGTCAGAAAGGAGAAAAGTAGCCATTTTGAACCAGACTATTCTACTTTCAGGAAGCCTCTTCTTATAAATTTAGAGTTAGAAAGGATCTCAGTGGTTATATAGTGCAATTCTTCCATTGTACAGATGAGGAAACTGAGGCCTTAGAATCACAGAGATAGAAAACAGGTTTTAAACCAAGCCTTTTGGCTCCAAAGCCAGTTGTCTAGTGCAAAGTTAAAAGTCTACAAAGATTTTAGGATCATAGATTTGCAACTAGAAAAGACCTTGGGAATTATAAAATCTAACCATTTCATTCTACAACTAAGGGAACTGAAGCCTAGGGATGTTAGATAACTTGCCCCAAGATCAAACAGATAATAAGTTAAGTGGCAGGAAAAAAATGAATTTAGGTCCTTTGAATATAAATCTAGGACAGAAAATGTCACATTATTCCCTCCCTACCATGTTGTATTGTGGGGCATGTGTGATTTTGGGTGGTGAATATATACACACCTTATACTGCCAAAGTATACATGAATATGTTCCCCAAATATGCCTTTAAAGGAATTGTGTGTGATTTTCATATAGACAAGGGAAACATTTCGATGGAAAAGAGATTTAAAGGTAACATATAAGCATAATGGGATCCTATATTCTCTATTTCTTGTACTTAATTGTGACTGTAAAGATGTGTTCAGCTAAAGAATATCCATTCTAAAAGCTTGGATTATCTTTTCTCATACCCTCATCAAGGATGTAACACCAGAAACAATTTTGAATGGTGACCCCCTCTGGTCATTAATATCATGTGAGAAGTAAAATAGGAAGGCATGTGGTCACTGAAGGTGCTTATCACTGTAATAGAAAAATGGCCTGCATAAAGTGCAAATGAATTGGGATTTTTTTTAATAGATAGTGGGGTTTACCAGGTACTTCCATTGGCAGGAGGCCAGTATTGATTACATCAAACATGGGATACTGACAACCTATCTATCCACAGGGACTGGGAGAAGGACAAAACATGGGGTTTTGTTGGTATAGGAAATGCCAAGTAAATAAGCTCCCCCAATGTAAGTCAGCATTTTTTTCTGTAATTTATAGACTCAGAGTTGTCTAGAGAACTAAATTTTAGGTGACTTGCCCAGGGTTGCATAGTACACATTAGAAGTGGGATCTAGGGGTGGCCAGGTAGCACAGTGAATAAGAGCACCGGCTCCAGTGTTGAGAAGACCTGGAGATCGAATCCCAGGCTCAGACACTTAGCACCCACTCAGAAACACCTGGCCCTGTAGCCTTGAGCAAGTTACTTAACCCCAATTGCTTAGGGGTGGCCAGGTGGCTCAGTGAGTAAGAGCACCAGCTCCAGTGTTGGGACGACCTGGATCAAATCTGGGCTCAGATACTCAGCACCACACCCAGAAATAACTGGCTGTGTAACCTTGAGCAAGTTACTTAACCCCAATTGCTTAAAAAAAAAAA
Organism: Petaurus breviceps papuanus; assembly: GCF_028583685.1. NCBI lineage: Eukaryota > Metazoa > Chordata > Mammalia > Diprotodontia > Petauridae > Petaurus > Petaurus breviceps. Next base: position 5,639,625 of record NW_027185694.1, on the reverse strand, counting down.
AGAAGTGGGATCTAAACCCAGGTCTTCTTGACTTTGGAATGGTCTATCCACTAGAACATTCTCTATAAAATACACTATTCCTGAAAACAATACCCATGATTATTAAAGAGAAAAAAAAAGTTTAGTATAACTGTCCACACTGGAAAGAGTCAGAGGTTGTCCACATTATGGTATGATAGAGATAGAAAGACTGACAGATAATCAGATTGATACTGAAAATGGGCAACTGAATTGAACAGAAGGGGATTAATTTTCTATTTGGAAAAGTATATGGTGCTTTAAATAACTGCAAGCTTCTCCCCCAAATGAAGGCCCATTTTTTAACATTAATAATCTTTTGAACATGCTGTATGGCTACAAGTCATGAAATACGATAATGTCAAAATAATTGAAACTATATCTTAGCCAAAGGGCAATAGAGAGGTCCATGGTGGAGATGAATGGACTACAACATATTATTGGTGAAGAATCATGCAGGAAAAGTCAAGTCAATGAGTATCTATTAAGTTCCGACTCTCTGCCAGGCAATGCCAGGCAATAAACATACAAAGATAGGATTGGGTCCCGTCTCTTCTCAATTTCTTTGGAACATTCCTTCTCAAAATCATTGTTCCTCCTACTCCTTTACATCATAAAACTAGAATTTCTTCCTCCAAAAGTAAAAAGTAAATGGAGCCTCTTTTCAATGCAAGCTCAACAGATCCTTTCATATATATGTGCATGATACATATGTATATATATATCACATAAAATTTTCTGGCTAATTTCCACACTTCAAACAAATAGAGTTCAACTAAACTTCAACATATTCTCGCACCTCAAAAAACCACAGGGGAATAAGAGGGGATTAATAATATTTGCAAATAAGAAAAATAATTTTTAATAACAAACCATGTGCCTTTAGAAAGTGTGACTCAATGAATCAAATAGAAGAGAATCCATTTTGAAATTACTTCCAGATATTTTCTTCCTCTTAAATACCATCACACTAAAGGATTTACCATTAGATTTGTAAGAGATTCATTTTGGAAGATGGTTTATATGAAAAAAGTTTAGCAGGTCCTTTGGAGGTAACCTCAAGGACATTTGCCACATGGGTCAGTAGGACCCTGTTGCTATTTTCATGATGTTACCAGGAGACTTTAATAACACTTCTCGTTTAAAATTTTTTGAAAGTCAGCTCGCCTATGTCTGTAAACTACCTATATATGTGGGCATACGTGTATATATATATATATATATATATATGTGTGTGTGTGTATAGTATATGTATATTGATATACATATACATATATATTTCATTACATCTTGTTAGTCAAAATCAATATGGTGATATTTAATGGGGATTCATGTAAATTATTGCAATAGTATTAAGAAATTCAAATTGACAAATAGAGTATGGGAACAATCTCAGAGAAACAAAGAGACAGGACACAGTCTAGAAGATAGAGATTAGAAGTAAGACATGAAATATGAGAAGGACAAAGAGAGAATAGAGATAAAAACAAAAGATGAAGAGACAGGACTAAAAGAGACAAAAATGAAGGCAAATGAGACACATAAAGAGAAGTCCAGAGGCACGAAGATAGACGTAGACACATAGGTTGGGCATTATATGTGGTCTGATTATATGTGTGAGAGATATGGTACTATCTATTGCCTACAACACTCTGAACCCATCTATGTGACTGGAAGGTTAAATCAGATGACCTGTAGATACCTTCTAACTTTCAACATTTTAGGGACATTGTGAACTGATTTTATTACAACTTTTATGGCCTTTCAGCTCCCCAACCAGAGAAAGAGAATTTCATATAAATTTGGGCCATTTGCCTCCCTACAATTAAAGGACCATAAACATTCATTATCATTTTGACTTTAGATGAAACTTACTCAGAGATTTCATGTCAAAGACTAGATAAGTCTCCTCACCTTGACTCCAAAAAAAAAAATAAAGGATGAGCTAGGTGAGACTAAATGAGAAAGTCCTACCTCTATTCCAGCCCAGTCAGTAAGGAAAGAAGTGACCTATTGAAATTTCAACCTTGCTTCTTCCTTCAGAAAGGAAAAAAAAGAGTAAGAAGGGAGCAAGGAACAAGCTGTCAGTGAGTGAACTGAAGCTCCACAAGGACATTTAACAGTTACAAATTAATTCCTTGTGACTCTAGAGGAGTAGATCTACAACCAATAAATTGACATTGACCAAAACAAATTTAGGTTCAGTTTAAGAAATGATTTTTAAAACAACTATATTCATCAGCAATGAAACCTTCAGATTGGGAAATAATGAACAGGGAATGCATCCCTGGAATCATTTAAACAGATGATAAAGGGTGAGGGGTGCTGTGGAAAGAATCCTCAAATTAGATTGGAGAGTGGAATGGATAGTTTCCAAGATCCTTCCAACTGCAAGATTCTATAAGGAAAAAAGCAAGCATTCAGATCTATTAATGGAGTGTGTGATACAGAAATTTTATGGAATCAAGGGAGAGATTAGCAAAGAAATACATGAGGAAGAAAATGCTGTGTTGGTTCCTTAAAAAAAAGTAAGCTTTTTTTCATCATTTAACACAAATAACAAATAAAGAACTGTATTTGCCCTTTATTTCTTTTTACTGACTAGCCAACATTCAGAAACACTACAATGTTCTCTCAACTATCTATAGAAATATCCATTCAAACACAAGATGGGGTGCTCTCAAAGGAACAGAGGAGTATCAATGCTTGATTTCCTCCCATTACATATAGGTGTATTACAAAGCTCAGTTTTCCCCACAGGAGCAGTACTGTCTGGTTTTCTTCTCTCTCTTCCAGCACACCTCCAAATAATAACAATAATAAACATTTAGATAAAAATGTGCAGCTATAAACTGATCAGCACACAGCACTAGCCTTTCAAACTAGCAAATCAACAATTAATATTTAAAGAACAAATAAAAGCCAGGTCAGCAGCAAGCATGCTCTGGAAGTCATCATAAAGACAATTTTTATTGACACTTTCATTTTGTTGACCCATTTTTATGTGCTTTTATTATAGGATACCTTTAGTCTCTTACACAGGAGCATTATTTCCAAACTCCTAGAAAAAAAGGCAAGAATAAAAATTGAAGCCACTGCTGAATATTTTATCAGTATTCATTAAGAAGTAAACAATAATGATGAGTCAATCTGAGTGCAAGGGGAGAGGGAACTACTCATATGTGCCAGAGAGATGTCACAAGGGGTACATAAGGGCCACTGGGCTACTCCTTATTATTACACAGACTTTACCTTCTTATCGCTTTGCTGCAGAGAGCCTCATGTCCAAACCTAACTGAGGCGTGCTTTTCCCATGGGCATTTGCATAAAATATAACCAATTTATGACATTGTTCTTATTACTGGTTGGCAATTGCTCTTGGTTGGCAATTGTGGAGACGTTTGACTATAGAATTCCAAAGCCAGTCACCCTACTTAGTAGATAGCCTTATACTGAGGATGAAAGCAGTTCAATAGCTACTGGTCTGTTAGCTGGCTATTCAAGACCTAGGCTACTGTTTGTCAAGAAAACAATTTTAATTCTTCCATGCCACTATAATATTTTGGGCTAGCCTAAGTTAGCCTAGTGCATGTGAGAGGTCATCATAAACAGCAAACATTTATTAAGCAATTAGCTACTTTCAAGGTGCTATGCAAAGGTAGCTATAATGCGGTAGAATGTGTCCAGGATTTGAGGTCGAGACTTGGGTTCAAATGTTGCCACTCATGTCCACTAGCACAGTGTGATATTTTGCAAGGTATTTAAGTTTTTTGATCCTTGGTCTCTTCATCTATAAACTGGGACTATAACACTTCCAATACCTGCCAGACAGAGTTGTTGTGAGGAAAGCACTTGGCATTGCCTAAAGTGCTATAGAAATGTGAGCCAATTTTACCAGGCATTAGAAATGCACATATGGATAAGACATCTCCATCTGCAAAAGATTTGTAGTCTTTACTATGGGGTCTATAGAACTTAGATTCAGAATTGGAAGGGACTTCAGAGTTATGGAAATTAACCTTCTATTTTATAGATAAGAAAATTGAAACTCAGAGAGACTGATCAATCAGTCAATACTCATTTCCAGTAGTGTGCTAGCAAATTTTAACAACTGGCTCTCCAAAAAGAGAGAAGAAAAATAGAGGAAGAAGGAAGGAAGGAAGGCAGGAAGGAAGGAAGGAAGGAAGGAAGGAAGGAAGGAAGGAAGGAAGGAAGGAAGGAAGGAAGGAAGGAAGGAAG